>NW_015090977.1:6525645-6636386 GCF_001431845.1 Calidris pugnax
AACCCCAAGGCCGAACCTGTTCACTCAGTCCCCAGCCAGTGGGATGGGGAGGAGAATTTGTAGGGGGGGGGGGGTAAGGAAACCTCCTAGGTTGAGATAAAGACAGTTTAATAGAACAGTCATGGACGAGAAGATAATAATAATGGGACAAGAATGTACAAAAAGAGTGATGCAATGGAATTGCTCGCCACCTGATGATCGGCTCCCCATCCCCTCCCCAGCAGTGTCACAGACCCCTACTCCCAGTCAGCACCCATTTGTATACTGGGAATGGTGTCTATGGCATGGGACATCCCCCATTTATATACTGGGCAAGGTGTCTACGGCATGGGATATTCCCCATTTCTGTACTGGGCAAGGTGTCTGTGGCATGGGATATTCCCCATTTATGTACTGGGCAAGGTGTCTATGGCATGGGACATTCCCCATTTATGTACTGGGCAAGGTGTCTATGGCATGGGACATTCCCCATTTATGTACTGGGCAAGGTGTCTATGGCATGGGATATTCCCCATTTATGTACTGGGCATGGTGTCTGTGGTATGGAGTATTCCCCATTTATGTACTGGGCACGGTGTCTGTGGTATGGGATATTCCTTTGTCCTGTCTGTGCTCCCCCTCAGCTCCTCTGGGGAGCTGAAAGAGCCCTTGACTTAACATAAACATCACTTAGCAACAACAAAACCAGTGTGTGTTGTGGACATTCTTCTCATACTAAATCCAAAACACAGCAGCAACCGGGAAGTATATTCAACTCTGTCCCCAGCTGAAACCAGTACTGACGGTACAGACCTGTATAGACCAGTGCCCAAGCACTGGTGTGAGTGCACAGGTCAGGAGAGCCTGCAGGGATGTATAGTAAGCAGAATGATCTTTATTTATTTTTTTTTTCTTAAAATCTGGAGGCACAGATTTTTTTTCCCCTTCTATATACCAGGCTACTTGAGAGGGAATTCAGTCTAATGCTTCAGTTTCACCCTCACGGTGGTAAATCTGGGCTCCAGCAGACTATGGGGAGACTGGGTTGTCTGGGGAAGAGTGGGAGGGTGGGAATGCTTGGAGAGACTGGGGATGGGGAATAACGGGAGAGTGGGAACGCTCAGAGAAACCCGGGATGGGGAAGAGTGGGAGAGCAGGAGAGCTTGATCTGGGTGTGTAACATTACCTGCCTCTCTTGGATTCCTGATGATGTTTTTAATCATCATGGTGTTTTGATTATTGCCTGTTGTGTTTCCTTGTCCTTTATTTCCAGGCTTCTTTTCCCAAAGGCTTGGTGTGTCTGTTGCTTGAGAGAAACATCATGGTGGTGGCTGTTCAATGACAACAGCCAGCCCCTTGTAGGCTGCTCACGTTGTTGTCAGTGTGCACAAATCTTCGGGTTAATATCTCACACTAAGGAGCAACCTGTAGACTGTGTTTTTAAATATACCTAATCTTTCTTTCGCTAACTTTAGCTCTGCAATTAAAATAGCAAAACCCTATAAAACATATTAAAAAAAAAACCAAACAAAACATAACCAAATGAGAAGAAAGGCTCATAAATCCCTTAGGTAAATTAATGGTGTAAAAGTTTGTCCTCCATACAGCCTGGTAGGAGGATTTTGGCAGCTCTTTGTCTTATCCATCAGGATGTGAGATCCTTTTCATAGAAGTTTGGTTGAAACTCGTGTTCCTCTGGAAAGACTGGGAATGTGTAATTTTCTGACAAAAAGTTACTGACACATTCCCAAAGTCTTGCTTTTGCAATTGACTTGTGTTTCTGGTCTCAGATCCTGGGTGGAGAGAGACTTCTAATAGGATTGTGTCCTGATGTCAGCTGGGACAGAGTTAATTTTCTTTCTAGTGGCTGCTGTGTTTTGGATTTGGTATGAAAAGAATGTCTGTAATGCATATTGTTTTAGTTTTTGCCAGGCGATGTTTACATTAGTCAAGGACTTTTTGAGCTCCCCATAAGAGCTGAGAGAGAGCACAGACAGGACAAGCTGCCAAAGGAATATTCCATGCCATGGACACTGTGCCCAGTATATAAATGGGGAATATTCCATACCACAGACACCATGCCCAGTACGTAAATGGGGAATATCCCATACCACAGACACATGCCCAGTGTATAAATGGGGTTGGCTGGGATCTGTGATCGGGTTGGGTAACCCATCATCCAGTGGTGAGAGCGACTTGAACACCTCCAGGGATGGGGCATCCTCAGCTTCTCTGGGCAAGGAGAAGTTCTCTCTCATAGGTTCTGTGACACAGAAACCCAAAGGAGCAGTTGGCAGTAGCGAGGACAGCAATTTCTCACTCTGGAAAATGTGCCAGCACCAATTTTGTTATAATTAAATAAATGCCTATAGAGTTTAGACTCACTCACTTCTCAGATGTTATGCGTAAGTGTTGATGGATGCACAGGACTAAAGTAGTTGTTATTCCACACGATCATCATGTTGACTAAGTAAATGTAATTACACTGGTAAAGACAGAAATTATCAGATGGTCAGGATTGCTGGGATTAATATTTCATTTTGTTTACATGGGTTCACTGTAATTCCCGAATTACCTGCATTCTTCTGATAGTAAATCCAAAACACAGCAGCTACCAGGAAGAAGATGAAAACTCTGTCCCGGCTGGAGCCAGGACAGCAATGAACCGTGCCCCCCACCCCCCACAAAACACAGGTTTTGTGTGACTTTGTGCCATCTGGGTGCCATAGGGGGTGAACCAGGGCTCCCAGAATGTGGTTTATTCGGGACCCTTGTGCTCTTTCTCTTGCCTTTGGATGCTGACCTTCTGCTCGGCTGCCCTCGGATTAAAAAAAAGGGAAAGCTTAAATCAGTGAGAGCTACAGCAGGGATTTGGGGCAGTGTGTTGGCTTTCAGCGAGAGCACAGTTCCGCATGGCGTGGTTCCCTGCCATAATTAGTGTTTCTGGTGTCTTTTGTTGGGGTAAACCCTAATGTAAACCCCTCGCTGCTGCGTCTTCTTGATTCTGCTGCTGCGGGTTAAATCCCCACGGTGGGAGCTGGGTTGAAATGGTGACAGCCAACATCCCAGCTGCTGTGTTTGGTGGGTTTAATGGTTTTACTGGTGGCGGGGGTGAACGGCAAGAGCTTCTCACCAGGGAACCTGCACCTGGGGTGAAGCTCTGTTCCTGGTGTCTGGGGCTAGAAAGTGATACAGCTTGAGGCTAGGGAGATAAACACACTTGATTTTCAGTGAGCGAAGGAGCGAGGATGTTGATTTTAATCCTGATGTGCACTTTTCCTGAACTGCTCTGCTGCTCCAGATGAGAGGCTGGGAAAAAAGGCAACGGAGATACTTCATGGAGAGTGTGTGGTCTCCTGGGTTCAGCTGGAATGGAGTTAATTTTCACTGAATTTCACTGAATTTTTTAGAGTTGGAAGGGACCATAGAGATCATCTAGTTCGTCCTAGTAGCTGCTTCCATAGGAGAATAACATGGATAACACATTGGTTTAGTTGTTGGTAGGTAATGCTTATCTTAAGTCAAGGACTTTTTCGGCTTTCCATAAGAGCTGAGGGCAAGCACAGACAGGACAAGTTGCCAAAGGAATATCCCATACCACAGACACCATGCCCAGTGTATAAATATTCTATACCATAGGCACCATGCCCAGTCCATAAATGGGGAATATTCTATACCACAGACATCATGGCCAGTACATAAATGGGGACTGAAGGTAGGGAAGGGATCCGCGATCGCTGCTGGGAACGGATTGGGCAACTGGTCATTGGGTGGTGAGCAATGGCATTGCATCTTTCTCTTTTACTATTATTGTTACTATTATATTCTCATGCATTACTGTTCTATTAAACTGTCTTTATCTCAACCCACAAGGTTTCCTTTTTTTCCTCCCAATTCTCCTCCCCATTCACGAGCCTCCCCAGTGAATGGCTCCTGGTCCTGGTTGCCACTTGGGCTTAAGCCCTGTCAAGGGGAGAGGGGCAGAGCCTCTCTGGTGCATTAAGGCTTCTCCAGGGCTACTCTGCTGTCATTCAGAGTTATTTTTATTCATTTTTTTTTGGGGGGGGGTAGTAGCCTGGGTGCAGTCTTAGCTAAGAGCTGCCCGTGCATATGTCCATGACACTGCTGTCCAGGTTTGTACCTCCAAGGGAGCCAACTTCTGTTCTGAAGAGCTGTCAGTAGCCCAGAAGCGATAAACCCAGATGGGTTTGAGTTGACTTAATGCCCTCTGGTATCTCCATATTGTCTCTCCTTCCTGTTCCTGATGTCAGGAATCTTCACCCTCTTGGTTTTGGTGTAGGCAGAGTTAAACTCTGCCAGACCTGCCCCTGCCTCTTTGCTTTGGATTGAGCTGGCTCTGAACATCTGGAGCTCCTTTTGGTGTGCCCCAGCAGGGCTTGTGTTCCAGAACAGGCTGGTCCTCCAAAGAGGTATCGTGGATGTTGCTCATCCCAATTGATTCATGGTCCACATGCACTGGATGCGGATGGTGAAGAACTGGCAGTGGTTTTGTGCAGGAACTTCCAGATCCTTTGCTTCTGTTTCTCTTGGGCTGTGGCTGGTGAAAATATTTCCTTTCAAAAAATAGTTGTGTTTATCAGAAGGCAGGGATGTCATGCAGTCTGAGCACCCTTGCTGTGAAGCTGCTTGTGTTTCTGCTACGCCTGAGCAGTCTAATGGTTGGAAGGAGCTGAAAATTGTTGCTTCTAGAGTGTTTGTGTGATTTTGAGATGATCAGTGAGATGTAATAACAAGGAAAATAGATCATCCTAACGGGATTGCGTGGGTCAGTTATGAACAGATGCTGGAGGGTGAAGATGGGAATCTCCTAACCCTGTGTGCACCATGGCTGCAGTGGATGTGTTAGAGACAATCAGAAAAAATGATGGTGGTAGGTTTGCATCCCAACAGATTTTTTAGGCTAGGTTAGCTCAGAACCATCAGACTAAACTCCCTCTGAAATATGGGATCATTGAACCAAATTGTAGGAAAAATAACACAGATTTTTAGCCAAGATCTGTTTAAAAAGATTCATTTGCACTTAACAGCTTGTGAGTATTAATCTGTACAGTTTGGATAGAACCAACTTCTGTCCGTTGTCAGAAGGCCAATATTTGGGCAGAGTTAAATATGCTGAAATTGTGTCTTGGCCCAGAAGGCAAAGAAGCCAAGTGGTGAAATATGCAAGAGCCAAGAAGCACTCTGGCTTCCAGTGAGATTATTTTTTTTTAATGGTATGTTTTTATTATGTTTCTTCTTGTTCTAGCTTTGTAATGAAATGTGTACTTTTGTACTCTGCCAGAATAACTTTTTTTTCCCCTAATATCAGAAGTGTCCCATGGGGATCTTGAAGGAGCTGGACCTTTTTCCCCCAGGGAGCAGCAAATTTTTGGTGGTGTGTAAGGATGAGCTCACACAAACTTGCATCCAGCTGTATTTTGGGGTTCTCGGGAGATATGCCCTTTCCCATCAGTCTGGCAGGATTTGTTTTGGTGTTTGTGTCCTCCTTTCAGCTGGGACAGAGTTCATTTTCTTCCTGGTAGCTGCTGTATTTTGGATTCCCAATGAGAAGAATGTGGGTAACACGTATTGTTTTTGTTATTGCTAAGTGATGTTTATATTAAGTCAAGACTTCTTCAGATCCTCACAGGAGCTGAGGGGGGACACAGACAGGACAAGCTGCCAAAGGGATATTCCATGCCATAGACACATGCCCAGTACATAAATGGGGAATATTCTATATCATAGACACCAAGCCTAGTATATAAACGGGGAATATCCCATGCCGTAGACACCATGCCCAGTATATAAATGGGGAATATTCTATACCATAGACACCATTCCCAGTATATAAATGGGGAATATCCCATGCCATGGACACCATTCCCAGTATATAAACGGGGAACTACTTCTCAGGCACTGTGCTGGTTTGGGCTGGGATAGAGTTTTTTTCACAGTAGCTGGTATAGGGCTGTGTTTTGAATTTGTGCTGAAAACAGTGTTGACAACACAGGGATGTGTTTGTTATCGCTGAGCAGGGCTGACACAGACCTTTTCTGCTCCTCACCCACCAGTGATGGGCTGGGGGGCACAAGGAGCTGGGAGGGGACACAGCAGGGACAGTTGACCCCAACTGACCGCAGGCCTGTACCAGTGTATTCTGCTTTTTTGTTCATTGTTATAAGCTTTACATAGGCAAAGGCTCATCTTGGCACAGTTAAACTGAAGGGTTTGTAGGTAATTAAAACTAATATTAACTGATCTGGAAGTTCTTTTTTAGCAATATTTGATTAAGATTAATAGATATACCATAAGTGGTACCCTGGCAGCCAGCTTATAATTGTTCAAAAGATGTTTTTTAAATCAGCCTTTCTGTGTAACACGTTGGGAATGCGGTGTTACACTTTTTTCAGGGCTTTGCACTGGGGATTCACGGGGGACAGTGGTGGTGTTGGACACTTTCTCAGGGCTGGATCTAGGAAAGGCAGCCAGGTTCATTAGATCTAATGACCCATAGCCTACTCTCTTTAGTAATAAACACTGTCCCAGTGCTATAGATAAGGATAGCGGAGAAAACTTGTCTGAAAGGGAGAAACTGGCAAAAGGAAGGGGGGAATCTTTCACGTGTGACTTGTTGTCAAGTGGCTCAAAAGTCATGTTCATGCCAAGGCTGGCTTGGGAGGTGTTGAGCTGATGTAGAGCAACTCCCTCAGACAGCGAGTAGAGACATGAGAGAAAGGGGAAATGTGTAGTTATGTTCTATTTTGTCTTTGATATTGGATTGTTAAGATAAAGTTATGAAAAGTCTAAAAGGGTTAGGTCATGTTTAAAATCACTCTCAGCATCCCAACCCTAAAGCAGTTCCAAAGATGAGCTTGAGAGGTCTGTTAGGTATCAAAAATCATGGCTGAATGAAGGTTGATTTATTTACGTCACATCGTAATCTCCCTTTTCCCTCTGAAATTCCACAAGCAGTAAGTAAGATGCCTCTCTTCATCCGGGGGATAACCCTACCAGCCTGTCCCTATCCTCATTCCACCCTCTTTTAGGGCACTGAAGCAGTCACCACAGTTTAAACCTCTCATTACCTGCATCCTCAAACAGCTGCCTACTCTGCCACTGCCACTTTATATCCATAACTTGGTTTTAAAGCTATTTAAACCTTGCTGGCCTGTGGCTGGAGAGCCAGAAGGCTGCAGGGTGTCTGTTGGGCTTTCTCCTCCAATTTGTAGGCTCAAGTGCTCAAAGTCCTATCAAAAGACCAACGCAGTGCCATTTTTTCAAATGCAAGCAGGTGTTACCACATGGAATGGTAATTTGTGCTGCCCTGGCTTGTCTGCACTTCTAATAGGATACATGTCACTTTGAAAGCTGGAGCCACTTGTGTCCAGGTTCTACAGGTGCAGCAAGATGTCTCATCAAGCCGTTGTGAAATGTCTGGTTTATCTGAGCTATCTTGACTTTTGAGGTGATTTTTCTCAAGGGTTGCCCATGGAGCTGTAACAGCTAAATCTCTACCGGTTCTCTCCTCCCCCAAGCACGTCAGGTTATTGCTTTAGATAGGTGTAAACATAGCAAGTTGCAACACTCCAATAGAAAAAATGTGCTTTTAGCGGCTGCTGAAACTGCTGAAACTCAATATATTTGTTCTTATATAGACAGTTCTGCCAGCAGAACCATAAACAAGTCCTGATTATTACTTATGTCTTAAATAAGTTGAAAGTGCCCCGAATGACATACAGAAAATAGCTTTAAATCTCCTTTTTTGTGTCACTGCTGAAATTCGGTTTTTAATTTTAGCACCTTAATTGGGACTACTCAGCTTTGGAGTTAATCCTACAACTGAAGAACATGGGAATAAAACTGTGACCTTCTGTTTGCTGATCCTGTAGTCTCTGAGGCCGTGATTTCGGGGTGGTAGTGGTTTGTTTTGAGCTGGACCATGGTAATTACAGAAGGGATTGTTCTAATACTTGCGCCGTAATTATGATTTGCCATTTTGATCATAATTATGATTTGCCATTCTAATACTTGTGCCATAATTACGATTTGTGGTTTCTTTTTTGTCCGTTAATGCCAGAGTTTTTTTGCTGTGTTTACCTAGGCTGCCAAAGTTGCAAATATGCTTAGAAAGAAAAATCAATGCAAATCCAGCTAATCAATGAATATGCATCTTTCTAGGCACAAAGGGATCATGGTCAGGTCATGGCACAACATTTTAACTTTTGAATGTTTAGCTCCAGCTTTGGATGAAACAGCAGGGAGCATGAAATAATAGAGTGAGCGCTTCCTCCTCTTGATTTACCTGGATATTTGCCTGTGTGTGTGTGGTGTGTTCTGGGGGGTTGAGTATTTTTTTTAATTTGCTTCCATAAGACAGGTTTTAGTTTTCTTGCCCTGTTGTGTGAACAGGCCTTTTCATTTCATTTTATAGGAGGAAAATGGCCCAAACGACCGCCCCAGCAACGTCCATCCATGATGAGGACTCCTCTGAAAGCAGAATGGTGGTTACGTTCCTCATGTCAGCACTTGAGTCAATGGTTAGTAGAGAAGTTAAGCCAGTGCCTCGTAACTTGGTCTTGGCACGTGTGGGATTACACCAACGTATTGCCTCCCGCTGGGGTGCAGGAGAGATGTCATGTTCTACCTATGCCTTATTGCCTGCTGTCCCACCAGCTCTAACTCCCTCTTTGCTCGTGGAAAATCCTGCTAATGGTCCTCGCAACAGTCGTCTTGGTTCTCGTTGCACTGTGGCTGTTTTGAAAATTTGTTTGTGGAATTAAACAAGTGGGAAATATTTCTTGGTTGCTCAGGTGGAGCGTGGTTGAAAGGCAAGAGTGTGTCCTGGTCTTTGTCATCTGTAATATGGAGTAAATAAATGGCCTTGGGGCTAATGCCTGGCCCTCAGCTGCTGCACCAGTTCAGCAAAACTTGTTCAGAAAATACTTTTTTTATTAAGTTGACGTATCACCTCTTTTGCAGAAGTTATTTAGTCATTGTGTGGTGGGGTTTAAGGTTGGCCGGGGCTGGGAGTGGAAATGCCTGGCCCATTCCCTCGCAGTTGAGGCATTTGGTTCTTTTAAGATTGTTTTCTTAAACAATAAGTAAACCCAAAAATTTTCTTTTTAGCAATGAAACTTTGAATGGGGTGGCTATAAAATAATTGATTGCACACCTTTTTTTCCCCAATGGGAATATTTGGTTCCTGAAGGCTTTATGTGACCTTTTCCTCTCATGCTGCAGTTGTTGGTGTCTTTATAGGTTACACCAAACTCTGGGTTGAGTTCCCAGGACAAGTGACTTTTTGTGACCTCTTCTTGATGATCTTCTGAATTTTCTTCAGATCTTTGCTCTCTCCTCGAGCCTCGGGCTTCCTGCTTTACTTCTTGGCCAGGAGTTTCTCCCAGCAGAAGACATGTAGGTGTTGAGGGGGAGGGTGCAGTCCTTCTGCTCCGGAGGAACCGGCCTGAGCCCAGTGGGCAGGAGGAGGCAGGAGAAAGCAGAGGGCAGGAGAAGGCAGCGGGTAGGAGGGAGCAGGAGGAGGCAGAGGGACATCCTCCTTCTGGCATAATGCCTTTCCCAACAGCCTGTGATAACTGTGTGCTTTGCATGAGCAAAATTCCCCTTGAAAGTCGGGGTTGGTGTAAGACACTCGATATGATTATCCAACCGGGAAGGGATAATTTCGCGTGGATTGATGTCATAAATCATTTTAATTAAAAACAGTGCAATCTCTTGGTCTAGACGAGGCCTTAATTTCACTAATGCATCTACAATGCTTTTAAGACTCCTGATGAAAAGCACTCCAGATGTATAAATTATCTTTTGCTAATGGCTGATGTTACGTTTCTTGCAGTACCTTTGAAGGGTGGATGCTGGAACCAGAAGTAATAACTGTTTTACATGATACCACAAACATTTCTATTAACTCTACTCTTAACTACAGTAATAAAAGCTTTTTGTTTTTCTTTTTATAGTGTAAAGAACTTGCCAAGTCCAAGGCAGAAGTTGCCTGTATTGCCGTATATGAAACAGATGTGTTTGTAGTTGGAACCGAACGAGGAAGAGCCTTTGTCAATTCTAGGAAAGATTTCCAGAAGAATTTTGTTAAATACTGTAAGTCTCAATGGTGTGTTTTTGTATTTCACAAACTGCTTAATGCCTATTGCATAATACTAATAACTCTGGGGAACAAAATTCTGTGTATCATGGTTACATGTTCTAATTACGTTGGCTATGGCAAAACCAGCTGTTTAAGAATATAAAAGTGATCAGTAACGGTGCTCTTGTTTGGAGTGTTATTTCAACTGTGGCTGGAAATGTTCATTTTTTCTTAGAGAATGTGACCAACTAGCACAATAAGAAGTATTGGGCTGTCTACCCTCACAACACATCCTGTATTTCGTAGTGCATGTTAGTTAAAATTACATTTGCAGTACTTTTGTACTCCTTAGAGTACATCTTTTTGTTTAATTTCGTTTTTATATTGAAACAGTGGAACTTTTGTGTTCATAAAGCATGATCCACTGAGAACAGGACGATATTTTTAGGAGTTGGGTTTCAAAGAGTCCGTGACTCTTCAGGGGAGCGTTGATGTGGTCTTTTAGGAAAATGTTGATGGACGCTGCTTAATCAATAACAAAATGCACATTTATTTGCCTAGGGAGAGGGAGAAGATGCAGGTCACAAGCAGGGTAGGAGAGAAGAATCAGTGTGAGGGGGGAAATTTAAAAGCAACAGCTGTAAAATGTTCTGGCTTGACTAATTAAATACTGCTTGGAAAGCAGTTATGTTTAATATGTAACAGAAACATTTGCTCCTAAAAATGCTTTTGCTGCTGGCTAAAATTCTCCTGGAGGTTTTGTCTCGAGGCCGTTTGTTCATGGTGGGGCTCTGGATCTTGGCCGCTGTCCTACTCGCTTGGACAGTGACTTTCTGTGCACCTAAGTATGTTTATTCTAAGGAAAGTCACCACGATGTTGCACTGTAACAGAGAACTGATAGCAAAATGCAGAATTACGACCTCGCTGAGGAATCAGGTAGAAGATGAATTAATTCCTTTTTTATTTTTTGCAGGGGCAGTCTTCTGATACTGGTGTTTGTGAAAACTGTTAGCTGAATAATGGGCCAGAGTTCAGTTTTTCACCTGATTTCTTTTCTGTTTAGTTGTTGTTATTCCTTCAAGGGCTTCCCTGAGGTCTTAGATATTTCGTTTTATTGCCAGTACAGAGCTATCATGGGCCCTGATAGTCTCCATAGTCCCCTGGAGACTTGGTATACTGGGCACATCTATTGGTAGGGGCTCTCAAATAGCTGGGGTTTGGTGTCTGATCTCCCTGTTTGATCTGTGTTTCTGGTTCTGTACTGTGGGAAGCACCAGCTTCTCATCCAGGTGTGTGTTCCTCTCTATCAGACCTGGTTCCTATAGGTACGTGCATGTGTTTAAATACTACATTAGCTCTGATAATCCTCATCCTCTGCTTTATTCCATTTACAAGATACTCATTCTTGGGGGTTGTTTTTGTACTGTCAGGATGACAAGATTAAGCAGTATCCACTTTGAAAACTGTTTTCATGACGCTTCTTGCAGAACATGGTGGTGTAGATCTGTGTGAATAAATCCCACTCACCTCAGTCATTGCTTTCCCAGTTTCACCCAGTGCATATCCCCCAATACTTCCTGGGGAATTTTGATGCTGGAGGTAGTTTTCTCCTGCTGCTGACAAAGTTGTTGAGAATTCCAGGAAGCCTGACTTCAGAACACCAATTTTTAGCAATAATAGCATTACATATTCCTGGCGATGCCGATTCCATTGCTGCCTTTTGAAGGCACTTTGAAGTCGTGATGAAGTTCAGAGTGTAATATCTTTTGATCTGAAACTGTGGAAGCAACAGTTCCTTTTCCCTCACGCCTTATTTCTTCAGTTAAATCTGAAAGCTAGCAACAGACAAGGTTAGTTGTGATTTTAGTGGGTGTTTTGTAAAAATCCAGTAAGGCCACAGTTTGGGTTTTCGTAAGTTAGAGTTGCACCTTTCTGGTTCTTTTATGATTAGTAAAGGCTTCCAAGAAGTTCTTCCGTTGTTAGAATTAAACCTTTATAAATTCAGCTGTGATGTCAGGCTGTGGAACACATGGTACCTAGAATTACCTCTCCAATTATGTGGGTTTCTCTTCATTTTTCTTTACATATGGGAACAGAAGTGTAGTTACTCAGCATCCCTCTGGTTATGCCTGGCTGTTGTGACAAGCCAGCACGTGGCTCCAGTCTTTACTTCTACTTTTCCCACAGCTCCTTTGTAGAGTTTGAATAAATACGGAGAGTCTTCGGAATTTGGAGGGCTCAGGCTTCATACCCACTGCTTATTTTTAGTAATGAGCATGATTTAGCAGGCTAAATTGATGGAATGCATATATGAGGTTTACGAAGGAAGTAGTGTGTACACTTTCTAGCAGTTTAGGGCCGATAAAAATAACAGTGGTTGGGTGAAAGCAGCGCTGGAGTCTGGTTTCCTGGGGCTTTCATTCATAGCAACTTTCACCCACGTGGGTTCCCTGATGCCTGGCTGCGGGGGAAGGAGGAGCCCTGCACGTATCTCAGACACTTGTTACCTTAAGAAAATGCTTTAGCAGCAAATTACAGCAATGGGTTTTTTTTTTAACGTTAATACGGGGTGCGTAGTGAGTGTTGAGGAACCTGTCAACAGACATTAATAATTTAAAATTGGGTCAGATAATGTATCCTTCTGAACTGGGCTTAATGAGGATGGCTGGGAGCCCTGGGTTACAGGGAAAGGGTATGTTTCAGTCGATGTAGAACGGCGTGTGCTTGTACACACAACGTGTCTTAGGAAACCTGCAGTGTCAGTTATTCTAAGCCTGTGTCAGTTGGTATTGTACGTAAAAAGAGTATATTCTTGGTGCCTGCTCATCTTCAGAATACAGACCAGCAAGGGTACTTGTGCACTGTACGCAATCAGAGGTCATCCACATCTTGCCCTACGGTAGCTCTTTGTTGTAGTTGCTGTTCCCTGCAGACGTGTATTGTGTGGTCCTTGGTTCCTCTTGGATGGCCTTGGCAAGGTGAAGTGTCTCCTTGCCCTCTGGATTACAGAATCACAGAATCACAGAATCTTCTAGGTTGGAAGGGACCTTAAAGATCATCTTGTCCAACCGTCAACCTAACTCTGACAAAAATAGACACCCACACAACAAACAAGAAGCATCACCATCACTAAACCATACCTCCCAGCACTACATCAACCTGTCTTTTGAACACCTCCAGGGATGGGGCCTCAACCACCTCCCTGGGCAGCCCATTCCAATGGCTGAGAACCCTTTCAGTGAAAAAAAATTTCCTAATATCCAGCCTGAACTTCCCCTGGTATAACTTGAGGCCATTTCCTCTCGTCCTGTCGCCTGTGACTTGGGAGAAGAGACCAACCCCCACCTCTCTACAACCTCTGTGATTGTAGGATTGCTGTGACTTGGGGGCTATCAGCCATCCTGAGCAGGAGGAGACTTATTCCTGGGGTGTCTCAAGAATGCTCTTCCCTTCATGTATTGATCTTGGTCATCTTGGCAGTTTCCTTTGAGGTTTGGTCAAGGCTGGTGTCAGCTCTGTGGAATTCTTTCTCATTTGAAAGGAGCTGGAGATTTATAAAACAAACGAACCAATTAAAAAAAAAAATAAATGCAGAAGAGGCCTCATCATCCCCAGGTTGTATTTGCCTGTCAGAAGTGAACTTTCAGGGAAGCTTCCTGCCTCAGGAACACCTTTTTTTGGTCATCTGCTCTGGACTTTGAAGGAGATTTACCCAGCACTGTGTGTTCCATCCCATCTGTCAAGGAGCTGATTGTTCTCCAAGCATCCCGGTAGCCTCTGGTAGCGTTTCCCCCGGTACCGGCTGTTGCACCACCGCTATGTAGGTCACACGGAAGCCTAATCCTGCTCGTTCTGCAGCTTTCTGTCAGCTCTCCCGGTCGTGCTGCTTTTTCCTTCCTTGGTGCCAGGGCTCTGGGCTCACTTGCCTGAGGTGGGGCCGTCTTGGATCTGTAGATGGTTCATCCTGGATGACAGGTCCTTTATTTTTAGGAGCTTTTCCTTCTGGTGGCCTCAGGTTTCTATGCTGATCTTAGCAGTGCATCTGGCGTGGACCAGAGTTTGGCTTCAGACTTTCCTATGGAGGAATTTGTGGCACTGGCTGGAGTCATCCCCTATGGAAAAGTGCATATGGATGCTACAGCCCTAAAGATCTACTGTTGGAAGGTGGCACCTTCCTCCGTGTTTGCCTGTCATTGTCTGTCTTGTGCTGTCTCTTACTGACAAGAGGTACATGCACTGATGTGTTATTTCAAACTAGACGTATTTTGTGAACTAAAATAGCCAATATTTCTCTTGTGATTGAGGTTTGAAGTTTACAAAATGTTTATATTCACCATTGCATCACCCCAGGTGCATTTAGTTCCAATATTAGCAATAATAAAAGCGATGCTAGCAAGAGGGCCAGATCTACAAAGGAACTTAGGTACCTAAAGATCTAGAGCAAAGCTTCTGAAAGTCTCCATGACATCTACCTTTAGGCTTCTAAATAGCTCATAAATCAGTGGGTTCGTCTGGAACTGTGTTCTCTTTGTAGGTGACAACATCCAAAAAGCACGGTGTAGAAACACATGACTTCAGTGTTTTTTAACCAAAGCTCAGTAAAGTGTCGAGCATATTGGCATAAATATAAATTTAAGCATGCTGAAGCTCTGATTGTGTGTCTTGCTGCTTTCTTTCATTTTTCTGGTGGGTGAAGCTATTTGCAGGTTGGATCCCATCTGTGCATCATCTGTCCTTTCACTGTAAGCACTGAGCTGGCTGCGGTTCTGCGGGCCTGAGAGATCTTGGGTTTAGAAGACAATAGGTGGGGGTCAAGCTGCAGTAGCGTGAACATTTTTATTAACTGAGTAGCTCTGGGTTAATTTTAGACTTGTGTTTAAAAATGCCTTTGACTAAATCTACTGAGATAGCCCCTGACGCTGCAACCTGCCAGTTCATGTGTGTGCTGTGCTGCTAGTCTGGACCTAGTGTAGTTGGAGCACTGGGTCCAGTTCTGGGCTCCCCAGTTCAAGGACTGGGAACTGCTGGAGAGGGTACAGCAGAGGGCTACAAAGATGATATGGAACATCTCTCTTATGAGGAAAGGCTGAGGGACTTGTGTCTTTTTAATCTGGAGAAGAGAAGATTGAGGGGGGATCTGATCAACAACTATAAATACTTAAAGGGAGGGCGTCAAGAGGATGGGGTTGGTCTTTTCTCAGTGGTGCCCAGTGACAGGACAAGAGGGAATGGGCACAAACTTGAATATAAGAAGTTCCACCTAAACATGAGGAGGAACTTCTTTCCTGTGAGGGTGGCAGAGCCCTGGAAGAGGCTGCCCAGAGAGGTGGGGGAGTCTCCTTCTCTGGAGACATTCAAACCCCACCTGGACACATTCCTGTGCAACCTGCTCTGGGTGGACCTGTTCTGGCAGGGGGTTGGACTAGATGATCTCCAGAGGTCCCTTCCAACCCCATACCATTCTGTGATTCTGTAGTGCTTTTGTGGTACTTTATTGGGATGCTCCAGTAACGATGTAAATAGAGCATTAGTACAGTTGATTTGCTTCTCCTTTGCTACTGTGATTACCTCTGATTATATTCTGTATATCTTACTTGTCATGCCATAGTCATTGAGAAGCAGTATCTAAATGGGGTGTTGAGCTTTTCAGCTCTCAAGCAGAATGTCTCAGACTTGAAATTGTGTACAGACTGAGTCTCCTGAACTGTGTGGAAGCAGCCTAATACCTTTTCAGTGTGACTCTAATAACAGAGGTGATTAGAGGGTCTGGATGCTACTATTTGCATTTGTTTGTCCTCGTTATAATATCTAAAGGACAATCTTCATCATCATCTCTGCCTCTGATTACGTGCTATGCCTTTATATTCTGTATATTCTGTAACTAGCTGACATCTTTTTATGTTGCTCAGAGGCTAATCCCTTGACACTCTAAAAAAACACCGGTTCTTTTTGATGATGAAATACCAGTGTGGAAACTGGTTTCCCACAGTCGTTTTGTTTGGCCCTAAACTATTCTGTGGCCAGCTGAGATTTCTGTGGCTTTTTACTGCTCCTGAAGCTACAGAATATTTTGGTAGAGAAAGGAGTCATTAAATCGTAGACGTAAATAGTAAATGAAAGAAGAACAATAAGAGGTGGAGGATTAATCCTGACACTGGTGGAGTTGCATGGGTGCCATCCCTCAGCTGTTACCTCTTTGAAATGCAAACGGGGGCTGTGTCTGTGATTCTTGCATCAGAATGCACTTCAGAATGGGTGCGCTTTGCAGGATGCTTAGCAGGAAAAAAGGATGTTGAAATAGTTGCTTTTTAAAGCTGTGAGTGTCAGGATGCTTTCCTGTTGCCAAGTCGGGGCTGTTTCACACCTCTGTAACTTTCAGCCTCTTTTCCCATGCCAGATTCCCTTCCAGCTATTTGGGAGCGGCCTCTTTGGAAACAGCCTCTGCGAAATGCAGGTTCCCTTGGAGGATCTGCTGGAACAGGCTCTTCCCTCTCGCTTTTAATAGGAACTTGCTCAGCTGTGCCTCTCGGTTGTCTTCCCGGAGTTTTCACTCCTCTTTTTCCAGCAGGTGACTAGGAATGGTTTGCCCTTCTGCAGGCTGTAGAGCAGGAGAAGTGGACTCTCTCCTGGCCATGCTAATCATAGCCCATCGCCATGTCCCAGGCTAATTGTGGCTAATTGTGCTGCTAAACACAACATATTTACTCCTCCCCTGCCTGTCCCTTGGGAGTTAAGACCTTGTGTCTCTGCTGGGGGAAGGGAGTGTTCCCCTGTCTGTTTTTTACACCATGGGAGCCAGGTTGCATCATGCCTGTTCAGCGATGTCTTAATGCTAACCTAATTAACCCCAGCACTGTCTGGGGTTAATTAGGGAACAGTTTCATAGTCATTCTTGCCTGGGAAAGCTGTGGGCATGGTAACTGCTGTCTTACTCCTGTGCATCTCCTTTATTGTTCTTCTGCAGTTCTCTAGGAAAAATAGTCTTCTGTATTTGTGGCCAGGGCTCTATACGTTTGTAAAACCTTCACACTGAGTTAGTTCTGGGGTCCCCCTCTCCCCAGGAGGCTACGGAGATGTCTGGAGTGCCCTGATTGCTAAAGCTCATGGGCTGTCTTGGTTTATTTCATCATGGAATCATAGAATGGTTTATGTTGGAAGGGACCTTGAAGATCATCGAGTTCCACCCCCTGCCCTGGGCAGGGACACCTCCCACCAGACCAGGTTGCTCCAAGACCCCTCCAACCTGCCCTTGAACCCCTCCAGGGATGGGGCAGCCACAGCTTCTCTGGGCAACCTGGGCCAGGCTCTCACTACCCTCAGAGTGAAAAATTTCTTCCTGGTGTCTAATCTAAATCTCCCTTCTTCTAGTTTGAAGCCATTACTCCTCGTCCTGTCACTACATGCCCTTGTAAAAAGCCCCTCCCCATCTCTCCTGTAGGACCCCTTCAGATACTGGAAAGCTAAGGTCTCCCTGGAGCCTTCTCTTCTCCAGGCTGAACATCTCCAACTTTCTCAGTCTGTCCTCACAGCAGAGGGGCTCCAGCCCTCGGAGCATCTGTGTGGCCTCCTCTGGACCCACTCCATCCTTCTTGTGCTGAGGATGCCAGAGCTGGACACAGGACTCCAGGTGGGATCTCACCAGAGCGGGGCAGAGGGGCAGAATCACCTTCCTAATAAATAAAAACATGAAGCTTCAGATGTTCCTGCTGGAAAGCTCGGACAGTTTGCTGCGTACGTTGTGATTGCCTCCAGCACTGAGGGTTTCTGCTTTCCCAGCCTCTTGAAGTGTTTACATTTCACTCTTTATTGGAAGCACTAGTTCACATTTAGCATGTTTCTGCCCCACCTATAACTTTTGGAGGGAGTTTTTCTATTGTGGTTGTAACTGCCTGATAAATGAACTGAATGGTGTTCATTCTTGGAATCCCCGAGAGCTTTTTTTGATTTAAGTTTCAATCACTTTCTATTCTCTATTTGCAGAATATAACTGTGTGTTAAAGCATCTGACCTTGAAAACTTGATCAGTTTATTCCTAATAAATCATGTACTTAGGGATTAGTTTAAAGATAATGCTTCTAGCGCTCACCAAACAGTTGCACTTACAAGTAATAACAATAAAATCTAAAGCAATCAGCCCTGTCTTTCTTAATGAGTGCTGCTTGGTTTTTTGCCATTCTGTTACCATTTGAGCTCACTTAAATGGCTCAACCTACAGTCCCCTTCTGCCTAACCTTTTGAAATGCAAATATTGTCGGTTTTGAGCTGTCCCGTGCTGCATGTTTCTCACATATTAATATGTGGGTTCATTAGCTAACTCCGCATTAATAGCCTAGTTCTTTGTGAAAGACTAATTCTCCTTATCTTTTAGCTTTACCTTGTGGCCTGCTGTGCTCTTCCTTTTCTCTTCTACTGCTCTTCCCTTTCTTTTTCCCCCAACTTCCCAGGCTGGTACAAGGGTTTTACCTGAAGCAGGTGATGGCCAGCCCTGCGTCACTGATGGTCTCCTTTGCAGCCCTTTCTCATTATATTAGGGGTGAATTAATCTGTTTTTCTTAAGTTCTACATTGCTGGCAGATTCCCTTGTTTTACAGGTCAGTTCACCCCTTTTCCCAAGTTCTCGAAAAGAATTTTCAAAAATTTTCATTTTCAAAACTTCTGTTACATGCTTAGACACGAGTTACTTTCAAAGAGTTTTAGGAGATCCCTTTCTGGCTCCCTTCCTCGGGGCTGCTTCCTTTGCTCCCATCGTCTGCCCCTCTGGCTCCCTGGATGCGGCAGGAGAAGACTCTTCCAGATTGTGTCCACTCCGGATGCCTTTTCTTCCCAGCACCTTTGGCTTTAGCCATGCCCTCCCTAGCTCACAGTTCCATGCTCTTTTTCTGGGTTTATTTCAGATTTGGGTAACTGGCCTCTTTTGCAGCCTTATTAGAGCTGGTTTGCTTGGCTTTATTGTCAGAAGCCTCTGCCTGGCCAGTTCAGGGCTATGAAGGTAACAGCTGGTTTAAAAAACTTGCTCAGAAAGTTCAGACCACCCATCTCATTCCCTCAGAGTCACAAACAAACAGAAAATTGCTGTAGATAGCCCATCTTTTTGAAATTCCTTGGCTCCTAAGTCCTGCCTCAGGTGATTTGCTTTTCTTGTGGTTTAAGTGATCCTTTGATAATCATAGAGTGATTTTTCTTTAATTTGAGGTTTCGGTTTCCTGAACTGTAAAAGTGGATGGCCTTAAAAAGCCCACAGATGAACTGGGTGAATGCATTAGAAAACAAAGCAAAACACTTTTAGCCACACACACATTCACTTTCCCTCTTTCGTTGCTCATAGTTATTTTCAGAGAGCACTTTTCCTTAAGCACGAATGATAAAATGTATGTCACAAAATGAATGTTGCCCTTAAATTGCCTCTTGGTGTCTGCACAGGGGTGACATTCATCCTCTTAGAATCACTTCTTGGCTGCTTTTACCTGGGGGATTAAAAACCACCTGATTAAAAACCTTCTGATGTTGTAAGATGCCTTATGTACCATGGGACTGACGGCTCCATCAGCTTCAGATCCTGAATCCTGCCGGCTTTTCTCTGTAGTTGTTTGTGTAGCATCGCATCTCCAGGCCACATTTTGGAGGAAATTTGAGTTAAGCAAATTGTTTCTCTGCTAAAGCTTGTTTTTTTGCTTCTTCTTTGGTGAGATGTGGCCACCACTGGTTTTGTCACTTGTCTCGGCACGTCCCAGCTCCTCCCGTCTGCTCCACAGGAGGAAGGCAGCTTTTTCCGGGGTGTGCTCTGCTCCACAGGAGGAAGGCAGCTTTTTCCTCACCTCCGAGTCGAGGCTTTGGAAGACAGACCCATTTTATGGCCTATTTTCTCCTGCTGCATTCATTCCATGCTTCAGTGCACCTTCGGAAAAAGCGTTGTATAACAGTGCTGAGCCGCAGCTCTTCATCGCTTCGAAAGCGTCTGTGTAAGGCAGGAAGGTGGAGAGTCTGGTCAGGGTGTAGCTGTCTAATTGCTGCCATGCAACAAGAAAAAATTGCCAAATTAAAATTGAATGGTTTCAACTATTCCATTTTTTGTTCCGTCACAAAAATTTCTGTAAGTGGTGGGTTTTTTCCTTTTTTTTTTTCTTTTTTATTTTAAAGCAGTCTATTCATTTCATAGTATATTCATTTTATAAGGATGCTGACAGCTGGGAGATTCCTTTTCCATCCAAGTGGTAGGTTGGGCTGTCAAACCCAGTCTCATGGGGGCAGGTAAGAGGGAAGGTCGTTCTAAGTAATGAGAACACCTGGATAGCACAAGAGGATAAGAGACACTCACCTGTGTATGGACTTTCAGCTCAAAATGAGGATCTTTAGCAGTTGGGTCATTCTGCTGAATCTGGAATAGGTTTTGCAGCATAACTGGGGTGATCCTGCAGTATGGTCCCAGCTGGGGAGAATGGAATTCTTTTGACGTATCACAGGTAATTAACGACAGAACAAGAAGGAACGGCTTCAAGCTCCAACCTCCAACTGGGTAGGTTTAGACTGAACATTAGGAAGGAATTTTTCACAGAGAGAGTGGTCGGGCATTGGAACAGGCTGCCCAGGGAGGGGGTTGAGTCACCATCCCTGGATGTATTTAAGGGACGTTTAGATGGGGTACTCAGGGATATGGTGTAGGGGAGGGCTTTGTAGAGTAGGGGAGATGGTTGGACTCGATGATCCCAAGCGTCTCTTCCAACCTCAATGATTCTATGATTCTGTGATCACCATCCCTCACCCTTCTTGAACCGTTTTTCACCCTCTTACCCTTCTGTAAATGCAACCTCCCATCCCTCTTCCCCTCCAAGTCTTGTTGTGTGTCCCAGGCATCCCTTCTCCCAGGCGTAGCCTAAATCCCGCTTGGTGTAATTGTAATTGTGGTGAGAGCTTTGACAGAGCCTGTGAGTTGTGCCACCTCCAACTGCTGCCCAGAGGAGAGGAATGGCAGCTGGGTTTGATCAGTCGTGCCAAACCCTTATAAATCTTACTGTCTTCGAGACTTGATCTTGTTTTGACTTTGTCCAGCTTTGGAGTCCTCAACACAGAAAGGACATGGACCGGCTGAAACAGGTCCAGCGGAGGGCCACAAGATGATCAGAGGGATGGAGCACCTCTGCTGTGAGGACAGGCTGAGGGAGCTGGGGTTGTTCAGCCTGGAGAAGAGAAGGCTCCGGGGAGACCTTATAGCGGCCTTTCAATACCTGAAGGGTGCCTATAGAAGAGCTGGAGAAGGACTCTTTGCCAGGAAGTGTAGTGATAGGACAAGGGGAAACGGTTTTAAATTGGAAGAAAAAAGATTCAGATTAGATCTCAGGAAGAAATTTTTTACTATGAGGGTGGTGAGAGCCTGGACCAGGTTGCCCAGGGAAGCTGTGGCTGCCCCATCCCTGGAGGGGTTCAAGGCCAGGCTGGATGGGGCTTTGAGCAACCTGGTCTGGTGGGAGGTGTCCCTGCCCAGGGCAGGGGGGTTGGAACTCGATGATCTTTGAGGTCCCTTCCAACTCTAACCATTCTATGATTCTATGACTTGATTGAAATTGGCCAACAAACGTGGGAGAGAGATTGAGGCAGACGCATAACGTGAGCTCAAGAAAATGGATAAAAATCGTGTAACAAAACACAGCGATGAGGGTTCCTCCTAGTTAAGGAGGAAAATTTCTAAGTCTCTTTGTCTGCTTTTCATTTTAATGGGAAATGAGCGCTGTTGTCATCCTATTTTTGTTTTGCTTAGTATTTTTAGAAAGTGTGGGTACGCTTTTGAGAAGCTACTGGCAGGGAAGGCGTTTGCAGTGAATCAGTCTCTTGTGTGGGGAAAAAAACACCCAAAAAGCAACATTGCGTGTAGCTATAAATGGAAAGTCATACCTCTTCTCCCCAAGTCTGCAGGGAAACCTTGTCAGCCATCATAAACTAAGCTCCTGTGTTATGGGTAAATAATAATATTCCATTTTTGCATTATTTTTGTTACGGGAGGCCCTGTCATATTGCAGAGAAAGCCAAAGTTTTGGGCCTGAAGAGCTGGATGTTACATGGAAATGGGTTTCCAGGGCACAGAGCAGACGTGTAGAGGAAGGAAGAGGTTCTCTTTGAAATGAAGATACAAAGTTTTAAGATGATAAATGCATTTTTAGCAAAAGTATTGCTTCTTCAGCTCATTTCACAACCCATTTGGAATCGGTTGTTCAAACTGATGTTTGTTTTCTCGTATTAGCCCAGAATTGTGATGCCAGCAGGACTTGTGGTGCAAATCACAGCATTTCAGACTTACTGCTGTGCTTGCTGGGGGTGGGGATATGAGACAGCTTCAGCACTGATCTTTCCCTTGCCCACAGGGACACAGGTCTCCCTTGCTTTTTTCTTTCATACCCGGAATATCTCTGGTGGTTTCCCCTATGTTTGCTGGCTGATTCTCAGTAAATCTTTGCAAGAACTGAACGATAAGGAGGGAAAGCTGCCGTTGGAACCATCCCTTCCATTTGCTTGTTGATATTGAAGGCGTCGTTGTTCCCTCCCTCCTTTTGCAATGACTTTTGCTGGGGGACTCGAAGGCAGCCTGGGGCTGGGATCTTCTCTGCTCTGCACGAGGATGGCTGGGTTGCAGCTCCTGCTATTCAGCAATGGGGGTTGTGCCCTTAAAACGTGTTTTGAAAGAGAGAGGAGCTGTCGTGCCAAAAGTCAGATCCCTTCTATAAAAAGCTCAGCTAAGCACAAAAGCATAAACAAAAGAGGATATAAGATAAATGCTGTGTAAGGCATCACACGCAGCACGTGGGAGCTACGGCACCCTCCACGCAGGCGTTTTCTGTCTTCCCTGGTGACTCTCTTGCTCCTTCTTTTCTTGGCAGTTTTGCATTTTATTTCTACTGTATTATCCTTTCCTGAGATGAATACTGTTTTCTACCTCTTCATGCCAAAAAAAAAACCTGTTTGGATGTGTCTCTTAATTCCTTATTCTTACACTGTAGAGGGTGACATTTACAAAGGTTGTCAGGAGGATATAATAATTTTGGCGTAAATTTAAATTTACTCATTGCCCATGTACGTAGAAAAATGCATTTCCTTCTAAGGCAAATAAGTTCTTATGACATTCTGACAAGAATCTATAGTCTAAACTGGAGGGACTAGGTCCTGAGGGCTTCAATAACTTACTATTTTATTTTTATCTTATTTTCATAAATAACTGTCAGGTGTTACAGAAGAGGAGAGGGCTGCAGAGCTGCAGAAAACAAAGACTGTGCCCCCTGTAAACAGACTGACAGTGGATGCTGTGGAGCTGGAAGCTCTCAGGAAGTCTGTGGAGGACTTCTTCTGCTTTTGCTACGGTGGGTGCTTTGATGTCATCAAAATAGCTGTTCCAGATTTTTAAATTTTTATTCCGGTTGGGAGGAAAGTAGTGTGTGGTGTTAGCCTCCCAGCTGTACCGCTGTTAAGGTGGTAAGTTTAACTTTTTTAGTAGCTGATTTTAAAACATACAGGTATATCAGATGTGTTTTGTGGGATGTGATTTGAGATGATTGTACACCCTGATCAGTTTTCTTTCAAACAAGCCTCTGCTGCTCGTGGGTTCTGGACCCCTGTGAGCAGGACTTGGTTTCCTGCTCCTTGCTTTCACCCCAGTCCTCTCCACGGGTTTTAGGAGGAACTCAGCCTTTTGCAAACTGGCACACTCTTCACCTCATAACTATCTCCTCATTTTTTTCCCCTAGGAAAAGCTTTAGGAAAGTCAACGGTGGTACCTGTGCCCTATGAGAAGATTCAGAGGGACCAGTGTGCGGTGGTGGTGCAGGGTCTGCCCGAGGGGCTTGCCTTTAAACACCCGGCAAATTACGATGTTTCCACCCTGAAATGGATTTTGGAAAACAAGTCAAGGATCTCATTTATCATCAAAAGGTTATTTGCTCTCTCCTGTGCTGGTCTGTCTGTGTTGGTTTTGCACTTAAGTCCAATTAATTTTAATTTCTACATGCATTGCAGCCTGTTTCTCTTAAACAGGAGTGCGCTCTCTTTAATGTTACATGACCAAGTAAGCAGTGATGTCTCTGCTAAAGCTGTGGGTTTTTCTTTCCATATTTCCACACAGGCCTTTCCTCGAGCCAAAGAAACACCTAGGTAAGTTACTGCTTACTCAGACTAAACAGAAACAGGTTAGAATTTTAGATTAGATAGCAATGCAGATACGAGATTGGGTCATGTGGATAAAATGGCAAACTTTGCAGAAATTCCTAGACTGTGAGTTGCCTTATTTCTGGAACTATAACCTTTTCCTTCGTGCGTTCTGCCAGGAGCAACTAATTAGAGATAAAACTTGGTCTATTGTGTTTTTCATCCTTTGACTGAATTTCAATTTAATGTGAATTGGATGGTATCCTAGGGACAGGAGAAGTGAACCGATGAAGGACTGTGCGTTGCATTTTTAGAAGATGCCAAGACTTTGCAGTGCTCTGTGTTCCAATCCATAGCTGAGTTTGCCATTTATATCTCATTTTAAAAATGGATTTAATCTGCTGAAGTGGTTGGGTGTTGCGGTTCCTGTGAAAGCCTCTATATATTATAAAACCTGAGCTAGAGTGAGTTTTTTAAACTCCGCAAATACTCACTTCTAGCTAGAAGAAACCTCTCCTCCTGATCCTTTCATGGGATCATGATGCTTTACGTGCAAAATTCATGTATGTGAGTGTTTGTTTTATGAAGAGGGCGAAGCAATCTCTATAGGAACGTAGTCAAAGAAGAAAAGTTTCACTTTCTTAGGTGAAACAGCCAGAAGTTGATGCTGGATTAGTAAAATCAGAAATATGCTGCCTGTGCCCAGTAAGAAGACAAGAGAGTGGAAAATTGAATAAATTCTGGTAACAATATATTTGGATTGAAAAAGCAAGGCAGGGTTTCAGTGTGGTAAATGACATTCTGAAAACATAATTATTCCTGTCTAGCTGTAATTTAGGACTGAGCTGTGTCTCTATAAAATTATCCGTTCTCTTTTAGCAGAGTTTAGGTGGAAGATTTGTTTACCTTTGTTTCCCAAGGTTTCCACTTGGCATCATGAAAGGGAGCAGTGAGAAGGAAGCTGATAGGCACATTTGAAGTAATTTTATATCGGTGTTGCTTTATAGATTAATAAAGCGGTTTAACGAGATTTGTCCCTCATATCTGTGAATACAGAAAATAGGCACATATGCTTGTAAAATGTGAACAGGTTTTTGGTTCATGAAATCAATGTTACGTTTTCAATTTGTGTTTAAGGCAAATGGAGTAGAGGAAACTCAAAGATTGTCTTTTAACTTTCAGGAGCCCATATGACAGATCCTTCACATTCAATTATACCTCCAGGTGGAAGGTGAATTTAAAATAGCTTTTTTTTTTTTGTATCAACTGTGTATTTTCATATAGTTTATCTTTCTCTTAATGTGCTTTTTCTGCCCAGCTGACCTTTGGCTAACTTTTGCTTGCCTGGGACTATAAAAAGCATGAAGCTGCATTTTTTTCTTTCCTTTGACCGTTATTTGTGGGGAAACTGTTCCGAATTAAACAGATGGCAAAGTTTCCCCTCGGTTTAATTAGCCCAGTGAGTGTTCTTAGTGCACAGTCTGTCAGTCAGGGATAAGTTTGTCGTGTTTTATGATACAGCAGCGATGGGGAACAGATGTAACGTTGCTTCCTTCCCCCTCCTCAATTAAAAAATTAAAATAAATCTTTTTTTGTGTTAGTAAATGGAGAGATTATATCTGGAGTAAATAAAAAAATTGGTTAATGTGAAAATAGGGAGCAAAATGGCAAGTGTTTGTGTGCTTCTGAGTCAGCTTCTCATTAAATGGCAAACATGCTTTGAATGTTGTCTGCGTCCCGAAAATGTAGGGATAGGAGATTCCTGGCAATTCCCTTGAGATAAATCAGATAAAATAAGATGCAGGGGCTTTTACTTTTGTGTTCCTGGGGTGTTGATTTTACTAGACAGTAGATATTTGGTTTTTATCATACCATGTAATATGTGCTGGATTTCTTTATTTTTGTAGTTGTCCTATTCAAGTGAAAATGGAACCAAGTGAAGATTCTGGTATGTACAAAATTTTGCCCTTATTTGCAAAAAACCCCACCCCAATCATTTTCTTTTCAGAGGCTGAATTTAAACGAAGATAGGAAGCTCCAAGAAAAAAGTAGCAAAAAGATATCCTTTGTGGGAGAGAAAAACTTTTCTTTCCTTAAAGCTGGTCACTTTTCAGTCAGTGTTTTTATTAAGTATTTAACTTCAGCCAAATGTTTCCATTTCTAGGAGGAGATTTGTATAATTTTCCAAACTAAAATAATTTGTCTTTGTAAATAGTTTTAAGTAGAGAAGAAGAAAATACTCTCATTTTTATTTTGTTCTAATTCAAGATCACTTTATCCCTAATGGGGAGAGAAAAGCTTGGTTTATTTGTATATTTCTAAATTCTATTACTTGAAAATGACAGAATGTCCATTTTTGAGCTAAAGGGGAAATAAATAAGAAAATTTATTATTAATTGTTGAAAAAATGAGTGAGTGTCCTGCACCTCCACTGCAGGAAGGAGAGGATCCTGCAAGGCACTGGGATGTGCAGCTGAGCAGCGCTTACGCGTTTGCTTTGAGGAAAAGCAGGAATAATCCCATTAAAGGCAGCGAGGCAGCAGGTGGGCTTGGAGATAAGCTGGTGACTTTCCCTTTGGTTGGGTTGGGCTACACTGCTCAGCCTTTTGTAGAAGAATTAAATTTTTACTTTTAGGCCAGTTACTTGTGCTTCCCAACTACAAACTTGTGGTTTGGGAACCCTTCCCGGTTAATGTTTAGCTTTAACTTGAGTTTTTTGTCAAGTCAGTCCACAAATCTTTCCAGTGCTGCTTTCTAGGCATTTTAAGGAATTCTCCCTTTATCAGAATGTTTTGAAAACACGTTAGGGAATGCTGTGAAGGCTTATGGAGGGGGTAGTTCACCTGGAGCCAAGAGCAGCTGAGGACCTTTGGTGCTGCTCCACCAGCAGCAGGTCTAGAAGTGCTTTCAGCACAGCAAGTGATAAAATATATTGTCATTATTTTGGGGTGGGCTGTGGAAGTGGGCAAAAAGGAAGGAGACCGTTCTTTTTAATTCTTCAGATCCGAGATAGCGTATTCCAAGGATGCCTGGTTTGTGGGGAACCATTTAATCCTGAATCCCTTCTGACAGTGATCAAACATGAGAAACCAGCAGGTTTTGTTACCCTTGTTTTAGCTCAACAATTCTTTAGTGCATCAGCGTCCTTTTTTTTTTTTTCCCCTTTTTAAAAAAATACAGACTAGATAGGATCTTGTGGGTGTTTTATTTGTTTGTTTGGTTGGTTTTTTACATGTGATTATTATTAGTTTCCGTGATTGATTCCTTTGTTGCTTCTACAGGAATTTCTTTGGAAATGACAGCAGGCACAGTGAAGGAGGAATCAGATGATCCTGACTACTATCAGTATAATATTCCAGGTAATGATACTAACTTTCATATCTGTTTATCTCATGCAAGGGTTGATTGCTTAAATGTTGCGCTCTCTCTCTCTGCCTCTCTTTTGACTTATTCTTGGTCATTAAGGATGCAATTACTTATCTCTGTTAGGATACAACATCTCCATGCTGGCTACCCTTTAAGCTATTCTGAAGAATACCAAAAGAGCTGAAGAACAGCTTCAGCATCGCCCCTCCTGGGGCTCCAGGAAAGCTGGGGAGGGACTTGTGATCAAGGAGTGGAGTGATATGATGAGATGGAATGGTTTTAAACTTTAAGAAGGGAGATTGAGATGAGATCTCAGGAAGAAATTCTTTGCTGTGGGGGTGGAGAGAGCCTGGCCCAGGTTGCCCAGAGAAGCTGTGGCTGCCCCATCCCTGGAGAGGTTCAAGGTCTGGCTGGATGGGGCTTGGAGCAACCTGGTCTGGTGGGAGGTGTCCCTGCCCAGGGCAGGGGGGTGGAACTCAATGATCTTTAAGGTCCCTTCCAACTCTAACATTCTGTGAAGTTCAGGAGGCAAATAGGGGTTTGTGTGTGCGTGGTGATGCTGCGCAGATAAGCAGAACTTGGAAAAGCAGAGTTATCATTAAGTGTGTTCCTGGGGGACAGCACAAATCTGCCCAAGCATTGCCTTGGTAGAAACATGGTGTAGGAAAATGGCTGGGATCCTAGTTCTAAAAATACCCTACAGCAAAAAAGAGGCTTATTGATTTATGAGAAGAAACAACGAAGCTGTTAGAGAACAGCAATCTGCTTGGGGCTTCCTGGAGAAAATGATTTACTCATGAAATTTCACAGTTATTGTTTTTCTCTGAATGTTTGCTTCCTCTCACAAGTCTGTTACGCTGACCAAAGCGCTGTGTGCCTTGGTGGCACACGAAATTCTCCTGTTAATCAAATGGAGGGGAAATTATACCTGTAGGTGGACGTCTTTTTTTATCGCTTATTATCTTGTGGTAGGTTGCAGCATTTGGATGTTAATACTGAATTGCTAAACTGGGAAATGTTTTAGCAGTACACACTAAGAAGACTGGGAAATAGGGACTTTGGCCATCAAAAACTTCATGAGAGTATTTTGACAGAGTATTAAGGGTGATTTTCCATCACTGGGCACTAGCAGTATGGCAGTGGATGGTTTTTTTTTAGATCCTGGGCAAATGTGAAGGTCACTGTGGTGTTAAATGCTTTGGGTGACACCAAAGACAACCTGTTCTGGAAGAAAGGTCTAGATTTTGTTGACTAAATGAAGAAAAGGACTGAACACAGATCTGCAAGATTAAATAATGCATACTGAGCACGCCAGCTATCGCAGTTAGTATTCCTGCATATACCTTATCTATAAGTAGCAGTTGTTATGGCTCTTACAAAAAGAAACATTAGTTAAAATGCTGTATCTTAGTTTAGTAGTTGAAAGTGGCTTAAGTCCTTGAAACGTGGTGTGTGCTTAGATTCAGCATATTACTGTGCTGTGGAAATAGATGACAGGACAAGGGGCAATGGGCACAAACTGGAACACGGGAAATTCCACCTGAACACGAGGAAAAATTTCTTTCCTGTGAGGGTGGCAGAGCCCTGGAGGAGGCTGCCCAGAGAGGGTGTGGAGTCTCCTTCCCTGGAGGTCTTCCAGATCCACCTGGATGTGGGTTCCTGTCCAACCTGCTCTGGGTGACCCTGCTCTGGCAGGGGGTTGGACTGGATGGTCTCCAAAGGTCCCTTCCAACCTCTGTCAAGACTTCATAATATTAAAAAAAAACCAAAACAACAAAGCTCAAGTTTCTTAAAATAATCTGCGTGGGTCACTTTAAAAAGTCTTATGGGTTTACTCCATGTACTGTATTTTTTATTGACATTAAATCTGAGGAGATTGAATTTTCTGTGCTTATCCCAGGGGCTGTAAGCCTAGTAAGTGTATCTTTTTAGCTAAAGAAATCTTTCTTCAAGTTTGAATGTGTCAAAGATCTCCCATTTTTCCTTTTTCATTGGCGTCACAGCATATATTTGGCATGAAGATAATGCAATATAGAGGCTATTGCAGAATATGTAGCTAAACCAGTCCTGTTAGGATCTCCCAATTAAGGAATAAACATGAAAAATATGAGCTTATAACAGGATATTTGCTGATAATGGGATGCATGCTTCTGTGTGTCGGTGTGTTAGGAATTATAATAATTGCATGTTCTGAAGAGTTCTTAGGAAATGACACTCCCGTCTGGCTGCGTACACTGAATGTGCTGATTTAAATAAAAGCAAATTTATTCCACGGAGATGTTTTCCAGCATGCCCAGGGGTGCTCTGCCCTGTTCCCCCTCGCCCATGACGTTGGCAGGTCCCCGTGCTGGGATGAGTCTTCTCTCCCATGTGTCCTGGAGCAGCACCCGTGGTGCCAGCATCTCCCCCAGCTCTCTCCCATCTCTGGACCAGTACCACCAGTACTCTGTGGAGCCGAGTTCTCAACCAAATCGTGGAGCTCCTCAGAGTTAAATAGACCAATAGGAAAAAAAAATCCAAACACACTCCCCCTCCCCAGCAAAGAAAAAGCAGGAGGAGCAGATGAAAGCAGCACTTAGTGATTGAAATGCGTGGAAAACGAAGAACCTCGTAGAGGTTCCTCACTTGAAATCCCGCTAATTTAAAATCCCTTTGAAAATCTGAGCAATCAAATTAAGCAGAAATATCTCAAGCTAGCATTGTTGTAACCACCCAAGAATCATGATTTTCTTTAACCCCTAAATACTCATTTTCTTGACTAGTATTTGCTGTTGTATTGACTGCAATACCTATGAAGTCTGAGTGTGACCGGAGTCCTTTCCTGTATTTCTTGCTTACTGTGTGTATGAAGTAGAGTTTAAAATATTTCACTTGCCTTCTTAGTTAACAGTGGCTTTTCTGTTGTGAAGCTGTTGATACTCGTTGCTGATACACTTACAAACCTGACTCTAAACAGCCATAATTTCGGGGGAGTTAGACGATCCTCTCCAGGTGACTTTTGCAAATGAACGCAGAAATGACACGATTTGCACAGAACAATTAGTTCAAATCCTTCAGTCCCAGTTAGTCCGAGTATTCCTACACTCCTGCATGCCACACATAGGCTGGTTTTCTCTACCTTTGCTATTTTTGTGGTGTAGAACCACCTCCTGCTCGGTGTGAAGCAGTTCGCTCTTTGGGCGTAACTGCAGGAGCACCAGAGCCTTAAGCAGTAGGATTTTAGGGGTGTTAATTTAATCTTTTAAGTGTCATTTGTGCTCTGCTTTCTGCAACAGCCTTTTTAAAGCAGTCCGGATAGAGCTGTCAAAAGAGCTGTTGTGATGAAAAGCAAACAACCTTGAAGTGTCGTAAATGATTTTAATCTCTCTGAATTTGTCTGTTTAATGTGGGTTAGAAATTTTCAAGTCCAAAGGGACTCCCTCGGAATACAAATTTTAACAAACAGGAAAAAGATTTCGCTGATTAAAAATTCATCGAAAAAGGGCAGATCCATCAACATTTCATGTTTTTAAAATTAGTTTATTAACACCAAAAAAATGGAAACCCTGCTGTTCTGCATGAGTCTGTGACGGTTCAGTAGTCCAGGAAATGCACACTCCTACCATTACCCCTTCAACGTTCCTGTTTGTTGAACTGAAATAGTAAGGATTTATAGATTTTTTAATATTTCACACAATTTTTCCTAAGTATTTCATTACGGGAAATAATGAGATAAGCATATGATATATGAAATTAAGAGTTATTTGGCAAATTCCTTTATGGACTGGAAAAATGTGTTTGTTGTGCGACACAATTTAAAAGCCATTTTCTTTCTTCCCAAGCAGGTCCTTCCGAAACATCGGAGATGGATGAAAAAATTGCTCTTGCAAAAAGTTACACAGGTAGAGCTTTTAGCTGGATTTTTCTCACAGCTGTTTTGGAAATGGAATGTCTGAGTTTTGCTTTTCAGGGCTCTACTCTCTTGATATGAAGTAAAAGTATTGAAACTTAAACTTCAATAGAAATGAAAATTTCAGTTGCCTTAATTTTCGGATGTCCACGTAGAGAGACAGAGAAGGGAATCTCAGTTCTTTCTTTTCTAAATTCGAAAAGGATCATCGGTTTGATCACTCTCAAGTCCTAGTAATTTGTGTGAAGCAATCAGTTGAGGTGATAGTTATTTCTATGACCGTATTGTATGTTCACATCTACTCAAAGACCATTTCCTCCTAATTCTTTCCTTTTGTTGTGCTTTGCGTTTGCTAATTATCCATCCAGCGCTCACTCAGAATTAGATCAAAACATCATCCTGTGTTTTCCATGAGCTAGGTGATGTATTTGGCATAGTTTGAATATACTCCAATTGGGATGTTGCAGTAGATACTGCTGAATCTCTGCTACACACATCATGTGAAGAGCCATGGAAAGGGGAGATCCCTTCAGTCTTGCTCCCAAAGTGATCTCATACCTCCAGCTTACAGAGATCTGAAGGAAAATACTCTTCAAAATGCAGGCGCAGAGCATTACTCTGCCAGAATAATTAAAATATATTCCTTCATACACTCCCACTTAGTTTTGACATAGTTTGCAGTAGAATTAGCTTCACTTTTTTAAGCTTTACTGCAGTTGCACACGAATTGCTCTTTCTCCCACCAAGTGTTGGTAGGCACAATCCTGTTTATTTTGCTGGTGCAGACCTCTCCAACAAAAGCATTGGGATTACAAATTTCCCTCTCATTTTTCACTGCTGGCCTTGCAGCTTGTTATGGAAAACATTATAGTGCAACAACTACGAGTCTGTATAAATGGTAAAGAAATATATCATCTGCGGGGGCACGCAGCCTTTGTTTATGTTTTCAGTAATCCTTGATAACAAAGGGAAAAATATTTATGATTGGATTAATCCTATTAAGCCAAGAATAAAGCATTTCCTGCTGTCATTAACGCCAACTCTGCACTGCTGCACACGCAATTTAGCAAGTATAATCCTCACCTCCTTACCCTCATCTAGAATTGCTTAAAGGCTTAGGGTAAAATATCTTTGCTTCTGCTTTTGTTGCACGCTGTGAATTGTAAAAGGTTTCAGTGAGCCAGGGGGCTGCTTTGACAAGGGTTAGTTGAAATACAAAATCATGGAGCGTTGGGTTAAAAATCTCCTCTGTCCCCATCATTCAGCAGCCCTGTTTTTTCCCCCTCCAGATTCCTCCCAGCACGCCCCTTCTGAAACCAGTGAGGATCCGGAGGTCGAGGTCACCATCGAAGGTGAGTTCTCCAGCTCATTGTTTTCAGTCCAATGGGCATTTTTAGGCCCAAAAACTGTTTTAGGATGCCTGCATTACTTGGCAGTGAATAAATAGGATGATGTGCCAGCGTTGACTGCAACTTGGGTCATGCATTGCTTGATAAATGTATCTAGTCCAGAAGTTTTACAAAACCAGAGTATGCTGACACGTATTGGAATTACTGGGCTGGTTTTGAAATGCTGCATGACAGAGATTTGCATCTTGCGTGTATTTTTTCAAGCACTGGTAATGAAGTATAGTCATTATTTAATAGCCATTAAGTTAGATTTGTCCTGCCTTAGGCTGAGTTAATTTTTTTTACTAGCAGCTGGTAGAGTGCTGTCTTTTGGATTTAGGATGGGAATAATGTTGATCACACACCAATATTTTAGTTGTTGCTAAGCAGTCAGGGACATTTCAGCTTCTAAGGACCTGGGAGGGGACACAATGGGGACATCTGACCCCAATTGGCCAAAGGGACATCCCATACCATATGGTGTCTGCCCAGCATAGAAACTGGGGGGGCTGGTGTGGGAGGGGAACGCTGCTCGGAGACTGGTTGGGCGTTGATTACCAGGTGGTGAGGAACTGCATTGTGCATCACTCATTTTGTGGATTCTTATTCTAGTTCCTCTTTCATTGTTGTCCTATTAAACTGTTTTTATCTTAACCCACGAGTTTTCCTTATTTTTCCAATTCTCTCCCCCATCCCCGTGGAGGGGGGGAGCGAGCGAGCGGCTGCGTGCTCCTTCCTGGTGGTTGGCTGGGGTTGAACCACAACACTCCATTTTGGCACCAAACCTGGGGCTCAAAGGGGTTGAGATAACAACAGAGTACTCAGAGCGTATTAAGGGGATTTGTATTTGTTAACAGTTGCGGGGCATGATATTTGATACGAGTTTATTTGACCTATAGCTCTCACTTTTGCTGTCCATGTTAAAGAGTGGGATTGGCTTTTGCAGGCCGCTCTACTCTGCAATGCTTAGTGGTGTTTTGCCTGGGAGATTTGTTACTAGAACACTGACCTTGAGCTTCATCTGCTATTTGAGTTCTGTGCTGAAGCTATTACTGTACCTCAGGTACCATCTCCTGGAGACAATTAGCAATTATGCTTTTTCCTCTGAGAGGTCTTTTATGGAGGAAACACAGAACGGCACCTTCGCTGCCTTCTTCCGTGGTGTTCCCTCCTTCGTTACAATAACTTGTTGGTACCTTGAACATCCTTGGGGAGTTAAAATACTTCTATTGATATTTCTTGGGAATATTATTTTTAGTTTTGTCTAAGGTTGGTGAGCAATTTAAGAATGTCATCCAGAGGTGTGCCGAGGCTGGACAGTTATGAGTGACAGAGTTTGCAGGCAAATGCCGAGGATGGTGGGTACCTCCAGTGCTTTGGGACTTCAGCCTTGAATGAGTGCAGAATCCTGAAAAACTAAGAGAATATTTGGAAGAATTCCAGGGAAAGACAAATCACTGCAGCCTGCTGGGCCCTGGCCCATGCCTGCCCAGCCCTGTTCAACACGATTCAGTACCCTCAGGGGGAAGAGAGGGTCTCTGGATCTGATGACAACACAACAGGCACAGGGGGCTGCTTTGACAAGTGTTAGTTGAAAAAGAAAATCATGGAGTGTTGGGTTAAAAATCTCTTCCGTCCACGTCATTCAGCAGCCCTGTTTTTTCCCCCTCCAGATTCCTCCCAGCACGCCCCTTCTGAAACCAGTGAGGATCCGGAGGTCGAGGTCACCATCGAAGGTGAGTTCTCCAGCTCATTGTTTTCAGTCCAATGGGCATTTTTAGGCCCAAAAACTGTTTTAGGATTGCCTGTATTAATTGGCAGTGAATAAATTGACTGCAGCTTGGGTCGTGTACTGGTTGGTAAACATATTTAGTTCAGAAGTTTGACAAAACCACAGAATTGGAATTACTTGTCTGATTTTTGAAATGCTGCATGACAGAGATTTGCATCTTGCATGTATTTTTTCAAGCACTGGCAATAAAGGATCCTCATCATTTAACAGCCATTAATTTAGATTTTAGAAAGATTTTACAACATTCATTCTGAAGAATATGTTGTTTTATAAGCACACTGTAGTTATATAAAATTTCTAATTAACACTAGCTTCTGGGAAGAATTGTACCAAACAGAGATAGTGTTTTACAGGTGATGGAAGTGAAGCTTCAGTTTATTTGTCTAATATCAATAAATATGGGATAAAAACCTTTATACTTACCACCTCCCTTTCTCATCCAAACAGCACTAAGGCCACTAACCAGTATCCATGTTGTTTTTATGCTGTGATATTGATTGTATAGACTGTATTTCTTAAATTTGTGAATTGCATGTCCTGTAACTGCTTTAAAATACTTCTGAGATTGGCTTTTGCAATGCTTGCTTCTGGAATGAGTGAGATTAGGACCACCAAGTTAGTAATTTAGAAATCAGGCAATGCATTTTAGGACCAAGTGAACACTTCTGGCATTACTTTCACCTTTTTATAATCCAGGAGTAAAAGAATTCTTACATTACCTCAATGGAAAAGGTAATAAGAGAGCAGTCATTAAGTTCTGTGTCTATGTAAAGATCTTTGCCACAGAAGTGGAAATGCTGTGAAAAGGTTTTCTCTAACAGAATATAGTTCGACTGCATAGGTGCAAGACATATCAATAGGTAATATTATTCTTCTTAAATAAACTGTACCCGTGGTGACCTGGGCAGGTGCTATTCTGTGTGTGAAATTAACTTTAATTTCTTTGTCTGCTTCAACCATTTCTGTTCTCTAAAGTGACAGGTATTGATAATCAGTCTTAAAAACTCATTAACTGGTAGGGAAGATACTGGTTTGAGTAGGGAAGTGACTGGTTAAGTGGCAGCTCACTGAAGAACGCCTGGGGTTTGCATCTTTACCCTCTGTGTGTGTGTGTTTGAGGTGGGGCTGACCTGTTAAGTGAATTTCAGTTACGTCCATCAGTTTTACAGTGAGTTGAAACAGGTTTTAGCACCTTTGAGCTTTTCAAGATAAAACTTAAGTACTGTATTTCAAAACAACTTAGTGGAAGGATACTTCCAATTAGATAAAAAGTCTATGGCTGCACAATTTATTTCTTGATTTCTTTTGCTGTTGCTTGGTCATGTTACGATCATGAGATGTCCACTTGTGTTTCAGATCATAATATCATTTTCCTTAGGAAGTACAGAAGCAGCTTTGCTTTTTGCTACCTTATGCTTTCCATGCAGAAAAGTAGCTTTCTAAAGTTCCTCAGATAAGTAATTCGTTGCAAAATTTGATACCCTGATAAAGCACAGTTCAATACTTGCATTAGAGGTTTGAAATGCAAAGCAATTCCAACGTTGCACGTTTGAGTTCTCTGAATGTTAAAACAGTGATATTTATGTTTCTTGAAGATGATGATGACTACTTGCCCCCTAACAAGAGACCCAAGACCAGCGAGTCAGCTAATGAAGCTGCCACCACTGGGAAAAGAAAAGTGAGAGAGTTCAATTTTGGTAAGATACAAATTAAAAGTTATTTTGTCTCTCTTCTTTGATTTATAAAAAGGTATTAGAGAATTTCACCCTGCAGGAGCAAGACACGCCAGTGCAAATATTCATTTAAGAGCCCCGGGCTCTTCGTAGATGAATTGCAGCAGTGTAATCATCATCATCATAGGCTGCCTCTGTTGTTTCTCATTATTCAGAGTGACCATCTAAGTAGATACAGCAAATAATAAAATAAAAATAAGTCTAGATTTCTGTAAGCTGATCTCTCGGACAAGGTGATTGGACTGAACTGGCTAACGTACCGAAACACGGCACACCAGAGCCCGGGCAGCTGGTTTTTCTTGATGCATCCTGTGAGCAGTGAGGATGTGCTGAGGGAGCTGCGTTTGGGAAGGTGATCAGTGACTGTTTACACCAAGGAACCCGCCTCAATCCCTGTGCACACACGAGTTGGGGTCTTTTGGGGAGTATTCTTTCGTGATGCCTCATGCAGAGTTCTCACTGCAGAGGTGCATCCACACACCGTGGTTATTCTGATTAAAGATCCTTCCCATGAGGTTTGTTGCAGCCCCATATCTCTCCTTTATTTCTTGTTTCGGTTTGGTTTCTGGGCAGATATCCCGTGAAATCTCCTATAAGGTTCTGCGCAATCAGGAATATGTCCTTTGGCAGAGTGCTTGGGAAGTTTTTTAAGAATCCTGGGATTTGAGGTCAATTGAAAAATCCCCATGGAACCTCCTCTGACATCTGTTTTGCATGAAACATGCTATTTCACGCCAGTTTCAGTGAAAATGAATAAAACATTGCTGAGGGCTCTATTCTCAAAAGATCATTAATACTAACAGGCAGTTCCAAATGTAGCATTAGTTAGTTTTGATTGGGTCGGGAGAACATCATGGCAACATTAGTAGAGGAGAAGTTTGAGCAGTTAATGCTGGAATATATTCCCATAGTAGAAAACAGCATTTGAGCTTGGCTGGCTGGCAGAGTTTGATGGAATAAATAGTGAGGTTGACTATAGACGTGGAGAGCAAAGGTAATAAAATATTAGGATGCTAAATGTTTGGGTTGGAATACCAGCTCAGGAACATCTCGCAGTTTACCTGCTCGCTGCTGCTTCGGAGTGGGCTTGGTGGGTTCTCTCTGGGGGCTGGTCTCAGGAAACCTTTGTCGTCCAGTGAGATTACAATGTTTTGTAGCTCCCAGGTTATTCAGAGATCTTTATTCCTGGGCTTCCTCAATTGTATTGAGGCTGTTGCCTCTTGTGTTCTCTTTTGGCATTCACCTACAGAAAGCATTATCTCTCAGGGGTGTTGGTCAACTGGCCGCTGAACAGGAGCCAGCAGTGTGCCCAGGTGGCCAAGAAGGCCACCAGCATCCTGGCCTGTGTCAGGAACAGCGTGGGGAGTAGGACTCGGGAGGTGATCGTCCCCCTGTACTGGGCACTGGTGAGGCCCCACCTCGAGGGCTGTGTCCAGTTTTGGGCCCCTCCCCACAAAAAAGACATTGAGGGGCAGGAGTGGTTCCAGAGAAGGTCAACGGAGCTGGTGAGGGGTCTGGAGCACAAGTCTGATGAGGCAAGGCTGAGGTAGCTGGGGGTGTTCAGCCTGGAGAAAAGGAGGCTGAGGGGAGACCTTATTGCTCTCTCCAACTCCCTGAAAGGAGCGGGTAGCCAGTGGGTAGTCAGTCTTCTCCCAAGGAACAGGCGATGGGACAAGAGGAAATGGCCTCAAGTTGCCCCAGGGGAGGTTCAGATTGGATGTTGGGAAAAATTTTTACACAGAAAAGGTTATTAAGCCTTGGAATGGGCTGCCCAGGGAAGTGGTTGAGGCATCATCCCTGGAGGTGTTCAAAAGATGGGCTGACATAGTGCTTAGTGACATGGTTTGGTGATGGTTTTTTATCAGAGTTAGGTTGATGGTTGGACTTGATGATCTTAAAGGTCCCTTCCAACCCAGACAATTCTATGATTCTGTGATTCTTTGTGGTGTTGCAAAGTCTGGTTAAAACATAAAATGAGTGTGAGAAACTCTGGAGAAGCAGAATTCATCTGCTGTAACGAAAAAAAAGAGCAACTGTTGGTAGTTGCAGTGCAGCTGTTGGGGCATTTCGGAAGGCTTTGCACCTATGTCTAATGAAGTTGAATATTAGATACTTAGACAGGAGTAAAAAGGTGTTTAGTTCAGTCATGAATAGCTGCAGAATGACAAAGGCACGTGGAAGACTGGAAAGGAGGTAGAGAGGCTTAGAGAGAAATCTGTCTCATTTGATAAGGACTTTCAGTATTTTATATAACCCTGGTGAGATCCAGATGTGTGATAGCTGGGAGCTGGAGAGGCTTCCTGTATGTCTTGATGGAGTCAGAGATCAGGTACCCCAAGTGGCCCAAGAACGAGGGCGAATGATGTGCTGTGCTCTTAGTTTCGTGCAAGCAGGAGAAAAAAGTGAAAAAAAAACTAATTGTAACCAGGGGGAGGAATGAAAGGTGTCTGGTAAAATGCTTGGTAGAAATTGATAATCTTTGGGAAAGGGGGTTAGATTTCAAAAATATTTCCAAACCAACTATTTTACGGTTAAAAATAACTTTGCTGAAAGGAACTGACATTGTCAGTAAAAATTTCTCTCCCACAGTGTTTTTTGCTTTCTTAGAGATTTTATCAAAAGCTCAGAAGCTTCAAGTGATGTCTTGCAGTTGTGTCAGAAGAAATGTCTCCTTGGCTGTTGTCTCACGGTGACAGCGATGGGAAGTGTGTATAGTTTTTCCCCCACCTTGACACGCTGTTGAACACAGATTTTGCCAGCCTGCAGCGTGCTTAGAGTTGCTATATGTTTTCCAGTTTATTTCCCCACAGAGTACTGGGAAGGTGCTTAGAAGCTGAGCCCTCTTTTGTGGGCGCTGCTCAGGTCGCCCCTCCTGTAGCGGATGTTTTCTGGGGCAGGGAAATGGGGTTACATTGAAGAGACTGTGGACAGGCTGGGGAAGTTTTCAGGATGGTTATTTAATTGGGATGGTGTTCCCCAGGTGTCAGAGGGTTTATAGAGAGGAACAGAAGGAAACCACCACTTAGTTCGGTGTCTATGGGAGGACTAAACCGCTTTGCAGAGAGTGATTACCAAACCAGAACGTCAGCTTAGCCTTGTGGGGCATTTTCAACTCTGCTACATGAGCACCAAGTGTGAAGAATGTTTTTACAGTAATCGGTCCAAATCCAAGGAGTTAATAACACTGACAATCTGATTAAAAATTGTGCCAGATACCTGATAACCTCTCTGAATTTTGAAGTCTCTCTGTAGCCTAACTTGGCAATTTACTCCTAAAATGCAAAAGCAGCTAAAAAAAAGCGTGTGCATCAAAATGTGAACCAGTTTGTGAGGTTTTTTTTGCCAATTGCCCGTTCTCCATGTATCCACCATTCCAAATAAACACCTGTGTTATGGTGTATTTGATTCTTCATCCCTGTAGTGTTTCCCTTGGAGGCAGAGGGGCCTGGAAGCAGTTGCTGGAAAAGATCCCTGGGGAATATTTGGCCAGGGATTGGTTTGGTCACTGAGAAAAACGAAGCCTTGACAACTCAGTTGCTTGGGTAGGAGAGCTCTTGAGAGGATGATGACGAGCAGGGGAAGAGCAGGCTGGTCGTGAGCAGCTTCTCCTGAAATTGCAGCAAGAACCAATATTCGGAACAGTATTATTTACAAACTTTTATGGGGTTGCTTTATAATACGGTGTGATGTTCCGACTTTTCTCCCTCTGCCAAAAACCAGCCTGAGTTTTAGAGGAGGAGTCATGGAGGTGCCTTTCAAAACCCTTATCCCAGGGCTGTCCGTGTGTGTTCACCAGCTCTCTTGAGTAATGTGGGGCTTCCCCTTTAAGCCAATAAATTCTGACTGGTGTTTTCCTGATTCTGACTGGGAAAGCTGCTGTTAATCCATTGTTCTGTGGGTCAACAAAAAAATGCAGTTGGTGGTTGAGCTGGAATCAGAAAGAGCTTCATCTGCAGTTAGAGGGAAATACTGCAAGGCTGAAGTGACACAGGGAGTAGAAAACATTGAGCTCAAGGCATGTTTGTCAGCTAAGAAGCCGTAAAAAGAGTGGCAAAAGCAATCAGATAGATTTACCCACGAGGGTGTCATTTCAAAGTATAAACAAGTTAATTGATGTAGGTGATACGCCAGGTCACTAGAATGAAGAGTTTATATCTGGATGAGAGGCAGTTTGCCAAAACACCCTTTCCCCTCTACACAAGGCTTATTCTTGCCTACATCTGAAGCACACTGTTCTCTTGAGAGCCGTGAAATTACATTTAAAAACTATAAGCTTAAAGTGGCCACCAAAGTTGTGTACATCGGTCTGAGAATGAATATTTAAAACCCTTTTGCTATGGACTCAAAACTCAATCCCCTCTCTTGTCTGATATAAGGATTTTTTCACAACTGGAAGCGTAATAGCTTGAATGGCCTCATTTTTTGACCTCTGCAGTTACTAGATTCAAGTCTTTAGTGTAAGAAATAAGCTCTAAGTCCGCTTGCTTATTAACTCATTCTTAAAGGCCAACCAGCATCTGGTACCATCTACAAAAGAGTTGTGGCATTTTCCTGAAAGCATTGAGATCGTACAAAAAGCTGTGAAAACGTGTGCTCTCTGTCACAGGCAGAAAATTAGATGTTAAAATTCTGCCGTTTAATCCATCTCTCCGTGGAACAGGCAATTGGATTTGGGTAGTTTCCACCTTGCAGCCTGCATCTCCTTTCAGAAATAGGATTTATGGGGATGTTTTGCAGCATCAGGACTTGGAGAAATACTGGATTAAGGTAGAGGATGGTACGACGCCTCCTGACCCAGATAGTTGTACAGATTTACGCCAATAACTTCATGTACTCACTGTAAGCTTTATAAAGCTTCACTAATTAAGCTTTTCAGTGCCTGGATTTAGATAACTATCAACAGTGGCTGCAAACTGACTTTACCCCTGATGGTAGTGGGAGCTCCCGTCAGAGAGAAACCACTTTAGCCTGGTTTATGTTGCTTTAAACTTGATTTATCATCTGCACAGGTTTTGGAGGTCATCTTAAACAGTTTATTCTATCCTTTTTCTTGCTGAAATGTATCTATATATTTTAAGGTGTAGCCTGTACCATGCTCACAGGCACCTGCGTGCAGGTGAGCAATACAAGCACACTGCCTATTTCAGTTAGTGGTAACGTACATTTTTATAAGAGATTCTCTGTCTCATTTGTACTCTGACATATCCTCCTTTTTAATTTGCAGAGAAATGGAACGCGCGAATTACCGACTTGAGAAAGCAAGTTGAGGAACTGTTTGAAAAAAAATATGGTACGTGTTACACTCCTTTCCAAAGAGTCACCTCCAGCGCTTTGACACCCTAAATCACAGCTCCTCGGTCCGTGTCTTCTTCTTGGCTCAGGAGCAGGACTGGTACTGACAGCACCAAAGGGTTAAATATCATTAGAAGACTTAAAACGGGGGAAAGTAGCTTTTTTGATGAGTGGAGTAATTTCCAAATGGGGTGCCTGTTTAGCACCTAAGTGTGAAACTCGATTTTATTTTTCAGTTGGGCTGTTTCCTGGAGCACCATGAGCTCATGGCTTGGGCACACACATTTGAGAGAGCTGGCCTTTCTCCTGTAATTACACCAAGTCCTTAAGTGAAATAATCTTGTAAAATGGCTCTGGGGAGAGGTTACCACTGACTGATTGTTCTTCTCTGATTATGATTGATTTGCAGTGAAGCAACAATTACATTTTAGTGGTTCTTGGAGAGAAAAAGCACACATGTTAGACTTTGGAATTTGTCTCCCGACGTTGCACTTAGACATATTTTGTGTTCACATATCACAGGCTAAAAAAGCATCAGCAAAAATTTCAAAATAAATGCTGGTGCTCCTCTGCTGTGAAAAGTGGAAGTTATTTCAGAACGGACTTTGTGATGTCGGTGTTATTACGTGTTTTGGGTGTGATTACCAGCTGACATTTAAACAGCCCACTGAAAGCAACTCACACCAAGTAAAAATAGTTCAGAATCTGATTCTCGGTATTTTAATTGCTCTAGAAAGGAGTGTCATTCTTGGTGAATTGCTTTAATTTTGGTTTTGGTGTTTGCTCATTGCCAGCCTAAAAATCTCCTGTGGAGTCTGTTGAACACAGAGCTATTCCTGACTTCCCATAGCGGGCCAGATGGTATTAAATGATCTCTTTTTTCCCTGTGGATGACAACATTTCATTGATTCACAAACCAAATCCATCTCAGATTCCAATTCTTCCTGTCTGCATGAGTGTGCAATTTCCAGTTTACTGAAATAAGTTATGGATGTCCAGAACTCCTAGAATTCTCCTCAGATTTGTTGGCTTAGAATCATAGAATGGTTTGGGTTGGAAGGGACCTTAAAGATCAGCTGGTGCCAACCCCCTGCCCTGGGCAGGGACACCTCCCACCAGACCAGGTTGCTCCAAGCCCCGTCCAACCTGGCCTTGAACCCCTCCAGGGGTGGAGAGGTTGGAACTAGATGAGGTTTAAGATCCCTTCCAACCTAAACCATTCTGTGATTCTATGAATTTGTGGGTTAATGTAAGAGTTTTGTGTACGCTGATGTCCAAACCACTGCCACTTCTGTGTTAACATTAAGTTGCTTGAAAAGGTGCCCTGAGTAGTTTTGCTTTCAGAAACCCTGCCAAAACATCGCCGTACTTTTAATTTGGCCTCAGCTTGGCCTTTTCTCTCCTCAAATAATTTTTTTGCATCTGATTTCCATAGCAAAACAACAGAAGGTACCAAACTATTTGCAGACCAGTCAGATGGTAATAGAGAATTCTTGTTGCATGGCCTACAAAATTAACGTACCCTCGTGAGTATAAAGAAATTAAGCCCTCTTGGTATTTGCAAACCCTTACGCCATTCTCCCGTGTTTGCCAGCCTGATGGGGGTATTGCTGGGATTATCGTCCTCATACCTTAAAGAAATACATTGAGGTTATTTTCCTACAGTGGGTGAATCTGTTATTTGCTTTTCATTTCCTTCAAAGATTCCATTAGTAGGGCCGTGCTTTTTTTCGGTGGTGTTAGAAGTGTATTGTTTATTTCATTCGTGATTCCTTGGATTTCTGAAGTGGACCAAAGCTTTGGGAAATTCGCTCAAAAGCAGGGGTGTGTGCCCCAGGGCATTAATGACTCTTGTCACTCAATAGTAGAAACAAACAATAATAAACAGAGCTAATGAACTGAAACATGTTAGGTTTATAATTAAGCCTGGATAATTTCATCTTTCAAAATGTGCTATTAAACAAAACCAAAATACTGTGAAACTTCACTGTAGCAGGTGCAGTGTCTGTTATTAAGTGTTTACAGAGTAAACAGAAAAGAGGAGACTCCACATATGCATGCAGGTCTGCAGCTTGTTTACTGTGAATTAGAGTGATTTTGCTGTAAAACAAAACCAAACCCCCATAAATAGGAATGCTTGAATGTTTAAATGTGCTGAGGGGGTTATTGCCTCTCTACTGATTTCAGTGCTTTCAGAGTGATATCAAACAGATAGTGTGAGTAGAGCTACAAGCGGTCTGATGTTTTAATTCTCCTTTTTTCCTAAAGCTCAAGCCATCAAAGCAAAAGGTCCCGTGTCTATCCCATACCCACTCTTCCAGTCTCATGTTGAAGACTTATATGTGGAAGGGCTGCCAGAAGGAATTCCCTTCAGGCGGCCATCCACGTACGGCATTCCCCGGCTCGAGAGGATACTTCTAGCAAAGGAGCGGATCCGGTTTGTGATCAAAAAGTAAGGAATTTTGCATTTTTGTCCCTGTATTACTTAGTGTTTTCTTCTGGCTCCGTGCTGCTTCATTTTATTCATTTATCAAGAACTTCCAAACTCATTTCTGCCAACGTAGAATAGATCTGGAAACATCTGGGTAGATCTCTTCAATATTATGGACTTCTTCTCATGGTCAGATCTCTTTGTACTGTTTTAATCTCTGGATTCTGGCTGGAATACATGTTGAAAGCCATAGACTTGAGGATATTCTATGCTATCTGAGGATCCTGGCCTAAATTTCAGTTGAACTTTTATTTTGCTGGAATGCTGTATGGAGGCGTCTATGGCCACGTCTGTATATAGCATCTTCCAGGGCAGGCTTAAGGCCAAAATAGGTGCTGGTTCCTGTGACTTAGTTGGATGCATGTCCTTGGTGTGTCTGGAGGTAGATCAGAGAGCTCACATGAAGGAAGACCTTAGATGTATGTAGGAGCTGCTTGAGGGCTCATTTGCCTCCCGTAGGTAGCCTGGCAGAGCATCGTCTGCCTTTAAAGTGGAGACATGAGACCCATTAGATGTTCTGGCCTCCTTTTTCTCCTTCTCTTTTCTTGCCTTTGTGGCTTTCTTAGAAGAACCTGAACATTGCCACAAAGGCAGATGGCATTGGAAGGGAGCCTGGATGGAGCCTGAAGTCAGGGTGTGCAGGGAGAGATGCTGGGTGCTGGATCTCAGAGGTGGGGGGCTCTTGGAGATCCAGTGCTGTAGGAGACCCACACACAGCTTTGGTACCAGGTGGATTTTGACCTTTTCCAGTTTGGGGCTTTGCTTCAGACAGATCTACCTTTTGCACTCGCTTGAAATCAGACACTGTGTGCAGATTTTAATATTTATGCAATGCTGGCACCTGCCATTGTCAAATTTGTCTGAGTTGTTAACAGTAATTAATTTATGCTGTTCATCAGAACATCATTCAGCTTCAGCTCCGTGAGAAATGTCAGAATTTTTAGGTTTTTTGTTGTGCTAATATGGATAAAACTGGATGTATTTTGGAAGTGAAAATGTCTGCTTTGAGATTTACATTTTTAAAGGTTAAATTTTTTATTTGAATCTTTGTTTCTGTTGACGTGCATCTTAGACCTCAGAGATAATTTTCATGTAATGTGTGTGTTACCATGAAATGGTACGGCTCAGGTAGATACGGGTATCAAGCAGTAGGGTTCTAACCAGCTCATATAATGCTTTGGTGTTAATTAGAATTTAATGTTGGGGATGTTCCCTGTATTTTTCTTCCTGATCCTTCACTGGTAACTTGTATTTGCTACAGAGCCTGTAACTGTATGCTGTAATTTCTGGTTTATCCAAGCTTATGTCACTGTTGAAGCGTGTATCTTCACTCTTTCAGGCATGAGCTTTTGAATTCAACACGGGAAGATGTGCCATTGGACAAACCGGTTGCAGGAGGTAGGTCTTCAGACGTGTGAGTTGTACAAGTACAGTATGATTTCCTATTTGTCAGTCATAGTGGTGGCTACCATTTCCTTTTACTAATAACTCATTGCAAATAATTCTTCCTGTTTTGAAATTTCGTTAGCTATCAAGTGACAGGAATTTTCCACTGGCTCTCCAAGCTGGTGTTACTAATCTACACACTGTCAACTGGTTTGATTCAGCTGGACAGAAGGAAAACCAATGAGTGTCAGTCTGTTGAGATACAGAAAAAAGGCAGTAGTTTCCATAGCTGATAGAGTTTACTGGGTAGGGAACTGTCTGTATCATGGAATAATTGCTTATATGTGGTATTTGCCAAAATGAGATTAAAAGAAATGCAGTAATGAACATACTGGTTATAGTGACGTTTATGATTGCAGCATCTGGCTTGCTCGGATGATGGGACTCCATTTTCATGTAGCGGTGCAAAGGCAACACAATCTAACCCCTTCTGCCATCAGTAATACTTTTCAGCAGATGCTCTTACATGGTTTGTCTCCATGAGCACCCAGCCAAGGGTAACAAAAATGACCATGTGAAAACAAGGCTACAGGAACAGGGTTCTATTGGAGTTGCACCCATGAATTCATTTCCCCTCAAGTTGTAAGAAAAAGTTTAGAATGGAAAAAAGGAAGAATTGTGCCTTCGCACGGGCGATAGTTGGTCGATTACTTTTTTGGACTTGTTTTTTTCTCCAGTTGTATTTTAACGTCTCTTGGCTTCAGGGCATTTTTTTCCAAATTGTCCAATTTAGCCGAGTGCTGAAAGCTTGTGTGCCTGAACCAATGGTAGCAAACAAATTGCTCCCAACCTCAAAATTCTAACTGGCAACCTCAGCCTGGGTGAACTGTGAATTTTTCATAATACCAGAGAAATTCTTAGTGCAGACAGGGACACAAGGATATAAATGGTAGTATCTGCACTACTGCAGCACCATTATGTTGTATTATATACTCATAGTCTTCTGTTGTAAAAAGTATATAAAAGGCTGTACTGAAAGCGAATGTTAAGGATCTAAATTAAGCAAAGAAATTATGTTATAAGGATACCACTTTAACATGTGTAGGAATTAAACTTTTCCTGCAGTATAAGCTAACTTAGTGTCTTGAGTCTTAATAACGTACTGTTCCTCTGAGCATCAGATTTGACTACAAAAATAGCAGGTAGGCTAATGACTGAGTCTTAAACTTAACTGTACTCTCATGTGGGTTTTTAAATTACCCCTTTTCTCTGTTTTTTTTTTGGTTGTATTTAATGTGGTTATACTGATTATGAAGACAAAGCAGGTACATTACATATCCTGGAAAACCCTTGTAGCTAAGAAAACTAGTGATAACCCATTTTGATGGCACAGTATTACAAACAGTCACTTTACGATGCTTGTTTTCACTAATTTGTAATGATTATGTATTCATGTGTGACCTCTGTGTTACTTCTGAGAGAAGAGAATGTCTGTGGAAGCTGTTGATAATGTCTCAGGGAACACAGCTCAGAAGACAGGAGCTGTCTGAGCCTCATTTCCTTCCATTTTCCTCTCCCTCTGTTTGGATTCCTCATCTCTCAGTAGCTCATCGTCTTACAGAGTCATAAAAGTGTTTAGTTTGGAAGGGACCTTTAAGATGATCAAGTCCAACCATTAGCTTAACACTACGAAAGCCACTACTGAACCATGTCCCTCATGTCCCACTGAACCTTTCCCTGAGGAAAGGGACTTGGGGGTGCTGGTGGACAAGAAGCTGGACATGAGCAGGCAGTGGGCACTTGCAGCCCAGAAGGCCAGTCCCATCCTGGGCTGCATCAAAAGCTGCATTGCCAGCAGGTCCAGAGAGAGGATTCTTCAGCTTTACTCTGCTCTGGTGAGACCTCACCTGGAGTATTGTGTGCAGGTCTGGAGCCCTCAATAGAGGAAAGATATGGACCTGGTGGAGCAGGTCCAGAGGAGGGCCACAAGGATGATCAGGGGGTTGGAGCACCTCTGCTACGAGGACAGGCTGAGGGAGCTGGGGTTGTTCAGCCTGGAGAAGAGGAGTCTCTGGGGAGACCTAATAGCGGCCTTCCAGTACCTGAGGAGGGCTACAGGAAGGCTGGGGAGAGCCTGTTTACAAAGGCCTGTAGTGACGGGACGAGGGGCAATGGCTTTAAGCTGGAGGGGAGCAGATTTAGATTGGAGATTAGGAGAGGGTTCTTCACTGTGAGGGTGGTGGAGCACTGGAACAGGTTGCCCAGGGAGGTGGTTGAGGCCCCATCCCTGGAGATATTCAAGGTGAGGCTCGACGAGGCCCTGGGCAACCTGGTCTAGTTGGGGGTGTCCCTGCTGACTGCGGGGGGGTTGGACTAGATGACCTTTGGAGGTCCCTTCCTGCCTAGACAATTCTATGATTCTAGTGCTTGACAACCCTTTTGGTGAAGGAATTTCTCCTAACATCCAATCTGAACCTTCCCTGGGGCAACTTGAGGCTCCTCAGACCCTCCTCATGTCTGCTGCCACCTCAGGAGAGAGTGAGCTGTGTCGCACCAGGCCCTGCTCCCAGCTGCTTGTCTCCACAGCCCCTGCTGGCTTCTCTCCCAGCAGGAGAGCAATGGGACGGGCAGGGAAGTTGTGTTTTGACTGGCAGAAGAAAAGACACTTTGCATCCATGTTCCTGTGGGAAACAGCTTGGTCAGGAAGGTTCTATGAAATGACCGAAGCCCCGAAGCCCTGAGAAGACTGATACCAGCTCCAAGACAAAGCAGAACGGCCCAGGATTTCTAGGAGAAGAATCCATGTAGCACAATTTATAAGTAGCATAATACAGGATTTAGAATACAACCTGTGGTTTCTAATCACCCAGACCCTCTGCAGATCGGGTCAGATCTTAATACACAGCTTGCAGTATTAATATAACAATCATAATTTAAAGTCATAAATGATGTAAAAGACGATGAGTGGCTCTGTCCTCAGAGGAAGCAGATCCTCAAACCAGGACACTGAAAATGCAGGATGGTTATGCCCACTATAAACTGAATAACTGGAAATATAACCAAAATAATTAGGAAATGTTGTCTTTGTTCTGTGTCACTCTCATACAGTGAAAGAGGAGTGGTATGCCAGAATCACCAAACTCAGAAAGATGGTAGACCAACTCTTCTGTAAAAAGTTTGGTGAGTACAGTATTATTATTTTCTTTTCTTTTATGGCTTCATATTTCTTGAAGGTTGCTTTCATTATTTCCTTTGAACATCTACATGAATGAGACCTTTGATCAGTTTGTTCAAATGTTGAAAATCATAGTAGTTGAGATGTACTGCTTATACAACAAGGTAAATTCAGAGTTAAAAAAATTTATAAATCTTATACGTACAGCTCTTCTAATTGTTCAGTTCCTTCCTATTTGGATTTCTTTTCTTTGATGCTGAATAAAACCATTTACTTATTTATATCCATTGCAGTATTATTAAAATTAGTATTATAACATTTCTGAGTGAATTTTTATGTTCTCCCCAATATTAAAAAAGAAAAGTTAACTTCATAAGAGCTAGAATAAAATGTTGCATGATGCTCTATTAAAAGCTTTGTATAAAATCACTGTATTATGCCCCAGTGAGGAACCCAGCAATCTTCAGTCAAGCATCGTGGCTGCTCGGTAGCACCGTGATACCATGTGGTGAATGTTTGTTGTTTTGATGTGCTGAGACTGGGAATCCGTTGGGTTTAGTTGCCCTGCATTGTCCCAGGTCCAAAGATCATGACTGCAACTGTCTGAAGATGTGGTAGCTTAGTTGGATTTTAGTTAAGGTTGATGGCCAAGTGGTTTGATGTGCAGTCTCTGGATGTGTTTTGTTCTATCAGCCGAGGCCATGGGGAGCACCGAGCCCAAAGCTGTTCCCTACCAGACGTTTGAGGCCCATCCTACTGACCTCTATGTTGAAGGGCTGCCAGAGAACATCCCCTTTAGGAGTCCCTCCTGGTATGGGATCCCTCGCCTTGAAAAAATCATTCAAGTGGGCAACAGAATAAAATTTGTAATCAAAAGGTAAGTGTTTGGTCTTAATGCCTAAAGTTGGTATTTGGTTGGGTTTGTTTTGTTTTGTTTTTTTTTAAAAAACTGGTATTTGGTTGGGTTGGGTTTGTTTTGTTTTTTTTTAAAAAAAAGGCCAAACACTGTCTAATCAAGCACTTGGTTTCACCAAACAAACACTGTCTAATCAAGCACTTGGTTTCATTAAGACATGAAGCTTTCGCTCTCTAGTTACCAAATAAGCAGATTAAATATTCTGCATTATGAAGTGGTTATTTGCAAGCCAGACAAGTCTTCTAAAAGATCTTTGTAGTATTTTCACAAGTGTCATTAAGACATGAAGCTTTCGCTCTCTAGTTACCAAATAAGCAGATTAAATATTCTGCATTATAAAGTGGTTATTTGCAATACAGATGAGTCTTTTAAAAGATCTTTGTAGTATTTTCACAAGTGTGAAATACAGAATAGAAAAATCCAGACTTTTCTAATTCATGTCATAAGTATGTAGTTCTTAATTTGTGTCAAGAATGGGTACATTTTTCGTTTTCTGGTTGCAGACCGGAGCTGCTCACTCTGACTTCACCCGAAGTGATTCAGCCCACGTCGAACACCCCAGGTAAGATGGGTGCTGTCTCCAGGTGGGAAGGGAAGGGCTTGGTGGGGACACAGATTTGGATCAATGTGACATTTTTCAAGGAGTAGTCACCCTTCCATGATGAGCGTGCCCACACGCTCTTCGTGAGGTCTGAAAAGGAGTAATTGATGATGAAGGTGGACGGCTCTCTGGGCTGTGGTGCAGTCCAGCTTTCTTTGGATCACCTGCACAGCCCGGGAGAACAGGAATTACTTTCCTGGCCAGAATCAAAGCTCTGGAGCCCCTCAGCCTTTCACAGCTGACTCTGGTGGGCTTTTTTCAGGCCTCTGGTGGGCTTTTTTCAGGCCTCTGGTGGTAAGGAATTGTAATGACTTCTTGGGAGCTTGAAGTGCCTTCAACACAGCAAGAGAATCCAGATTATTTTTTTTATTTCCTGAGACAATCAGATGTTCTAAATTGGTGTTAGATGCTTTCTTGCTATGGCAGTGTATGGTCCAGAGCATGAAGCTGCTGGTAGTAATAACACAAACCCAACCCAGGGCTTGCCAGGGTTTTTCCCCACACGCATTTCACCAGATAAATAAGCTGCAGCTTCAGGAAATAATTGTGTTGAGCTCTCAGCAGGAAAAAAAAAAGGAAAGAATATGATTTAATGGTCATGTAATCTTATGTCATCACAACGTACAGTGGGTTTTGCTTGGATATTAGGAAAATACTTGTATTCAGCAAGAGGGTAGCTCACTAGAAAAGGCTGTGTTCTATGTGGAGTGGAAAGAAAAGACAGGTGATTGGTTTGGTTTGTTACCAAAACTCCAGTTGTTGGGAAATTTGACAAAATAACTGACAATTTGACCATGAAGTAATGACAGCAGGTGCCAGTGACAGCAACAGTAGTAAAAACCCAGCTAATAAAATCCTCTTTCTGAAAGAACTGCCATGCAGTGGCCTTGATTCTTAAAACTCAGAGTATTTGAACCTTCAGAATAACTTTTTTTTTTTTTTTTTTTTTCCACTAGTTATATTCTTCAGTGGCTTTTAGGTGAGTCTGGTATTACCAGCACCCACAAAGCTCACCCAGGGTTTGGTGTCAATCAGGGAAACGCAACAAATGTCCTCTAAACCTCCCAATTTTAGAGCTCCGGGAAAACCATTTTCCCAGGCAAAGGCTGACTATCTCTTACTGCAGGTGCAGTACTTTATGGTGCTAGGGAATATTAGCAAACTTTAGATTTTAAGCAAAATGTCACTTGCAAAGGAATAATTCGGTGATCTCAACAGATAGCCTGCAAACAACGCTTTAATTTTTTAAACTATATTAGTCAGTCTAATTCCTTGCTAACGAGACTACAGCCTGTGAGTAAGTATGGACATACGTGGGTGTTAAATACCTGTGAAATCTATCAAATTAGTAAGCCAGATTGCAAAAATACGAACGCATCTTGCCTTGACAGTATAAGAAGCTAGAAATAAAGAAGGTCAGGTAATTTGTTAGTCAAAAAGATTATTTGGAAACAAAAACAATCTGTATAGTTTCCATCATGCATGCTTTCCATAACCCTGAATGGTATTAGCTCAGTAGCAGTTAATTGTTATTTGTGGGTTATGATGAAAAGTAATTGAGTTATGCTGTTTGTCAGAAAAGGAATGCTTTTTATTGCTGACAGTGTCCTTTGCTTTCTTCTCCACCTGAGCTACAAATTGTCTGCTCTGGCTGGCACTCCTATAATTTACTTTTATTTGTAATAGAGAAGAAGATTGAAGATGATTTTTTTTATGCTAATCAAAATGTTTAGCAAAGCACCCTCTACATTCCCATCTTCTGTTCTAAGGACTATTGTTCTTATGCATTATGGTTAATTAATTTCAACTTTGTGAGAGCCACTAGAAAAATTCCTTCCTGCTTCTAAAGGTTCTGAAGAACAGGTTCTCCCTCTTGGGGCAATGTTTGAAATTTGTAACTACATTTAAACAGATTTTCCATTATGCAGAGGGAATTACGTGTATCATTTCAGATGCCATTAATAATCGTTACTCGTTGTGTGTCCTTGTCTACTCAGATGTGATTTTGTTCATAGTTTACAAGTTCTTGTGTTGAAAAAAAAAATGTGTTTAAATGTACCTCTTTATCTAGAACTGCGTAATACTCTGACATACCCGTTTCTGCCTTTTGTGTTTGAATGTACCTCTTTATCTACAACTGGGTAATACTCTGACATACCCGTTTCTGCCTTTCAGTCAAAGAAGATTGGAACATCAGGATCACAAAGCTAAGAAAGCAGGTAGAAGAGATATTTAATACAAAGTTTGGTAAGTTACATGTTAAATGGAACTGTTTTATAACGTTGCTGTGTTTTAAAACATGTCTGAAAAAAGAATTTTAAATTTTACTATGCTTATTTAAACATCAGAAACGTGCTAGGTCAGATGTGGAAATGTTGGCTTCTCTCACTTACTTTTTACTGACTCTTCCCTGACATGAATGACTTTATAACAACATCCTTAGCTGGAGTTTTTCCAGCTGTGGGCCAGATGGTATATGCACAAAAGGCTTCTGGGTGAAGACAGTTCTTAGAAGAAAATATTAGGCATTGCAGACTTATGTGTTATCTGTAACAAGATGGACAGAGTTGCCATTTGCAATTATTCTACAGAAAATAATAGAAAATCTATTTAAATACTTCTCTTGGGCTTTTTAATTATCTCTGAGTAGCAGAGCTTCTGTCAGCCAAGCTTCTTAAAATCACTTGAGAGAAAAATACCACCCATTTGAGTGTATAAAATATCATTAAATCTCTTTTTTCAGCCCAAGCTCTGGGGCTTTCAGAGGCAGTGAAAGTTCCCTATCCTGTATTTGAGTCGAACCCTGAGTACTTGTACGTCGAGGGCTTGCCAGAAGGAATCCCCTTCCGTAGTCCCACCTGGTTTGGAATTCCACGCCTTGAAAGGATTGTCCGAGGGAGTGGCAAAATCAAGTTTGTTGTTAAAAAGTAGGTTTATAATTCAGTTATTTTTACCCTCAATTTTACGTGATTTTCTTCCCAACAACTATAGATTTTAAATGCTACTTAAATTCTGTTTCCGTGAAACAAGAAGAACATTTTGCACGTATGTTTTATCTCATAAAAGGATATGCCTTCTTTATTAGATTTATAGAGTTATATAAATTGTGTGTCTCATGCATCAAGGATCACGGGGGAAAATGGTTTTGTACCTGGAAGGGTTTTTTCCTTTTTTTTCCTCCTTTTTGTTTTCTTTTTGCTTGAAATAAACGCAGACGAAAATTAGAGTAGAAAATGTAGTTATATTTTCTAACTCTCTGTGGTTATAGTAGATGCAGAATCACACCAGATGCTTCTAGAAGAATTTTATTACAGAGATCTCATGTTTTGGGAATTTGAACTCTGCTGAATTCCAAGAAACTTGTAACATTTTGCTGTATTTTTTCTTACATGTGTAATTGATTGGATTTTATTCTCATCTTTTAGGCCTGAGCTTGTCACTTCCTATTTGCCCCCAGGACTGGCGAGTAAAATAAACACAAGAGGTAAACAATTAAGTATTATTTGCTGGTATCAATTGGTAATACTTGCTTTCTGCTCCCTTAGCAGACTGAGAGGTCTTTGTGGTTTAAAAATACAGGTGTTACAAACAAAGGGCATTACTTAAGATGAGCTAGCTTATGTAGCCTCTAAATCTGCTATTATTTGAAAGTTACTCAAAACATAAATTTACCTACTTTTTTTTTACTTAAGACTATTCCAATATAGAAAATGGAATTTACCCAATTTCTACAACTTTTATTTTGCTGTTAATGGCCTAAAATATATTTAACTTATAGCAGTGAACTAAATAAATTAACAATGAAATTTCTGAAGAAAATAATAAAAAAGGAAGTCATTTAAGTTTTAAGATGTCTATAATAAATTCAGAAGTTAATAGTTTTGTTATTTATTTACCAAAGCTTTTCCTCACACTTAGAGAGGACAAAGGCTTCTCTTCTGAGTTAGTGGAGTGAAAGTTTAAGTGAGATACCTGCCTGGTTTGAGAGTGTTCAACCTGCTTTTTAAGGCTGTGAGCATCACTGTGTTGCTCAGCATTTACAAAGCAGACTGTACTTAGTATAACTGACACAAGTGATTCAGGCTGTTGGAATTTTCAGAATCCAGCTGGTTCTTTTCCTTAGCTGTGTAGAATATACATTATAGAGGGTTTGTGCATTACAGCTTGTGTTATATTGACTTCCAGCAATGAGTCCAAAGAGTTCAAAAAGGTCACAAAGTCCTGCAGGCAATTCAAATGTTCCAGAGATTGAAGTTACTGTTGAAGAAGGTATGGAAGAAATATCATTAAATATTCTTCTACTGCTCTTCTGTTCTATTCTTCTAGTGTTTTCTTCTGTTCTTCTCAGTTTTCATAGCCCATAATTAACATATGCATGCACCTCATGTACCAAACTTGGTTTCATTTCAGAGCTCAGATACGTTTCAATATAGAAACAGTTTTATTTTTGTTTCTGTAGGTGATGGTTATGTAGAATGTGAGTGTTTGACAGTTTACTTGGGCCTCTTATTCCAGGCAGATGTGTGGGAACTGGTGTAGTCCTGACCAGAGAAATGACAGATGTGAGCAGTAGTTTCAAATGCTTAAATACAACCTTAGAAGAACTTCTTTAGGGGTTTTTTATTCTAGTCTCGATTGAGAATTTAAGTTTTCTCTGGTAATCAATTTTGAGGTGTTGTTTGTTTCATATGATGCCTTGCTTCTGCTCTCTGCATGTCCATATGTAATCTCTTTTTACAGGTCCTAATAAGTCACAAACAACAGATGTGCGAACTAATTCTCAAACCAATGGGTCCAATATAACTTTCAAGCCACGAGGAAGAGAGTTCTCTTTTGGTAAATATTGTGGGAATAAGCACACATGCAATTTACTAATGATGGTATTGAAATCTCTGATGGTTACATATCAGAGACATTTTGAGTTCGTGTTTTATTCTACAGTTAGTGAATGGCTGAAGTTGTTGTTTTCATGTACGTTCGGTTCTTCATCATGTAGAATAATCCTCATTGGAGAAATCCTGGATGCTGTGTGGAGGATGCTGTACAAATGCAGCACAGGTCCATTGCAGCTTATTAACTTGGATTCAGAATCTATCCCTTTAGTCTTTTGCCATGATGATATTTCATGGTGCTGCAGATCCTTGAAGGACTTCTCTGGTGCCCAGTACCACCAGAGTGCACGAACCCAGCTGAGATCTGATACTGGGCACGAGCTTAATAAGGGCTCCACAAACTTGAGATGCTGAGCATCACCCTGCAGAGGTGCCCGAGTGGAACAGAGGGACTAGGAAGGATCCGAACAAATATCACTAAGGAATGATTTACTGGAGAGAAGTTTGCAAGATCACCATTATAGACCTCACCAGTTCTAGAAAACCAGTAAAGGAAAAGCCAGACAGGACTGGAAGCCATGGAGCTGTGTTCATGAGCATTGGGCTGGAGCTTTTTAGCCGTGGAGGACCGGGCCTGTCTGTGCAGTGCTGCAGCACAGGAATCTCTGCATTGAAAGCTGGGTCAAATTTGCCACCCAAATTCCTCGTAGTCAGGGGAGATGAATGACTGTATTCAGAGTAACTGTGAGCAGTAACTGTGAGCAGTTCCTGAATCTCATGAAACCTTTTTTTCAGCATCCTTACAACTGTATTCAGAGTAACTGTGGGCAGTAACTGTAAGCAGTTCCTGAATCTCATGAAACCTTTTTTTCTGCATCCTTACATTCTGAGATTATTTGTTTATATTTATATAGGAGTTTGTTGTTACTTGCTTTTTTAGCATCCTTACATTCTGATATTATTTGCTTATATTTATATTGGAGTTTGTTGTTACTTGCTTTTTTGCATTTATCCCCCATGCTTGCTTTTTAGTGATGTGGTCATAAGAGATGAAACAAAGGAATTCTTTACTCCTACTGATGATATGGTCATAAGAAATGAAACAAAGGAATTCTTTACTCCTACTGAGCCAGTTTAGAATGAATATAAGATACTGATTTATAGAGTCATAGAATGGTAAGAGTTGGAAGGGACCTTGAAGATCATCTAGTTCCACCCCCCTGCCCTGGGCAGGGACACCTCCCACCAGACCAGGTTGCTCCAAACCCCCTCCAACCTGCCCTTGAACCCCTCCAGGGATGGGGCAGCCACAGCTTCTCTGGGCAACCTGGGCCAGGCTCTCACCACCCTCAGAATGAAAAATCTCTTCAAATATCTAATGTAAATCTCCCCTCTTTCAGTTTAAAATTTGGTATGACTGCTCCTTTTGGCTTGGGCAGTATTCGCATTCACAGTTGTGTACAGTTTTATTGCACTTGCTTGTTATTACTGGAGGTAGGCTTTTTTTAAGCTTTAGTTTGCACATTTTTTAAACTTTCAACTGAGTTTTTAGTTTTGTAAACCAGCTACAGACCACTCACTGCAGCCACAAGTAAACTGGTTTAAGAATTGCCACTGATCACTTTCAGACACAAAATAATTAGCTCGGTGGGTGTTTAATCTTACCCAGTGAAGCTGAAATCCTCCCAGAGCTTGTAGCTCTCGAGAGAGAGGTGGGTGTCCCAGGGCTACGTCACTGAACATAGGAAGAACTTTCTGCCTCTATTTTGGGTGCTGGTTCAGATGAGTCAATTTTATGTTGCCTGATATAGTAAATTTGGATCACTCTTGGATTAACTTCAGTTTTAATCACCCGTGCTTTATCTAGTAGCAGTATCTTTCAAAGCTTTAGGAAAATGAGGGTTGATGGGGACGTGTTCAGACTGCAGCCCAACGTTGCAGGGCTGTTTGCAGAGTGAAAGCCATTTTGCTCTACTGTCGTAGTAAATCGGTTATCAAGCATAATAATTTATTAAACATTTATTAGAATAGTCTTCGAGGACTGATTTATTATGCATGTCTTGATTTAATTCTTCCAATTTCTTCCTGGCAGAGGCGTGGAATGCCAAAATTACTGACTTAAAACAGAAAGTCGAAAATCTTTTTAATGAAAAATGCGGTAAGTTTATTAGTTCTTTTTTATTACGAAGTCTTTCTTAGGAACATGCAGTTAGATGTATAATAGATATATATGTTTATTCCAAAAGTCCTGCAGTCCTTGAGTACTCTAGAAATTCCTCGTTTGAGTTCATTCTCACGTCGGTTGCTTGCAATTCTGTGTCACGTTTCCACTAGTTATTTTATTTGGGTTGGGAAATGGAGAAGTTGTGGTTGGGTTACCGCTTCTTTAATGACTCGGAGACATAGTGACCCCACAGCCTGGCACAGTTTTTTGGGTTTTCTTAACTCTGCTTATGAATGGGAGTTTTTATGAATTCAGCCCCTGGCTGGCTCGATATGGTATGGGTGGTGTCTGGAGAGATGTTCTCCCAGCACCATGTTCTCCCTTCTGGTGCAGGCTGTTGGGAAGTTAATGAGCTTCTTCTGGTGCAGGCTGTTGGGAAGTTAATGACTTTTGGAAGTGGTGACTTCTTATTACTCTTCTGAGTGCAGTTTTTGGAACAAGAACACTAATGTCACCCACCCTCAGTGCTACTCTCTGGCAGAGACAGAGACAGAATACGGTGCCTGTGACAAAGCGGAGTACGAATGGGACAGCCTTGTGTGCAGACCAAGCTGGTGGCATGAGCTGGCTGCAAATTATTAATTTTCAACTGCGAATTATGATCAGATTTAGTGCAACAGAATGAGTTATGTTTGAGACTGTTAATTTTCTTCCTGCCTACTCACAGCTGTCACCAAAAAAGGCAAAGCCTGCTGGTTCCACCTAATCTACTATGTATGTGCCAGCTATTATATACTGTTTATCCCTGAGGTTTTCCTTTTTATATACACAACCGTTATGTAGCTGGGAGCTTATTTGTTTTGTTGTCTTTTCAGGGGAAGCTCTGGGGCTGACGAAACCAGTGAAGGTGCCATTTGCATTGTTTGAATCCTTCCCGGAGGTGTTCTACGTGGAGGGACTCCCCGACGGGGTGCCGTTCCGCCGACCTTCCACGTTTGGAATTCCAAGGCTAGAGAAGATCCTGAGAAACAAAGCTAAGATAAAATTCATTATTAAGAAGTAAGGCTTCCATATGTCTTTGATAATCTACTCTATGAGGGTTGAAAGGCAGACCAAAAAATGAAATTGTGTGGCCCAGTTGCTAGATTAATGTATAAAATACACACTATTTTTATTAAATGAGGTTATGGTTGGAAAGCTCTTGTAGAGGTGGAGCAAGATATGGTAATCTCTTTGTTCTGAAGGACACTCACAACCGTATTTGCGGGGAAGAGCAAGACCCAGTTTCTTACCCCATTTCAGTTATGACATCACTGGTTTAGTCCCTACTGCATGGAGCAGTTATGGGTTACTCATAAAACTTGCTGGCAGTGTACTAAGAGCTGAGAACTGGGGATTTATATATTTGGGGTTATAAGAATTTATTTTTCTCCTCTAGAATAGGTTTAGATACCTGTGTACCAGTGTAGAAACAGTGACAAGAGAAGTTGTGGAGCCTCTCAGCTGTTGCATTCCTGAATGACTGTTTGGCTGAGAGGATATCACTTAGTTCCTGTCTTTTAACAAATTAATATTAGAAAACTGCATTTTTTTTAATATTGATGAATGTGATTTTATTACTGTACATGAAATGTTCTAATCTGTTTGCAGGCCTGAGATGTTTGAGGCAGCTGTTAAGGAAAGTTCTGCTATGAGCCCCCAAAGTGAGTTTTGCAACTGCTTAACGTTCTAGATACCAGGATGAAATGTAAATCAGGAGAGCTGCATGGTGCTAATGAATTCCTGAAAGATTCATTCTACGTTGTGGTTTGTCTGTTTGTCTGCTTGTTTGCTTTTAAGTTGGGAAAAGTACTTGCCAGTTACAGTTTATATAGCTTTAGCAAAGGACTATTACATTTTTTAACTTACTCACAATAATCATGCCTCTAACATACTCTTTACTACCTTTTATCCAAGTGTAACAAGTAATGTGTGAGTCACAGAAGTAATTCAGGTAAATTATTTGCTCCTAATATGTAGCTCATCTAAATGACAAGTGCTCCACAGATCGGAGTGCAGATAGCCAGGAGAAAATTGTCACAGATTAAATGTTTTGAGTCATATTATTATCTGTGACTATGGGTTGGCAAAACTCTTCTGAGTTACTTGAACTCTGCTAGTTTGTGCCACTGGCCAGTGTGGCTCACAAATCCAACTGTAAGGGATTTCTTTTGTGAATGCACACAGTGAACACACGGATCAGTGGGTGTGACTGAATTAACTGCAAGTGCTGTCATTTATCTGTTAATAAAAATGCCAAAATACATGCTTCACATACTCTTTTTTGCCTTTTCATAACACCCTTTTTAGAAAACCAGCTAGGTAAAGATGAAGCTTGTCTTTAACCCAGCTCTCTTTCTCCTCTGGGGTTGGAAAGACAGAGTGGTGTGTACCCTCAATAAATATGTCTCATTGGAAGCTGCTCCTGTTTTCAATATGGAACTGGTTCTGCTTCGAAAACTTTGCAAATATCTGTTATTTTGAAATATTTTCTGTATATATGACATTCAGGATTTTCAGCTCTCTACAAATGTTTGTTTAAATTCATTCTCTTACTTTTAGGAAAGAATAATTCATCTAATATAGCCAATACAGCAAGCACCACAACAAACACAGTGGTGAACACAGCTGCAGGTGTTGAAGATCTTAACATCATTCAAGTAACTATACCAGGTGCGTATACTCTCTGCTTTCATCTCATTTTTGTGCCTATATTCTTCATTTTATTTGTTTGGTCTGATGTATTTTTTTCCTATCAGTCACACTGGTTCACTGAAATGGTTGTCACGCTGGTTGTACAGTCAACAAAGAGCATAAGTTAGCATGATAGTGAATCTTACGTTGGTCATGTAAATATTTTGAAGCTTCTCACTGACTTCTTAACAACCATCTCTTTTTGTATATTTGTACAATATTGTGTTGCTTCTAAAACTAGGAACAAAGTGCCATTTCAAAGCAGTCAGATATACCTACTAAAGATGCAGGGATAAGCAAGCTTGGGGGAGGATCTGTTTAATTCTGATGCTATTCTAACAATTTCTTCCAGATGATGAAAGCGAGCGACTGTCAAAAGTAGAAAAGGCCAGACAATTGAGAGAGCAAGTAAACGATCTTTTTAGCCGGAAATTTGGTAATTGCTTCTTACTCCCCATTTTTCCATGGGTGTGAATGCAAGTAATGTTGCTCATAGTGAAGTTACAGAATCATCACAGTGGGTGGGTGATATGTATGATCATTAAAATGACCAAGTTTGAGAATTATATATGAATGTTGTACTTTGACTTCAAAAAGAATCTTTCATAAGTGATGGAGGTTGTTTGGTGTTTTAAACAAAAAATCCCAAGAGTATAGGCTGCTTTAAGTTTTCCCTTCCTGTTTCTTTCTGGGTAAACACATATAAAATATTTATTTTGCTGGCAAACCATGATTCTTCTTAGGGCTTCATAGTCCTCACCTCTTGAAACCTGGGGCTAGAGTAATTCTTGAAATACAACTTAAAACTATATACAGCAAAAAGGTTCTTTACTTTTACTTTGTAATTGCGTTGTACAGCAATAGCAACCTGGGTTTCTGTACCTGGAAGTGCTTCACTGGTGCTGTGTTAAATTGTCTTTCGTGCACATTGCAGGAAATGCTTTCTTTTCCTTCATGTAGCTATTCTTTTAGATATCTGTTTTGAACCTTTTTTAGTGAAACAGGCTTTGGGTTCTTTATTTGATGAGCTGTCAGAGGCAGAGACTTGTATCTAACACTCTTGTAGTAACGTTCATGAGTGTAATCCATAACATCTAACACTATAATGGTTTACTTGTCAAGTGGATTTTCGTAGTTTCAGATCTTACAATTTGAGAACTTTTTCTTCAGTGTCATCATAAGTATGTAGACTTGAAAATAAACACGACCTCTCTCGTAGGTGAGGCCATTGGTATGAATTTCCCCGTGAAAGTGCCGTACAGGAAGATCACCATCAACCCCGGCTGCGTGGTGGTGGACGGGATGCCCCCCGGCGTGGCGTTCAAAGCTCCCAGTTACCTGGAAATCAGCTCAATGAGGAAGATTTTGGAATCGGCAGAGTTCATCAAATTTACTGTCATTCGGTAGGTGGATTAGATCGTGCAGTTGCAGTGAGGACAGCCCTGTAGCTCCAGTAAATTGAGATGCAAAAGGATATCTTGAGATAGTGGAAGATGTTGGCTCCTTTGGAAACCATATGTCAGGCCAAATGAAGCCCAGATGTTCATGGCACAACTAAAGATGGTACCCCTTTGGAGGACCTGACCAATTTAGTATGACAGAGGATGTATTATTAATACTACATATTACAGCAAGCTGTCTTTTGAGAGCCCTAAAGTCTTATGGGCCTTGCTCTCCATTTATCAGATCAAGCTTTGAGGCAGGTCCAGAGCTTGTTGGGTCTTGACAGTAACTAGTATGTTTATATTTATATTATAGTATTAAAATTAATATTTTTAAAGTACTTCAGTTGTGTTAAAATCCCTGAGTTAAGGTAAGCTCTTTGATAAATGGGGATTTTTCTGTAAAATGAGTTTATCAACAATATATAAAAATACAGTATTGTTTAGTTACAATAAAAGTGAATTTTATTTGTATGTGTATGTTTGCATAGATGTATATACACACACGTACATACAAAGTGTATTTGTATGCATGGAGCAGAATAGAATCATAGAATCATAGAATCATTCAGGTTGGAAGAGACCCTTGGGATCATCGAGTCCAACCATCTACCCTACTCCACATAGTCCTCCCCTACACTATGTCCCTCAGTACCCCATCTAAATGTCCCTTAAACACATCCAGGAATGGTGACTCAAACACCTCCCTGGGCAGCCTATTACTTTGGAATCATACTCAGGAGGAGTTCAGAAATTGAAAATAAAAATCTCAGTTTGTGTAGTTTCTCAAATCATAGACTGCTTCATAGGACTCTAAAAGCTTCAATTTATATTTAGATAAATTTTTAAAAATCTATTTTACTAAGGGGTCTGAATTCTCAACCCTTAATCATGAAGAGTTCTAACTGAGAGGACTTCTGCTTGATAGTTTTGCTTAATTGAGCTCTGAAGAAGAGGTTACACCCTTGTTAATTAGCTGTGACTGAGGGAAGGATTTAGATCTCTCTGTGTCTGTGTGAATTTTCAGGATGCTAGCGGAGAAACCACAGTGCCCAAGAGCTGCTGTGGTGGTTCCTTCTGGTTTCTTTGACTTTCTGTTTGTTTTATAGCATAAATTCTGTTATGAACCACTAGGTGAGGCTGCCTTGGGAGGGAGACCCCATGCTGTACAGTTTAGAATCAGTAATTTTTTTTTTATTTTTTTTTTTTTTTTTACAGACCATTTCCAGGACTTGTGATTAACAATCGTAAGTACTTATGAAACACTGATGGCAAATGTGTCTTTGTAACTTACCAAGATTCTTTTTCTACATTTTAGCTTAGTGGCAGAGGCGCCACAGTGGTTACATTCTGTCTATAACTGTCTCATTAAAATTCCCTGACTAAACATGCACGTGCAATTAAATTGAGAGCAGTGTGATAAATGTATGGAACACTATAAGATTAGCATTAACTTTGATGTGAAAATGCAAGATATTAATTCTGTATTTTTCAGCTGCAGAGTCCCAAAGAGATTTAGGACTGTGACTGAGCAGCAGACTTAGGTGGGGGTGCCTACATTTTAGGTTCAGATCCACCTCAGTAGCAGTTAATAAGCTAGAGCTTCCCAGTAGCTTCACAACCCTGTTCCTGTGAAAAAATCTGCGTCCTGCTGAAACTCTAACAGTTTAGAGAGGCTCCAGGACTTGTGATTAACAATCGTAAGTACTTATGAAACACTGATGGCAAATGTGTCTTTGTAACTTACCAAGATTCTTTTTCTACATTTTAGCTTAGTGGCAGAGGCGCCACAGTGGTTACATTCTGTCTATAACTGTCTCATTAAAATTCCCTGACTAAACATGCACGTGCAATTAAATTGAGAGCAGTGTGATAAATGTATGGAACACTATAAGATTAGCATTAACTTTGATGTGAAAATGCAAGATATTAATTCTGTATTTTTCAGCTGCAGAGTCCCAAAGAGATTTAGGACTGTGACTGAGCAGCAGACTTAGGTGGGGGTGCCTACATTTTAGGTTCAGATCCACCTCAGTAGCAGTTAATAAGCTAGAGCTTCCCAGTAGCTTCACAACCCTGTTCCTGTGAAAAAATCTGCGTCCTGCTGAAACTCTAACAGTTTAGAGAGGCAGAGTGTAATTACCTGAAGTGCCGTGGCCAATTTGGCCGTGTTAATGACATTGTTTGGGGAAGAAAAAAAAAAAAAAGTCTTAGTATTTTCAGTGCCTAAAATAATTGTGCCTTGGTTTTTTGGATCTTCTGTATAAGAGGAAAAACAAACTGCAGAACACTGTCATTAGTGTCCCTTGTGTCATGTTCTTTCTGAGCCAGTGTCAGATCAGAAATTCAGAGGCCAAATAACCTGCTGTTGTTGGTTTGGCCTTACACCCCTGAGCCGGAGCGACCCCGTGTTCATTCATTCACACCCAGCCACCAGTATGTTCCAGTTAACGTGCTGAGGTCTATCAACTGCCAGTGTGAAGTCTTCTCAGGAAGATATTAGAGCTGGTAACTCACGCTGACCTGCTCAGGAAAAACAAACTGCAGAACACTGTCATTAGTGTCCCTTGTGTCATGTTCTTTCTGAGCCAGTGTCAGATCAGAAATTCAGAGGCCAAATAACCTGCTGTTGTTGGTTTGGCCTTACACCCCTGAGCCGGAGCGACCCCGTGTTCATTCATTCACACCCAGCCACCAGTATGTTCCAGTTAACGTGCTGAGGTCTATCAACTGCCAGTGTGAAGTCTTCTCAGGAAGATATTAGAGCTGGTAACTCACGCTGACCTGCTCAGCAGTCCTAGGGCCACCTTCTTCGGTGGGAAAGAGATCCCTTTGTAAGAGGGATCCTTCCAGGCAGATAAATGTGTAGTAGCATTTCCAGAGAACAGAATTTGAAATGGAAGAACCTATTAAACTGTTGTCTGTCCAGCATAACCATCAACACGTGCTGGGACTGAGGCCAGCTAATACCCTCAGTAAGAACAGCACAGGTATCCCATCATCTTCCATCACTGGAGAGCAGATTGGTCATGGAATAGGTGGATTTTATGCAGTATCCACATCCATTAGTTATTATCAGAATGATCTGATATTGATAGATTGCAAGGTGAATGATTGGAAGGCTCTGAGCTTATTAGGTATGATGCTTTATTCTTGCTCTGAGGAACACAGGAGAGCTTGCAAGGAAATTTTTGGTGCTCGCAGCCAAGACAGGGCATGGTTTTTTCTCTAATAAAAGTATCGAACTGCAGCTGAGTCACAAGTTCATGAGACAAGTTCCAGGGTTTTCAGAGTCAGGAGGTAAGATTGCCCTTGTGTTACGTGTCGGGACCCTTTTCATTGTGAAGTTAAACAGCCATGGTGTCTCATCTTAGAGCTGATGGAGAAAACAGAAGCAGAGGCACCACCAGCAGCTCCAGCAGCAGCACCAGTGCTCCCAGGTGAGGCACGTGTCCTTGCAGAAGGGGCAGGGTGTGGAGTCCCCCACCTTGTTGGCAGCTGATATTAGTGGTCCCGTCCTGGGAACGCACTGCTCACGACGAGCCGTTTGATTTTGACAGATGGTGCACGACGCTGACTTTTCTATTAATTTATTAAATATTAATAAATTAATAGAAAGAGCCGCTGCTTCCTTCAGGCTGTGTCACTGGCGTGTTCCTTCATTTGAGTTTTTACAGATGATGAGCGAGCTGAAAAGAAGGATTAGTAGAGGCAATATATAAAGGCAATTCAGTATCCATCTATTGATGTCTGCTTAACTCACAGTGTGTGTGTGTGTCTGGGCCAGGTTCAGGCACCGTAGGTTTGCCCAGGTAACACATAAGGACCCAGAATGGGGTCCTGCTGGAATTTCTGCCCCCTGCACAGCTCCGTAACCCCAGCTAGGCTGGGTTCTGAAGGCAGAACTGAGCTTTTATGCTATGAGCAATTAAAGTAAGTGTAGTTGAGCAACTTCCTTTTGACCCAATACAGTTACCAAATGTTCCCAGACCTCTTAAAAATGCACGTCCCGAGTTGGTGTAGTGCAGGAAACGCTTTTGCAATTGACTGAATAAACTGTTACTCAAATAAACTGGGGAACTAAGGGAAAGCCCTTGATAAACATTTAAAGCGTAAGAGGCACTTTTATGATAGACATAAAGGAAACTATTGGCTCCTCTGTTTACATGGGAGGGGAGAAAAATGGTTGTTGATGGTCAATGACCTTACTTTAGTCTGTCTGTCCTTAACTTAAAAGGTTAAATGCCTTTCCCAGCATATGTCTGTCTATAATCCATCAGTAATGATAATACAAAAATCATTACGGAAATAAAACATACCTTTGCAATACCTTTGCCCTCTATTCTGCATCTTCCCATTCTCCCCCAAAATACACACGCTCACCATTGATGGTAGTACTAACCAGAAGTGGTGACTCCTTTTGAAATCCAGTTTTATATTTCATTGTTTTCAGTGGAGCTGGTCCAAACTTGGTATATTCTGTGCAAGTGCACGTTACGTTCTGCTTGGACTTGGTGATGTCTCCACAGGGAACCGTATTCGGAAGGGAAAGTGTTAGGTAGTGTAATACAATAAATGTTTGGGTATTTTTTATATTTTGCTGCAGACTCAATAAAAAGTTATGCACATTTATCTCACCCAAAGAAATTTGAGTCTGAACATAAGAGAAAAAAGAAGATGCCTTTTTCAGGGAAAACTTAATTCCCCTAATTTTTCTAAGATACTTATCTGATTGATATAATTGAAGCTATGCTCATATTCATTTGACTATGTTTTTTTCATTTAAGATCCAGCTGAACCAAGCCAAATAGAAGTATCTGCAGGAGGTAAGTGTTTTGTCTTAATTTATTATCAACAAATACTTTTAAGTCATTTTGAACAAAGTTGTATATTTTTTTTTGAAGGATGCGGGTCAATCAAAACAAAAAAAAGGGGCTCTTACTGGTTCCTGAGAAAATTTTCTGTGGGTATTAATATCATGCTGCATCATGTGAAAACTACTCTGCAGCAGAAGTTATTCAAATACATTTACAAAGGAGTTTTAGGAATTGTTGTTCTTGGTTGGTGAGTCATGACTATATATAGGCTTTTGAGTGATTGCTCATATCCTGAGCGATGCATCTAGTTTTTCAGCGCAGTGGTTTCCACAATTTATGCAAATGAGTGATTGCCATCATCAGGAAATTTAAATGCCATAGTGGCCTGAGTGTACTGTGAGGGTGTGTTGGGGCAGGGCAGTGTTGTTGCTCTTCCAAAACTTCAAGACAGGGAACTACTGGAGCGGGTCCAGCAGAGGCTATGAAGGTGATGAGGGCCTGGAGCATCTCTCTGCTGAGGAAAGGCTGAGAGTCCTGGGGATGTTCAGCCTGGAGAAAAATAGACTGAGGAGAGGATCCCATCAATGCTTGTCAATACCTAAAGGGCAGGTGGCAAGAGGATGGGGCCAGACTCTTCTCAGTGGTGCCCAGTGACAGGACAAGGGGCAATGGGCACAAACTGGAACATGGGAAATTCCATCTCAACTTGAGGAAAAACTTTATTTTGAGGGTGGCAGAGCCCTGGAACAGGCTGCCCAGAGAGGGTGTGGAGTCTCCTTCTCTGGAGACATTCAAACCCACCTGGACGTGTTCCTGTCCAACCTGCTCTGGGTGACCCTGCTCCAGCAGGGGGTTGCACGGGATGATCTCCAGAGGTCCCTTCCAACCTGACCATTCTGTGAACTTAAGCTCTGAAAGGCATCCAACTTTCCTACTGCCCAAGAATATACTTGAGTTGTATCTTTTTTCACATGTTGATGTCTGTGAGACCAGGGGGGCTGTAGGTCTTCTACCCCCCTGTACCTTTTACATTTGTTCTTGGAGTGTTAGGAGTTCTGAACTGACCCGAGAGTGGGGACCTGGTGTCTGCTCTGTGTCCCATAAGCCTGCCCCTGCTGAAGCCCAGCTGGGCAGTGTGGCCCTGGACGGGGCTGGGACAGGGGACCTGAGTGACTGGGACAGCTTGGTGGGTGCTGCCTTTGTGCCAGGTGGCCCTGAGAGGAGCTCCTTGATGTGGCAGTAGCAGCTTGATGGCACCATAGCCAACAGCACTGGGATGGAGGCTGCTGAGCATCAGCACTTGCCAGCTTAAAACGCTCAACTTGAGTTCTTTCCCTAATCCTGCTTAGATTCCCCCAAGAGAGAAAGGAACAGATCTCAGTGCTCCCGTTCTCCCATGTCCCTCTTCCAGGGCATTGCCTTTTCCAGTCTCCATTGCTTCCATTTCCCTGGCACGGAGACACGTCAGCTCAACCACAACTACTGTTGCAAGCTCAGTTACAGGTTCTTTCTCAGACTATGGATTAATCCCTGTTGCAATAAACTGTTGGAACAGTCAAGACGAAAAGAAAGCAAGTTTCAGAGTCACAGAAGGGCTGAGCTGCAAAGTGTAAGCTCACAGTTATTGAAAGCTGAAACGTCTTTCTGATACCAAAACCATGGGGAATCACCAGAATTGTTAGATGATGGAGGAGCGACAGTTGTTCCTGAATGCCTTCCTGTGGAGGAAATCTAGCTATGGGCCTTCAAAGTGATGGCTTTAAAGAAACAGAGAAATGTGGGTTTGTCATCCCAAACTGGATTCAGACCTAGTTACCGGAGGGCTGATCTCGAGAAAAGGCCTGCAATTGCTAAAGAACTCAAAATAGCTTCAGAATTAAGCTGGAAGGTATAAAACGATCGTGTGGTGAAGTGGCTTGGCTTTGCAGTGGTGAATTATCCTGGCCCCGAACCTCCCAAACAACTTCAGTGCAAAACCAATTTCCTTTCAACGTCATATTCTCTATTTATAAAAAGAACAAAATCAGGCTTCAGGTCATACAGGTAGTGCTGTACAGGCACGAGGTTTCTTTGATTTGCCTCCAAGCGTCCCTGCGAACAAGAAAAAGCCAAGTTTTGAAGTAATGAAGTCTCCTGGAAATGAAAAAAAACCCTATCAAAAGATGATGAATGCTTCAGCCAACAAGATACGATTTCTCTTTTTAAGCGTATTTTAATGGCTTTCTCTGCAATAGAGGGTACTGAAGAAAAAAAATTAGCTAAGGTCAAAATTTGTTTTGGACAGATTGAAATATAATAATGCAAAAGCCCTTCTACAGATGCAGAAGCAGTTCTACAGGTGGAAAATAAACATATCGGTGGCAGTTGCAAATGATAAATGAATACTTGTCATATTTTCATATTTTTTTACTGATTAAGTAAAACAATAACAACAAAATTGGTTGAGAAGTTTCCTTTTTCTTCATTCATTACTGCTTTTTCAACAGATATTAAAGAAACAGAAGAAAATTCTCAAATAAAGCAGGAACCAGACCCAACGTGGTAGACCTCATCGACACTGGGTAAAAGAGTTTAGTGTTTCTTTAAGTCAACACCTGTCAAGGAATAATATTTTTATATTTTCGGGTGGGGAGAAGAGGGCTGAGATACAGGAGGGAATGCCAGAAGGCGCCAGTCCTTTCCTTGTGAGTTATTTTATTTGTCTCAGTTCTCACCTAATAAAACACAGGGTGTTTTCACTACCTTATCCAAATACAAGGTAAAGCACCGTGTTCAAACTTGCAGTCCTAGGAAAATGTGGCCTATAAATAAAAATGGGTGATGGTAATTACATACCTCAGGGGCAGAGTAAACGAAAGCTTCGGGAATTAGTGTTTATGAAGAGCTCTGCCATGGTTGTGTGAAAGAACAACATTATTCTGGGTAAAAACCTCTGTATTTCCAGATTGTAATTGGGCCGGAAAGCTCTTCACTATGATTGCAATATTGTCTAAGCTTGGGAGGGATGCTTGGTAAAGTGATGACAGACCAACTTCCTTTACAAGTTTGTTGGTTTTTTTCTTTTCTGTTAACTTGTAATAAAAGCTTAGTTCAATTTACAATGCAAAAATGTCCACATTTTTCTCTTGTACTATTTTTGACTTCACTCGTTCCTACAATTGGTATTTTGGGGGAGGTGCAGAGCAGTGTTTAGAGATGCTGTCACGTGCCCAGATGTAAAAGGCTGACCCACACGGTCATGACTCTGTTTCATACAGAGAAAATGGCAATTTTAAGCTCTCACAGCTCTGTAGCACTTTTCACCGTTTCAGTTTTTTGACAATACTGTGAATATTTTCCTCATTGTGTAGTGTTTGATACTTCAGTGATTTGATTTGATTTCATTTGATTTGATTTCGTTGATATCAAGTCAGATTCATTTGTTTAGCGCACGCCAGCTGTCACCTCTCTAGCTTTAGTAAGAAAAAGACATGGTATTCATCCCAGAGAAGAAAACCATTCCAGTTCTGAGGGTGCAGACGGGAATTGGCCAACCCAAGCTCTGGATGTTCATTTCTGCTGGCCTGAGCAGCCCAGAGCGACGATGCCTTTGCCCCTCACATCAAGCAGTGGCCAGGGGCTCCCGGAGCCTGTGGGTCTCACCCTTGGCACCATCTGGCTTCCTGGGGACAAGGACAGCCTTGGTGGCCCTTTGTCCAGGCAGCATAAACTTTACCCAGGGCACAGAGGGCTTTCAGGGGCATCAGGATGGGACATTGAAGGGACAAATCCAGATATAATTTGGTGGAAGCCAACAGAGACTGATCTATCAACATCCCAGAATCTAAAGTACAAGCCATACCCATCCTAATAAATTGGTGATGTCTGCTTTGGAAATATTTGTCATAAAACTGAACGTGGCAGGAGAAAATAAAGCAAATGAAAAGGTTTGATTTGTCATAGGAAGCACTTTGGCCAGTGGAGGTACAAAAAGCCACAGCACTTGTCCATTGGAGGTCACAGAAATTTTGTCTGAGCAGTGGCTGTGCAATTTGGGGCTGCAGCAGTTGGGATTACTGGATGCTCTAGGCCATCCACTGAATTTATATTAAAGCCAATATTTGATCTAACTTCTCACAGACGCCGCATTTCATCTCATATTTATTGAGAGAAATATTCAGCTTCTGTGTGCTTTCTGAATCTAGGCCTAAAGAACTCAAAAAAGTGACGCAAACTGCTCCTGTTTGTAACAAGATACAGAGCTGCCATGAAACTAACTCACTTTTTAAATTTTTCTTATCTAGTCAGAAGCTTCCAGTTGAGAGAAGAGCCTGCCGGGACTGTCTTGAGCTGTGTAATATAACTGTATAAGAGAAGTACCTTCTATACAAATCCTTTTTGTACTTTTAGATAGAAATGTCTACTTTTTCAGCAGTTCTGTGAATTGACTTAAAGCAAAGAATGACTGTAGATTTGGAATGGCTGGTTTTACTTCGGAATATATTATAAGGACGAAATTGGATGCAGCAATGCCGGGGAGATGACAGGGATGAATATCCACAAAGACTTACCAGAGGCTGTCAACATTTCCCAAGAAAGCTGAATTTCACTGCACCTGAACGCGTCGCAGCTTCTGTAATGAAGAAAAATTCCTGCAGGTAGTTCAGTTTGTTAGTTTTACTTTGGGGGGGAGGGAGGGAGTGGAAATCATTGATTTTTGGTTCTTACTCCTTTAATGGCTTACTGGACAATAGTATCTGTATATTTGAACTAATTTTTCCGAGGATATCTATCACAATTCCTACGTTTTTCATAAATAAAAGATAAACTGGCTCACATGACCGTTAGTACGCGTTAATGAGATGGACTGTGAAATGGTCAGTATTTCGGTGTGTGGATTAGGAAACCAAACTCAATTAAACCCTGTTATAGTTTGTTCCGTTAATTCAATGTAGTTTAAGTGCATGTTTTACCGGAATATCACGTGGTTTATAACCGGTGGGTCTGGTCTTGCAGTCCTAACGCAGCCAAAACTCACATGGACCTCTGAGAGCTCTGCTCTTCCCTTCGTCTAGAACTAGTTGTGAAACGTACACTACGAGCTGCTGTGAGTCCTACTATGTCCAAAGTTACATCCTCTCTAGTCCTGGTGATGCCCCACATCATGTAAGAGACTCATGTACGCGTTTTTTTTTCCGAGTTTCACAAACTGTAAGAGCTGTGAAGTTCTGGCTTTATGGGAATGGCTATAGAGAAGATCCAGGTGATTGACTGTAAAGGCTTCTCTTTTATTGGCATGAGTTTGGGATGACAGCATCATGCACAAATGGGAAACCCGATTGCCTGATTAACAAATAAAGACTTTTCTGGTGGTTTTCATGACTGTCCATGCAGTATATGTTGACATGTTTTACAACAGATTGAGTCATAGCAGTAATTCTGCAGGCGGGTAGGACGTGCTGTAGCTGAGTTACTCCTTCCAGCGAAGGAAGGAAGTTCCTTCAGACAGGAATCCAGCTCTGGGTGAGTGAGGTTGTTGTATCTTCAAGGAAAATTGTTGAAGCCTTCAGTTGAGTTCCTTGGGAGCAACTTGAAATTCAGGAGGTGAATTGAGAGCAGCTCACACTCTGCCATCCCGGAGGCGAGGGGGAGCGGGAGGATGGGTGTCTGCCTTTTCACAATAGCTCCATGCAGTTCTGGGTGCTCCCACTTAAATATTGAGCCCTGGTGCTGTCGGTGTCAACAGGAGCAGGGTTAGCTCCACACGGAGTCGTTTTGAAAAGGCTCATCCCAGTTGTACCTCCCAGCTCTCCAGAGGGACACTGGTGGTGGCCGATGTAGAGCTGCCCTCCTGCCTCAGCCCCACGGGAAGGAGCCCCGTGACTTTACTTACCTGTTAACTCTCAGCTGTGCAGGGACTGTCCCAAATCATAACCACTGGTGTATTTCACTGCTGAGTCCTTCAACAGTCGTGCTCAGTCCCCCCATAAACACCTCCATAAATGGGTTGTTATCAGGGCAACAGCCCGTCTCGCGATTCCCGCTAGAACTGGTGAAATGGGGAAATGACTTAATGCAGCTTTTCCTGGCTTTTCAGCTGGCTCTTGACTTCCCCTTTTGAAAAAGCAGAAGGGTGGTCCATCCCTTCCTCGCCCTCAGATGGCTTTAGGAGGCACTTTTTGCCCAGCTGCCTGCCCAGCAAGGCCGTGTGTTGCTGATGGGAGTCGTTAGCGCTCTCATTTAATGAGGGTGAGGCATCATAGCAAAAGAACTCTGAAAACAAGTAATACCAGTCAAGTTTATAACAGCAGAGTGTGGACACCCTGAAGGGAAAACCAGTACAGTGGTTTTTACTGGAAGGACTGGGGTTAAGGTGGTGGTGTGTGACGTGTCCCTCCCACTGCTGGGCTGGCCGTGGGGCTCTTCTTGGTCTCAGAAGTTTTGAGTTGTAGCAGGTAGAGAGAAATTAAACTGACAAAATAATTGCACCGGTATTTATACCTTCCAAATATCGATTTTTATATTGAAAAGTTATCTATCTCTCTCTATAGTCCTAACAGGTAGCAGACTTTTAAGATGTTGACCTTGTATGAAAATTTCACTCATTTCCAAACTAGTAATAAATGAGGTGTGTCACTCTTCGGGTGTTTAGTGATAATGCCCTAAAAAGCCTTGTTGTACTAATAAACAAGTAAATAAATAAAATTGCAACAACTTATTGGAGCTCTGAATGCTTCTTTTTCGTTCCAGCAGAGCAGCTTTGTGGTGATGGAGCAGCAGAGCGGTGTCTATTCCCTGGGTGTTACTGAACTTTAAAGGCCCATCCTGCTCCTTTGGGCACTTCCTTTCCCTAAAACAGGAATTTTTGATGCCAGTGGTGCAGGATCCGGGGTGTCCATGGTGGAGCTGGGCGTTCCTGGGGTCTGGCTCTTCTCCAGTGGGTACCACTAGATGTCAGGTGAGGTCCAGCACCTCTCCTGCAGCTGCCAGCCAGTGGTTTTCCCTTGGGATTTGAAGTTTGCCACGTAACAAAGCTTGAATCCTTTCTCCTTCCTTTCTTCTCCCATCTGTGCCGTCAGCGGCAGGCGGCTAAGGAGGAGGGCAGGGTTTCAGGTTGGGGATTTTGCAACAGCTGTTGGAGCAGGTAGTGCTGTTCACTTGGCTCTGGATTGAGTTAAACTTAAATTTAAACTAAAAAATATATATATATAATTATACTTTGAACAGCATTAGGGTGGCATTTCTTTCCTCAGCTTTTGATTTCTAGGTTTTGGTACTGGTGTTGGGTGGAGCACCACAGAAAAGAGGGTAGTCCATTCGCCTGAGAACCTCCAGACCTCCAGCGCTTCCCCTTCAATAACCTCGACTGAAACCTGTCACCACAAGTCCCCTACGTGCCGGTCTCACCCCACAGCCATGGGGTGAGAAAGCAAGGTGTGCGTGGGTGCAAAGCATCACTGCCAGCTCTGGGGCTGGAGGCCAGCAGAAGGTCTCCATCTCACTCCAAAACCTGGTCCTGCATTCAGGTGTCAGCCTCGTCTCCTAAAACATGGATCAGCTCATGAATTCCATAAACTCCGCTTACTTAGCAGCTGGGTCTTTACTCCTCCAAGAGTTTTCTTCTAAAATTATGCTTCTTGCCACCCCGTTGGTGGCAATGCTGAGTGGTGGATCACCCCGAGCTACAGGTTGCATCCCTCTGAGGTGCCCCATGGCCAGCAGCGAGAGCTGAAAGCTCCGTTTCGTTTCTCGCATCACAAGATGAAGAATGAGGAAACGGGAAGAAACATGTGAATTGAGTGGTTTCCAGCAAGGCGCTGCTTTTCCTGCAGCAAGCTTTGAGTTCAGCACAAACATTCGTAATTATAAAATTAGCTTTCATGAGAAATCTCGTGGTGGTTCTGCAGAAGCAGCAGCGACGTGGTTATTAACGGAGCGGAATCCGGGCAGCCCTGGAGGAGTCTTTTTAATATTAACTGGTTGTGTCAGTTTGCCTTGCATACAGGGAAGTCCCCGTCTTAAAATGATAAGAAACCAAATTTAAATGACTGTGTTTCTGATCTCAGCACCTGCAAAGCACCGTGCCTGAGGTTCAGGAGGAAAGCTGTACTTGGTGTTTGAGTTTTTTGAATGCAGCCAGAGCGAGCTCTTGTCTCTGCAGCTGACAGGGACACGGGGGGCAGACCCTGTGTCACGTTTTGCTGGTGGTGGTCGGTGGGGAGAGCCTGTGGTAGCTCTGCTGGTGGTTTGGGGGTGCTGCCTGCCAGGAACGGGGGGACACAGGTGCTGTGAGGTGATGTCCTGCTGGGGACACCAGCCACACTGAGCACGGCCTGTTGGAGGGGACGTCATGGAGGGAGACGGGGATGAGGCTGAAGGCTCATGGCCGGCTCCTGCCGAGCATCCCATCAGGGGACAGCCCAGCACTGACACCCCTTGTAATCGAGGGTGCCCCTGGGGATCAGGGTGCTGCCAGGTGGCCCCTTTGCCTGCCAGCAGCGTGGGTTTGACACCCACAACCCCTCGTGTCCCTCAGCCCCTTGCGCTCAGCACTGGGGGTGGAGGAGGAGGAGGATGCCATTGCAGAGGGGCTTTGCAAGGGACCCTCCTGCTCTCCCAGTAGGAGGCAGAGGTTTATCTCCAGCCCACCTTGGGGTGTCCCCATGCCTGGTGTGCCCCATGGCCACCAGGTTCTGTGCCCGGGTGAGGCGGGGAGCAGAGCTGCGGTGCTGGGGCTGGCTCAGGTCCTTGGGCTGCTTTTGGTGGCAGATTTTGGGGAAGCTGCAGGTGACCAAAAGGAAACGGTGACGCAAGGGCAGGAGCTCTTGCACATGGAGCCTTTGGGCTGCTTTTGGTGGCAGATTTTGGGGAAGCTACAGGTAACCGAAAGGAAATGGTGATGCAAGGGCAGGAGCTCTTGCACATGGAGCCTGTGGCTGCCCCATCCTGCCTGGGACGTGTCCCCAGCTTCCCCACCTGCCCCGGGAGCGCAGGACGGTCCCCAGCCATGCAGAGGATGGTGCTGCCATCCCTGTGCTTCGTTCAGCCCATCCAGCTCTGCTCAGAGGGTGGAGACCCCTCTGGGTGCCATTGCCAAGGCACTTTGTCCTCGTCCCTCTGCAGAACGGGTGCTCCTGTTCCCCTGTGCCATCACGGGGGCAACCTCAGTGGTCAGAGGGGCCACTTGGCTATCGGGGCAACCGACCTGGCCGTGGTCCTTCACTGTCCTCTGATTTCAGAGGTGCCTCCGGAGCAGCCTCCCTGCTGCCCTCCTCCTCCTCCTCCTCCTCCCCAGCCCTGTGGCAACTGGAGGGGCCGGGCTGGAGACTCCCCAGCGGGAAACACCGACTCAATATAAACCACAGCGGGTAAACAATTAGGGGTGTGATTGCAGCGGGGCTTCCGCTTTCCCAGGGGCTTTAACGGGGAAGCGGAGCGGTGCGAGGGCAGAGGGGAGGAGAGGACACTGAGACACCCTCGGGGTGGCAGGAGAAGGGGCTGGAGGGGGACACCGGGGCCAGGAGCAGCCATGGGGGACGCCTTCATCCGGCACATCGAGCTGCTGGGCTACGAGAAGAGGTTTTTCCCCAGCCAGCACTACGTGAGTATGCAGAGACCTTCCCACAAGCTGAGTAGCAAGGGCTGGACGGGGTAAAAAGCCTGGCCAGCAAATTTCTGTAGATAAATGTGACCGAGGGCCCAAGAGCATCCTTTTTTGGGGAGATCATGGCTGGTGGCATGAGCTGGAGGCAGCCAGAGGCTGTGTGTCCTGAACACACAAGATTTTGGGGCACCTCCTTTACAGCCTGTTGGTTACTTTGCAGGCTTGGAAAGGGCTTTTCCCTCTTTGATTCCCACCCGTCTGCACGTTTCCATCCCCTCTCCATCCCTGATGAGCATCCCTGGTGCCCAGCTCGCTCACAGCCTGGGCAGAACTACTCACCTTGGGGTGTTGGAAGAAAAAAAAGGCAATTTATCTGGAACTGAAGCATCCAGGGGGCTCCTTGGGGGCTTCAGCTGCAGCAGGGTTGGGGGTCCCACTTGCCCAACCTTTGCTTTGCCCCTCAGGTCTACATGTTCCTGGTGAAGTGGAATGACCTCTCCGAAAAGCTCGTCTACCGCCGGTTTACTGAGATATATGAGTTTCACGTGAGTGCTCCCAGGGCAGGCACCGACCCCCAGCTCCAGGGCTCGGGGTGGGGAAAAAGAAGAGGGCGAATTCCAGCTGAAATTGCCCCAAAACAAACCCAGCTCAAAAGAGGTTCCTGGATTCCAGTGCTTCGATCTCCTTCACCCCGTGGTGGGGGCAGCCATGGGCTCTGTGCTCCCCTGGCAGATTTCTCCCAGTGTCGAGGCACGGAGTCCAGCCAACGTGTGCCGGTGGCAACGGGGCGAGTGCCAGGAAGGGGGGGGCAAGCCACGGGCAGGGCTGTGGGTGCCACGGGGGAACCCCCACCCCTCCATTGCCATCCTCATGGCCGTGCCTGGCTCTGCTCTGCAGAAAGCCCTGAAGGAGATGTTCCCCATTGAATCCGGCGACATCAACACGGAGAACCGGATCATCCCGCACTTGCCAGGTGAGGGGCAGGTGGTGAAAGAGAAGGTGGGGAGGGGGTGAAAGAGAAATTGCAGCTGGTTGGGAAATTCCCCGCCGGGGCCGAGCTCTGCCGCCTGCCCCCTCCGCAGGTGCTCGATGAGATTTCTGTTCCTTCCCCTCTGGGCTGGAAATCAAAACCCCAGAAAGGGCTGAGCAGCCGCCGTGGTTTCTTCCAACCCTCACCAGCCCCACAGACCCCATCCCTCCTCCCCAAAGGAGACACACGTCCAGCAGCATCACCTATAACTCCTGGCTGGTGCAGAGGGTCTGGCTTTGGGGACCCCAAGCTGATCTGACCCCTCCTTCGGTGACACCGTCACTGGGATTGGTTTTAGTGCCCTTATGGCAGCACAGATGCCATGTAAGAGGAGGTGATGCAATATGTCTTCAACGACAGAGAAATGAACTCCCGATCCCACGAGCTGACGGTTTGTCCCCAAGCAAGGTGCAGGTCAGCAAAATTCCCCTTTTTATTTAATTTCCTGCTTTAAAGGAGGCGGGAAGGAGCAAGGGAAGCGGCTGGGGGTTGGGGTCGGCACCTCTGGAGGGGGAATAGACCTGCACCACGCACCACTGCGGGTGCCATGGGGAGGGGGGGCTCCTCTTGGGGCCGGACTGACATGGGGGGGCCATGCCAGGACCCTTCCCACATGCTGCCACCCCCATGTTGGGGCTGTCTGAGGCATCCTGAGCCCGTTTGGGGAACTGAAATTGCTGGGGAGGAAGGAGGCAGGTGTCGGGCTGCCCTGGGGTGTGGGGGTGTCACTGGCTGCACACATGCACCCAATGTGGGGGTCAACACTGCTGTGGGGCTGGGCTGCCGGCAGCATTTTGGGGCCCTGGGGTATCCTGGACGTGTGCCATGGCCGGTGGGACGAGGGATGTGCCCATCTCCCCTGGGCACAGGGTAGTCCCCCCCAAACCCTCCCCCCTCTTCTCACAGCCCAGCAGCCGGGCTTAGGCTGAGCAGGGATGTGGGGGTTACCCCGTAACTGAAACGGGGTCAAAAGGGGTCTGTTCTGGACTTGCCCAAGCCAGGTGAGGGTCTGCAGGGGGACAAGTCTGGTGGCACTGGGCACCCGTGGCACCCGGGCTGGGCACTGAGCCACGCTGGCCTCCCCAGCCCCTCTGCTCTAACCAGGAACCCAGGGCTGCAGAATTTCTTCTGCAAAACAGCCATGGTCCCGCCAGCAGCTTCTCCCCAGCCTTTTCAGCAGCGTGCGTGGCCCCCCAAGTGCCTGCCAAGGCTTTGGGGGGAGCAGAGAGGGAAGAGAAGGGGCCATCATCCTGCAGAGCTTCGCCTTACAGGCACCATGCAGCACCCCGGAGGCAAATCTGCTTGATTTCGGGGCAAATTAATAATCCAGAGCAGCCTGCTTGGGAAAGTCGTAAAGCAAGGGCTCTCTCTCTGCTTTTTCTGAGTCCTTGCCCATCTCCCCCAGCCCCGAAGTGGTTTGACGGGCAGCGCTCGACCCAGAACAGGCAGGGCACGCTGGCCGAGTACTGCTACACCCTGGTCAACCTGCCCCACAAGATCTCCCGGTGCCTTCACGTGGTCAACTTCTTCAAGGTCCGTCCCGACGACACGAACCCCATCACGGACAGCCAGTGAGTCCCGCTGCCCATTTTTGGGGGAAAATCCTGCATCCCTGGCCCCTGGGCGCTGGCAGCAGCCCCCAGGGAAGCGGGGTGAGGGGTGGTCGGCATCGAGACACCTTCACTCTCACCCATCTAGGATCAGGAAGCCCGAGGTCTTCCTCCTGCCAAAGGATGCCAAGAAAAGCTCCACCGGTAAGATGCCTCAGAGGGATGCAAGTGGGTGGCTTTGTGGTGGCAAAAACTGGGGGGAGAGGGACAGGCATCCCACAGCAGATGCCCTGATGGAGAGCATGGTCTCTGTGCCAGAGCTACAGCTGGGAGGAAACCACAGCCTCGGGGGGAATGAGTCCCTGCCCTGGGATCCAGCTGGTTTGGGACCACAAGAGGCTGGGAGAGCACTTTGGGCTGTCCTGGGCTGCTCTTGGTCTGCCCTGAAATAGGGCATTTGTGTCCTGGGGGCCAGAAGCAGGAACATCTCTCCCTTCTCCCACGCAGACATCACAGGCCCCATCGTCCTGCAAACGTACCGAGCCATCGCCGACTACGAGAAGAGCTCCAGATCTGAGATGGCTCTAAATACTGGGGACTTGGTGGACGTCGTGGAGAAGAGCGAGACTGGTACGTGTCCATCCCTCTAGAGAGCCCCTGAGGGCCAGCACCCTCCTGGCCACTGTTTCAGCAGGGACAAGGGCTGCCCTTGCATCTCCCATGAGATGCAGCGTGGAGGTAGTTCTCCTGAAGGAGAGGAGAGGCTCAGAGCAAACGCAACCAGCAGCACCCACCCCCTCAGAGCTTCCTGCCCCCTTGGGACATGTTTCACATTCACATGGAGCCACATGACGGTCGCTTTTGGCCGGGGAGGGTGTGGGGCAATCCTAGAAAACCCTGCGAGCTCCCCGCCTGCCTCAGCCTGGGAGGTTTCCTGCCCTGGGGAGGAAGCAGCATGGACTGGCCGAGCTCCCTGGTTGCACCATGTGAGCAGAGACCAGCCCCGGCGCCATCCCTTCCCTCCGTGGACGCCTGTGCCTGCCCCAGCTGGGGGGGACAGACCCATGGTGTCCCCCAGGGTGGCCCCATGACACCTTCTGCTCTCACCCACGGCTGCTTTCCTTGCAGGCTGGTGGTTTTGCCAGTTGAGGAATAAACGGGGTTGGGTGCCAGCCGCCTACCTGGAGCCCATGGATGGTCCCGATGAGTCTGAAGAGCAGGAGCCCAACTACGCAGGTAAAATGTTGGGGTAATCTGGGGGGGCAGAGCACACAGCCGGCCACAGCTCCCCGCTGGGTTGGTCCACTGAGAGGCCCCCATCGGGCAGTCCACGCTGAGCAGGACCGCTGGGCAGGGAGATGTTGCTGTAGGAGCCGCAGCTCCCCGCTGGGTTGGTCCATTGAGAGGCCCCCATCAGGCAGTCCACGCTGAGCAGGACCGCTGGGCAGGGAGATGTTGCTGCAGGAGCTGCCAGGAGGGACAAATCTCATGGTTCAGTGCCTTACCCTCAACCTCAGGAGCTTCCCGTGACCTGCAACTCAGCATCAGCCTTGTTCTGGCTGATCAAACCTGGACATCTTTCATTCAGGGAGATGTTGCTGTAGGAGCTGCCAGGAGGGACAAATCTCATGGTTCAGTGCCTTACCCTCAACCTCAGGAGCTTCCCGTGACCTGCAACTCAGCATCAGCCTTGTTCTGGCTGATCAAACCTGGACATCTTTCATTCAGTGGGCATCCTGATCCAGCTGGGTCCATGCCAATCGCTGGGTTGGCAAAGGAGCTTTGTGCAGCTTCTGACCCAAGGCGCAGGCTTTCCCTCACGCTTGGCTTCTGCATTCTCTTTATCAGCCCCCCCATTTCGGTCATCACCCCACCATGAGAGCAGGGCCTTACCACAGGGAGCAAAGAAAGGACCCTGCAGATCTTCCCCCTGTACTGGGCACTGGTGAGGCCCCACCTTGAGGGCTGTGTCCAGTTTTGGGCCCCTCACCACAAAAAGGACATTGAGGTGCTGGAGTGGGTCCAGAGAAGGGCAACGGAGCTGGTGAGGGGTCTGGAGCACAAGTCTTGTGAGGAGAGGCTGAGGGAGCTGGGGGTGTTCAGCCTGGAGAAAAGGAGGCTGAGGGGAGACCTTATCGCTCTCTCCAACTCCCTGAAAGGAGGGTGTAGCCAGGGGGGGTCGGTCTCTTCTCCCAAGGAACAGGTGATGGGACAAGAGGAAACGGCCTCAAGTTGCCCCAGGAACGGTTCAGTTTGGAGATCAGGAACAATTTTTACACAGAAAGGGTTATCAAGCCTTGGAATGGGCTGCCCAGGGAAGGGGTTGAGGCACCATCCCTGGAGGTATTCAAAAAATGGGTTGACATAGTGCTTAGAGACACGGTTTGGTGATGGTTTTATCAGAGTTAGGTTGATGGTTGGGCTCAATGATCTTAAAGGTCCGTTCCAACCCGGACAGTTCAATGACTCTATGATTCTATTTGTGCAGATTTTTCTCCAGGCTTCATCTTTGTGGTTTTCAAAACACTGCAACAGACTTTCTTAGCACAACACTTCCTTCTTCCTCATTTAATCACTCAAATCATAAACATGCTCTTCACCAGAGATTGAAGCACTTCCAGTACTTCCACTGCTTGCTTCCACCAGCTTTCTCCTGGAGAGGGGTTGGGATGAGCCACAGGCACTGACAAGGATGGGGGAAGTCTGAATCCAGACTTGGAGACCTGAAGCACCCTAGGTCTTGCCTGAAATGTAGGATAGATGCTCTGGTGTGGCTGACCCCCATCCCTGGGGTGGTAGCATATGACCTGCTGTCCCAATTTTGTGTGCAGGTGAGAAATACATTGTCCAGAAAAGCTACACAGCTGTGGAGGAGGACGAGCTGACCCTCAAGGAGGGTGATACCATCGAAGTCATCCACAAGCTCCTTGATGGCTGGTGGGTCATCAGGTGAGAGATGCCAAGAACGGATGAGGCTGGTGGGACTCGGGCAGAGGGAAGGGATGGACCAGCGGTTCTCCACCCTGGGGCTGTGAAAGCCACGGGCTGCTTGGTGCTTCTGCCCAGCACTTCCTTCCGCAGGGCTGCAGATGTGAAACACTGCAGCTGGGGCTTCCTCTGCTGGGGCCTTCAGAGGCATCCAAGGAGGAGGCAATGGAAAAAAAAAATAAAAATCTGTTATTTAGCACTGCCCTTAAGTATTTGGCACATTTCGTTTTGCAAAGCCTCAACTTTCATCCCAACCTGGACCTGCCACGCAAACTCGGGCTTTCCCGAGGGGAACCCCAGCTGAGTGCACCCTCAGGAGAGTCATGGATTGTGTCCTCGCAGTGGGACACAACGTGGCTACAAACCCCGGGGGTCCTCCTGCCCCAGCCTTGCCCAGGCGAGCGGCACCGGGAGGATCTCCGGATGTTTGCAGGGGTGCAGGGCTGGAGGGGGGAACAGGAGAGGGACCAGGGAGTGTTTCTTGAGTGCATGGCGGGGTGTCCAGCAGAAGACCCTAAGACATCTTTCAGGAGCTCATCAACCCCCCCAAGGGAGATAATACAAGCTGGTGAGACCCTGAAAGCTGTGAGCCATTGCTGCCTGCTACCTACTTGCTTTTGGGACTCAAGCTACACTTTCAGGGAGAGCCACAGGCACGTAAGGTGCGGGGTGGGGGGACACAACTGAAGCCCCCATCGCTGCAAACCTCATGAGATGAAATAGCCCAGCCAGCAGCAGCCATCCTGCTGGGGACAGGGGTGAGGAGGTGGTGGTCACAGAGCCAAGACTGTGAGCCTCGTTGCTTTGTGTCTCATTGCAGGAAGGATGAAACCACGGGTTATTACCCCTCCATGTACCTGCAGAAAGCCGGGGAGGAGAACACCTCTGTGAAGAGTCAGCTGAGGAACCGGAGCGCTCCTCCACGAAGGTAGGAAAAGCCCCGGGGCAGGGCGGGGGGAAAGGAGGACTAAAGCTCTTCCATGAGGTAGGTGAAATGAAACCAGACAGTGCTTTGCTGTGTCCCTTGCTCACCCCGGGCGATCTTCACACCACCATGAGGTGGGTGAAATGAAACCAGACAGTGGTTTGCTGTGTCCCTTGCTCACCCCGGGCGATGGGGAACTGCCCAGGAAGGATGTGAGCAGGGCAAAGAGAGACCAGGAGGCAGATCCTGCAGCAAAAATAGCTCTGTGCTCCCCAACTTCCAGGGATGGAGAGGCACCCCAGCGTTTCTGACGCAGGGATGGATGGTCCTTGCTCCAGCAGGTCCCCCAGCCAGGCACAATTCCCCTTGTCCTTCTGCGAAGTTTCTTTTCTGGGCTAATCTCATTTAATTTTCAAATTGGCCTTTTTCTTATTTCCTAAGTGCGTCCACTGAATCTATGAGAGGCGAGGAGAGATTTGACTAATCAGAGCTGCCAAATGGCCTAATCTGATGGGAGGATTTGAGCTAATGGAAGGGATTTTATTTTGATTAAAAAGATAAAAAGCAATAATAACTCATTAATTCTGATGCAAAAAAAACTGCTGGGGAGGGCAGAGCTTGCCGCTATCTTTTCTTCCCTACAAGAAAACACGGCAGCCTTGCTCTAAAATCTCTCAAAATCCAGCTCTGCTGGAGCACAGATTGAGTCTGAGACAGTGTAAAATGACCCAAATCCACCTATTTGAGCGCTGTGATGCCTGCTGGTGAGTAGGAACTTCTAGGTGGAACATGAGGAGGAAATTCCTTTATTTTGAGGGTGGCAGAGCCCTGGAAGAGGCTGCCCAGGGAGGTGGTGGAGTCTCCTTCTTTGGAGACATTCAAACCCACCTGGACATGTTCCTGTGCGACCTGCTCTGGGTGAACCTGCTCTGGCAGGGGCAGTGAGGGGGGTGAGGTGGCCTATTTCAAGGACAGTGACCTGCCCCACCATGGTGGATGCTGTCCCTAGGCTGAGTCCTCCTGCAAGGGTGGTGACCTGCTGTTGTGGGCAAGAGCTTTACTTCGTGATGGACACGTGCTCAAACCAGTGAGACGCTGAAAGGTGGGTGGGCAAGGCAAGGGGCCAATGCCTTGAGCAGAGCAGGAGGACAATGCCATGGGATGGATGTCAGGAGCCACGCCGCTCAAGCCCTGGTAGTGAAAATGAAGTGGTGGCCTCTGTCTGCCTGCCTGGGGACGGTCCCTGATGCTGGGGGTTCCCCTGCAGCAGCGTCCCACCGCACAGCCCCAGGCTGCTCAGCCTTTCACTTCTCTCAGCAGTTCCTCTGCTGTGGGTTCCACACCGCACATCCAGGTGCACACCAGCACGTACCCAACTCCATTCCCCTGGCCCAGGAACTGATCCTTGGGCATTGTAGGGCCAAGCCAAACACCACACCAGGGATCTCAGTGTTGCAGCCAGCACAGATGTTGTATGTCCATCCATCCAAGAGCTATAGATCACTTCCAGGGCTTGCCTGAACTCTGTTGGATAAACCTCATGCCCATCTCGTGCTTCCAGCCTTATGCCCATCCACGTCGCCTTCCCCATCATGACTTTCCAGGCTTGTGCTCAGGCTTCCATATTTGCTTCCAAAGCACTGCTCCAACTGCCCCCATCACATCCCACCTTCAGCTGCTCTCGCTGGCCTGCATTGAGCTGCTGTCCTCCACTGGACAAAACCACAAAGCAGATACTGGGGTTTGGGTGAGGCAGAGGAGGAAGTGTAGGGTCCGGCTGCAGCAGGTCCATGACAGGCAGGGCTGGGGAAATCCTTGTCGGGAAAGTGTGAGGCGTGAGAGCTGCCGTCCCGGAAACCAAAAGTTTTGCTTCTGACTCACTGCAGATCCACCGTCCGAAACGCCAAGAGCATCCACAAGCAGGGCCGGAAGCAGATCAGCCAGGAGACCTACAGGAGGAACAGCAAGAGGTACCTCCAGAGCCGGAGGAACATGAAGGAAAAAATCCACAACAAGGCCAATGCCATCAGTAAGTCTCAGCAGGTCCTTTGTCCTAGACACAGGCTGAAGTTCTGCAGGGACGGCCCGTGCCCTCCAACACTGGTTGCTAGAGCAGGACAGCACATGGAGGTCACACCTTGCCCTTCCACTCTTTTTCTGTGGGGAAAACATGTGCAGGGAGATGTTTCTTTTCATTGAGGTTCCTTACCTCTGGTTAGAGGTTTGACAGAGAAGGAGCAGAATATGGTCCTGGTGGGAGGTCAACCCACATTTAGGACCCGTGCTTTCCTTAGTGCACCTAACCTCACCTGTGCTGCTGTTACCATTATCGTGTACTCTAGCTGTCAGCAAAGCACCTAGAGGGAAGTGTTGCTTGAAGAAGGAAGTTGTTATTGAGGTAGATACTTTAGATGTGGTAATCCCCATGCAGGACCCATGCCATTCCTGATGGAGAGCAGGTCCTCATGCAGACATAGAGCTGGGCTCCCACCTGAGAAGAGCTCCCAGCTGGGCACTGGTGGGCTTATCCCATCACTCCAACCTCTGGGAAGACCATCACATGCAGCTGAGACAGGAGGAGAAGCAGGAGCTTTGGTGGCCATTACATAGGAAGCTTTTGAATGTTCACATGAAGGTGTTAGGACCCATCTGTACATCTACTTTACCCACAGTTGAGAAAAATGAGCAAGAGGAGAACAAGCCCAAGGCTCAGCCCGCTGTTCCTCCCCGTCCCAGCAAAGACCTCATCCTGAACCGCTGCACCGAGAGCACCCGGAGAAAGATCCTGTGATGCCTCAGCCCCCCAGACCATCCAGCCCATGCTTTATCTCCACTAGCTCCTGTGCAGCCGGGGCTCAGAGACAGACTGTGGGATCCAGGTGGCTCTGGCAGCCATCACAGGCCCCAGGGGGCTGCTGGCCAGATTGGCACAACGCAGCGTCTATCTTCATCCACTGGCACCAGGAACCTGAGATGTTCTAATGACGCCATGAAGGGACCCAGCCCCGTTCTACCAGCTCTGGGGGGCGCTGAGGCCTCCACAGCCATTGGGGACCTCTCACCACTAGACTCCATTTTATCCCCTATTTGTATTTTGAATGATGTTCCGTTTTTCACCAATAAAGGAGAGACACTTTGTAGACATATTTTAAGGTCCACCTGGAGGGCTGGTCAGAGCAGACACCGGGGAACGACACGGCGGCAGGAAAGGCGTTTCTCCCTGGTGAAGGATTGGGCAAGGGTTTCTTGCGAAAGATGCCGGGGGGGAGGAAATTTTGTTGGGGGGGAAGAAAGGATGGCAACTTCCTCCTGGGAGGCAGCTGTGTCACTGCCTCTAGTGGAAAGTGAGAGCCAGGGTGTGGGGAGATGGTGTTTGCTGGGGTGGGATAGGAGCCATGAGGCAAGGTGGCCACCCCAAATGGCAGCAGAGTGTGAGGGGCATGGGGTGGGCGGCCCAGGGCCCATGGGGCTGCCAGGGCATGAGGGGTGAGCAGCCCTCCAAGGCTGTGGGTGCTGGTCCCTCCTGATGCCTCATGGGAAGCCAGTGGCCATCAAAGCAAGGCTGATGACTGACCATCACAGCATGGCCACTGACCATCACAGCATGGCCCATGGCCATGACAGTATGGCCGGTGGCCATCACGGTACTGCTGGTGGCCATCATGGCATGTCTAATGGTAATCACAGCATGGCTGATGGCCATCACAGTATGTCTAATGGTAATCACAGCATGGCTGATGGCCATCACAGTATGTCTGGTGGCCATCACAGCACAGCTGGTGCCTCTGGGACAGGGCTGCTTTTCAACAGGGAGAGTGATGTGCGGACTGTGCTTGGGTGCCACCACAGCCCTGGCACTGCCACGCCAGGTGGGTCCAGGTTCAGGCTGGAGACTTGGTCTGGGTCTAGGTCTGAGCTTGTGCTTGGGGCTAGGTCGGGGTCTGGGTTTGTGTCTGGGTGTAGTTGTGGGTATAGAATCATAGAACCATAGAATCCTTTTGGTTGGAAGAGACCTTTAGGATCATCAAGTCCAACTGTTGACCCAGCACTGCCAAGTTACCACCAAACCAGGTCCCTCAGCACCATGTCTGTCCATCTTTTAGATACCTCCAGAGATGGTACCTCCACCACTTCCCTAGGCAGCCTGCTCCAGTGTTTGATAACCTCTTAGGTGAATAAATTTTTCCTAATATCCATCCTAAACCTCACAGGTGCAACTTGAGGCCATTTCCTCTTGTCCCATCGCCTGTTCCTTGGGAGAAGAGACGGATCCCCCCTCACTAGAAGGGGATTGGGACTGGCTTTGGGACTAGTTCTGGGTCTGGGACTATGTTTGGGTCAGAGTCTAGGGCTAGATGTGGGTCTGCTTTTGGATTTGGGTCTGACCCTGGGTCTGGGAGTAGGTTTGGGCCTGGTTTTGGGCCTGGGTGTGACGGTGTAGGTTTGGGTCTGGGTTTAGATCTAGATCTGGGTCGGGGTCATGGTCAGGCTCAGGCTGGGCCCCGCCATCTGCCCAGCCCGGCGTAGCCCCTTTAAGGCCAGGCCGTGGCCGGCGGCTCGCGCAGCACGTCCCGGGCGCGTGCGCGGCGGGGGCGGCCCGCGCCGGGTCGCAGGTGAGAGGTCGGCAAGATGGCGGCGGCCTGAGGGGAGCGGGGCGGCGGCGATGTGGGGGCTGCTGAGGGGAGTGCGGCGGGCGGCGGCCGCCCTGGCCCTCCGCAGGGGCCTGGCTGAGGCGGCGGACCGGCGGAGCACCCGCCAGCTGAGGGAGGCCGAGGAGGCCGCCCCGATCTTCCAGTACGTGGGGAAGGCGGCCAAGCGAAAGGACCGCGTCTTCGTCTGGGGGTTTTCCTACTCGGGCGCCCTGGGCGTCCCCAGCTTCGTGAAGCCGGACGTGTGCTGGAAGAAGCCGCGGCGGATCCAACCCACGCCCTACAGGCTGGAGACGGAGGAGAAGGTGGGTGGCTTTGTTTTATCGCCACAGGGCGACCATGGCGCTGCTTCTCACACGGGGAGGGGCGGGGGGGGGCTGACCTGGGCAGGCTTCTTCCCTCAGCTTTGAAAGGCGTTAAGTAATCTCATTTAAGGACTTTGCCGCCATTCCTTTTTTTTTAAATATGCATATAATAATATAGCGGTATTCATCAGGATGATTTTTGGTATAACTACTGTAGCAGGCAGTTTGGAATATATGTATAAGCACATCTGTATTCTCTTATCTGAGGCATAAGAGAGTAAGAATGTGAAAAACATCTATTAGAGAAATAGGGCCTCACTTTCAGTGGCGTTCGGCTGCTTTCACGCTGATTAAACTGGAGGCTCTTGTTGCAAACCATGTTATTCTCTTGTCCACGTGTTTCAAATATAGTGCTCTGCTGTCCAGCTCAAAGAAGGTTAGAGCTGTTACACTGGGCTTTTGGGGGCCAAAAATTGAGTAAAATGGGTGAGTGTTATTCCCTGAATATTGCTTTGTGTGTTTTTTGTTTGATTTTGGTGTTTTGCTTTCTTTTTTTTTTTTTTTTTGTTGGTTTTTGGTTTTTTTTCTTGTAATCTTCTGCTGCTGCAGGTCAGCAAATAGGTCTTCCTGTTGGGTTTGAATGGGAATTGGAGTAACGTTGGACTTCACTCTTCAGTGATAAGCACAATGGTGTAGAGTGTTTCAGATCGTTTTTGCAAAGACCATAACACACCATGAATTTGAGCCGTATTTGGATATAGCTTAATGAAGGAGGAACGCTGATGAACAGTGTGGGGTGAAACTTGTTTTCTCTAAGCCGCATTTTAATAACTGAATGTTGTGGGCTTTGTTTGTCTTCAAAGATATCCTCTGCTGCCTGCGGTTATGGATTCACACTGCTGTCCTCTACAACCACAGACATCACCAAAGTGTGGGGCATGGGGCTGAACAAGGATTCCCAGCTCGGATTCCAGAGAAGCAGAAGAGATCGAAGTAAGGATTGAGGTGGTGTAGGGACTCTCAGGGGCACTACGGGGTACGTGTGATGTGAGAGGCTTTGGGTTAGAAGGCGTGAAAAATGTCCAGGAGGCTTTGATGTGGAGTGTGGGGCTTTGCTTTTTTGTTTTTAAAGAGGCCTTTTTTTGGAACTTAGCTGTGTTTGTGTGCTTTGTAATTAGTCAAGGTATGCATCCGTTCTGTGCACTGCACTTAAATTCTTGCCTGGATATAGTTAAAATCTAAGTAACAATTTATTCTACAGAAGTGTGTGTGTGTTGGTAAGGTGTTTGATTAGATGGTACCTCCACCACTTCCCTAGGCAGCCTGCTCCAGTGTTTGATAACCTCTTAGGTGAATAATTCATCCTAATATCCGTCCTAAACCTCCCTGGTGCAACTTGAGGCCATTTCCTCTTGTCCCATCGCCTGTTCCTTGGGGGAAGAGATGGATTCCCCCTCACTAGTAGAAGGGGACTGGGACTGGCTTTGGGACTAGTTCTGGGTCTTGTTGACCCAGCACTGCCAAGTTACCACCAAACCAGGTCCCTCAGCACCATGTCTGTCCATCTTTTAGATACCTCCAGAGATGGTACCTCCACCACTTCCCTAGGCAGCCTGCTCCAGTGTTTGATAACCTCTTAGGTGAATAATTCATCCTAATATCCGTCCTAAACCTCCCTGGTGCAACTTGAGGCCATTTCCTCTTGTCCCATCGCCTGTTCCTTGGGGGAAGAGATGGATTCCCCCTCACTAGTAGAAGGGGACTGGGACTGGCTTTGGGACTAGTTCTGGGTCTGTTGGACTATGTTTGGGTCAGAGTCTAGGGCTAGATGTGGGTCTGCTTTTGGATTTGGGTCTGACCCTGGGTCTGGGAGTAGGTTTGGGCCTGGTTTTGGGCCTGGGTGTGATGGTGTAGGTTTGGGTCTGGGTTTAGATCTAGATCTGGGTCGGGGTCATGGTCAGGCTCAGGCTGGGCCCCGCCATCTGCCCAGCCCGGCGTAGCCCCTTTAAGGCCAGGCCGTGGCCGGCGGCTCGCGCAGCACGTCCCGGGCGCGTGCGCGGCGGGGGCGGCCCGCGCCGGGTCGCAGGTGAGAGGTCGGCAAGATGGCGGCGGCCTGAGGGGAGCGGGGCGGCGGCGATGTGGGGGCTGCTGAGGGGAGTGCGGCGGGCGGCGGCCGCCCTGGCCCTCCGCAGGGGCCTGGCTGAGGCGGCGGACCGGCGGAGCACCCGCCAGCTGAGGGAGGCCGAGGAGGCCGCCCCGATCTTCCAGTACGTGGGGAAGGCGGCCAAGCGAAAGGACCGCGTCTTCGTCTGGGGGTTTTCCTACTCGGGCGCCCTGGGCGTCCCCAGCTTCGTGAAGCCGGACGTGTGCTGGAAGAAGCCGCGGCGGATCCAACCCACGCCCTACAGGCTGGAGACGGAGGAGAAGGTGGGTGGCTTTGTTTTATCGCCACAGGGCGACCATGGCGCTGCTTCTCACACGGGGAGGGGCGGGGGGGGGCTGACCTGGGCAGGCTTCTTCCCTCAGCTTTGAAAGGCGTTAAGTAATCTCATTTAAGGACTTTGCCGCCATTCCTTTTTTTTTAAATATGCATATAATAATATAGCGGTATTCATCAGGATGATTTTTGGTATAACTACTGTAGCAGGCAGTTTGGAATATATGTATAAGCACATCTGTATTCTCTTATCTGAGGCATAAGAGAGTAAGAATGTGAAAAACATCTATTAGAGAAATAGGGCCTCGCTTTCAGTGGCGTTTGGCTGCTTTCACCCTGATTAAACTGGAGGCTCTTGTTGCAAACCATGTTATTCTCTTGTCCGCGTATTTCAAATACAGTGCTCTGCTGTTCAGCTCAAAGGTTAGAGCTGTTACACTGGGCTTTTGGGGCCAAAAATTGAGTAAAATGGGGGAATGTTATTCCCTTAATATTGCTTTATGGGGTTTTCGTTTGATTTTGGTATTTTGCTTTCTGTTGTTTTTTGGTTTTTGGTTTTTTTTCTTGTAATCTTCTGCTGCTGCAGGTCAGCAAATAGGTCTTCCTGTTGGGTTTGAATGGGAATTGGAGTAACGTTGCATATCTATATTCTCTTATCTGAGGCATAAGACAGTAAGAATGTGAAAAACATCTATTAGAGAAATAGGGCCTCACTTTCAGTGGCGTTCGGCTGCTTTCACGCTGATTAAACTGGAGGCTCTTGTTGCAAACCATGTTATTCTCTTGTCCACGTGTTTCAAATATAGTGCTCTGCTGTCCAGCTCAAAGAAGGTTAGAGCTGTTACACTGGGCTTTTGGGGGCCAAAAATTGAGTAAAATGGGTGAGTGTTATTCCCTGAATATTGCTTTGTGTGTTTTTTGTTTGATTTTGGTGTTTTTTTTTTTTTTTTTAATCTGCTGCTGCAGGTCAGCAGATAGGTCTTCATGTTGGGTTTGAATGGGAATTGGAGTAACGTTGGACTTCACTTTACACCATTGTGCTTGTCACTGAAGAGTGTTTCAGATCGTTTTTGCAAAGACCATAACACACCATGAATTTGAGCCGTATTTGGATATAGCTTAATGAAGGAGGAACGCTGATGAACAGTGTGGGGTGAAACTTGTTTTCTCTAAGCCGCATTTTAATAACTGAATATTGTGGGCTTTGTTTGTCTTCAAAGATATCCTCTGCTGCCTGCGGTTATGGATTCACACTGCTGTCCTCTACAACCACAGACATCACCAAAGTGTGGGGCATGGGGCTGAACAAGGATTCCCAGCTCGGATTCCAGAGAAGCAGAAGAGATCGAAGTAAGGATTGAGGTGGTGTAGGGACTCACAGGGGCACTACGGGGTACGTGTGATGTAGGAAGCTTTGGGTTAGAAGGCATGAAAAATGTCCAGGAGGCTTTGATGCGGACTGTGGGGCTTTGCTTTTTTGTTTTTAAAGAAGCCTTTTTTTGGAACTTAGCTGTGTTTGTGTGCTTTGTAATTAGTCAAGGTATGCATCCGTTCTGTGCACTGCACTTAAATTCTTGCCTGGATATAGTTAAAATCTAAGTAACAATTTATTCTACAGAAGTGTGTGTGTGTTGGTAAGGTGTTTGATAGACAGTCTCTGTGTATGGTTTGATAGACAATGTCATGGGCTAGTTAATAAAACGATTTTGGCAACATGGTTCACTCCTGTTGCCTTTACGTCTGTAAACTAATAATTTCCTTTCCCACAGAGGTCTCTTTTTACAGTCAGTGGAATTTTGTGTGAAGTTGGGGGGGGGATATTTCAAAACTGAACTGCGTTTTGAAGGAAAACCATGTCATTCAGTTATTCTGTCTTATACCAGGCTCTCAGGCATGTTTAAGGTGATGATTTCAGTGCAGAACATTGCCACCTTCCACCTAAGACACACACAAAACCCACAAACTTTCTTTCCTTATAGATTGTTTGCCTTTAACTGTTTGAGAACACCGGTGCAGAACGTTGCCAGCTTCCACCTAAGAAACACACGAAACCCACAAACTTTCTTTCCTTATGGATTGTTTGCCTTTAACTGTTTGAGAACACCCCTCCATAAACAACTAGGGAAAACCATGTTAAAAGCAGTTTTTCTCTTTAGAGTGTATAAGAGCATAATCTAGTGCATCTGATAAGGGCAAAAGATTAAACTTTGTGAAGAAGCAAAAGAAAAATTGCAGTTACTGTGCAGAATGCTGCAGTTGCCAGTGGTGCTGCTGGTGTGCATTGCTGCTAACATGCTGTATAGATTTCCAAGAGTGTGTGTGCTTAAACAGCAGCTGCAAAAACAAGGGTCAACAGAAGCCTCCACTCCTGGTTTTAAAGGTTTCAGCTCTAATTCTGTCTTAATTCTGTAGCGCTGATGTCTCGGGAGTATCTTGTCATTTTCTTGTTTGTCATCTGATCTGCAGATTATTTTTGCCAGGGAATCCAGAAATAGGTTAAACAGTTTTGCAGTTCAAGCCCTTCTAATTGAGGGAGTGTTCAGTGTTTGGTAGGATCTGTTGACAATCCAGTGTGGATGAGTGGGAGTGATACTGCTCCGTATTTAACTTCCCACAGATAAGTTTCCTGTTGGATGTGCTGCTCGTTACTCAGTTTTACAAACTTAGTTTGGTATCTGCTAGTTCCAGCACTGTGTCCTTGTAGATCCTTCATTTCCAGGGGAATTGGCAACCTCCTGTCTTTTAGATGGTTCTATTTCATGCTCTAATTTCAGCTGTTTCTAAGTTAAGCTACTAATATTTTACTGTCACTTTCCTCTTCAGTAGCCAGCTTGTTGCCTCTTTTCTCCAAAATCCCTCAGATATGTGTGATGTTTACTACAGATCCCAGTAGCTTGTGTCACTCTGCTGGAAGGACGAGAGAGGAGAAGGTTTTTTGTGTTGTGACTTTCACATCTCTTTAGACAGATACAAACTTTGCTGCCCTTCGGTTCCTGCTGTATTTCATGTTTGCAAGCAGCCAGTGATGCACCTCCTCGCATCAAGTAGTGCCTTACTATAAAAGCGTGTGTGTAGATTTTCTGGGTTTTTATTTTCATTGAAGGCAGTGAGAACTAGTTAAAGCACTGCTATATGTGAGCAGAATGCTGCTTTCTGTCCTCTGGGATTTGATTTCACTTGTTACAGTGGCTTTCTTTGATATCAAAGCTTTTTATCTCCCCTTAACCTTTTCCCTAGTACTGATTTATGTTTTGCTGTTCTTTTTTTTTTTCCTTTTTTTTCCCAGTTGACTGTAACTGATTACGTATTCTTCAAGTTACTAAATCTTTTTTTTCCTACATAAATGTTAGATCTCTTATTCCCTGTGGAGCCAGGATAGCTAACGTTTCTTGCGTTCCTTTTTTTCTGAAAGGGCTTTTAATCTACTCTTCCTTAACTATGAATCCCTAAGATTTTTTTGTTCACCTTTCATGCTGTCTGTTTGCAGCTGCTGCTGTTGTACCTTGTTTGCAATATCCCCTGTTGCACTGAATACTTAGTTTGTGCTTGGTGTTAAGCTCTCTAGTTTAATCCAGCCTTATTCACCAAAATATTGAACATATGGCTGAAAGTCTCAGTGTCTCAGTTGTGGCCATCTGAAGCTGTAATAACATTCAGCTTCCAGGTGTGGTGGATTTTTGATTAGGCAGTAATTATTGGCTTCAACCGTCCATGTGGCTTTTAACTTCTCCCTCCACCCTGATGAAGCTCAGTCAACCCTTTTTAGTATCTTGGCTTTCTAAAATCATAGAATCATAGAATTGCCGAGGCCGGAAGGGACCTCCAAAGGTCATCTAGTCCGACCTTCCCGCAGTCAGCAGGGACACCCCCAACCAGACCAGGTTGCCCAGGGCCCCGTCAAGTCTCTCCTTGAATATCTCCAGGGATGGGGCCTCAACCACCTCCCTGGGCAACCTGTTCTAGTGCTCCACCACCCTCACAGTGAAGAAAATATATCTGCTTTTGTAACAAAATAGAAGTGAGTGTGTGTATGTACAACAGCATCAGCAAATATATGATGAATTTGTTTTGTGGAAGCTCCTAACGTTTTAAATTCCTCTCTTCCTTAAGCTAAGGGCTATGAATATGTCTTGGAACCGTCTCCAATTCCATTACCGCTGGAGAAGCCACAGCAGACTCGAGTCTTGCAGGTTTCCTGTGGGAGAGCCCATTCTCTGATCCTGACAGACAGCGAAGGAGGTACAGTATTGCTGGTGACAAGGGACACCTGACTCTGCTTTTATTCAAAGCTCTGGAACAAGGTTGTCTTCTCTCCTTTAGAGCTAGACCCTGGATGGGCTGTCTGTACTGTAGATGTGATGCAGGTAGCTGTGGGCCTGTGTGGGATTGCTCCTTGGAGGGAGAACCCTGAGCTGATAACTGCACTGAGCTCTGCTTGGCTCAGGCTGTAAATGTGTTGGAAGCTTTTTCACTACAAGTGTTGCAAAATATGGTTTGTTTATCTAGCCACAAGCCTCATTTAAGTGTAGCCTATTTGTCTTGTTCATTCAGACGTGTTTTTGAATTCAGTTTCGGTTGGCTTTGCCAATACTCCTGTGTTACTTTCTCCTTGAAGGCCCTGAGTGCTATGTTTATAAAAGCAATTAATTAATAGGCCTTTATAGAAGATCCTGTTTGTGAATTGGCTCTCCATGTCGCTGGGAATTCTCTGGTGCAGTGGCTTCGGTGCTGTGCTGGGAGATCCAGTGCTGCTTATCAGTGGGTGAGCTGGTTGGCTGGTTGATTTAACGCTCCTGTGGGAGCACAGATCTATTTCTGAGTCTCCTTGGCAACGGCAGGATGAACTAGGCAATTACTGAAAAACAGCCAATGGGCTCCAGGTACCGCTACCGTGCCTGCAACGGTATCGCTGGGATATTGTTGACTAAAATGGAATTTGAATTCACTTGAATTTAAGTGGACTTGGTTTGAAGAAAGCTTATGCCAATTTTTACAGTACTGTGCTCAACCTTTCGTACTGGGGATTGCATAACCATATTTTGTGTACCTGAAAAGAGGTTTTCAGGGGATTGGACAGTAATAAAACCAGTGCATTTTATCACTGTTTTTCAGTTTTCACCATGGGGAACAATTCTTATGGACAGTGTGGCCGGAAGGTTGTGGAAGATGAAACTTACAGGTGAGAATCCAAAGATCCTGAACTTCCTTAATGTTAAAAATGTAATACATGCAAACAATGCTGCAGAAAAAAAGCTGAAGATGGGAAAAATTTGGTAGTGTAAGGATGCCGTTTAAGGTTAAGGAGTATGAGAACAGGCTTTTGTGCTGCAGGCATCACATAAATGGCCTGGCTTTAAACCCAGGCTGGGCACGAGCGCTCTTACCTCATTCACAAGAGACAGAAAGGTGTCAGCATGTGACAGTTTTCACAGGGCATAGTGAGAAAACCCAGCCTTCATAAATTGCTTGAGGTAATTGGTGTTAGTCAGTCTTTCTCCCTTTAGCCTCTCGGAGTGCAAGTGCTATTTCTGAGAGTGTTAGAAATGCCATTTAATGATGAAAGAGGCATCCTTTTGTCAAATCTCTTTGCTGTAACTGCCTTTGAATCTGTAGTGCTTTTCCTTTCCAGGGCTTTTGCGGGCCACACCAAAGCATGTTCTCACAACTCTCTGTAAGATAGTAGCGATGTAAGTGGATACTGGGAATATGTTGAAAGTTACTGATTCACTGGCAGGGCCTAGAAGAGATCTTGTAGAGTTCAAGAAAATAGTTGTAATTTAGCTAGCTTTTTTTTTTTTTTTTGCATCGATACTGGAAGTTAGAGACAGAATTGTTAATAAGTCCTGTTTTTTGTGAAAGAATGACACGGATGTTAACATTACACTTTGTGCTCTGGGATATCTGGTTAATCTCTAGTTAAATGTAGTGTTTATATAGGTGCTGCAGTATTATCTTGTGTCTGTGCTCGTTCTGGACTAGGGAGCATGTTTGAGGACTGGTTCCACCCCCAGTTCCCACGAGGGAATACATGAGGTTATATTTTAAAAGTGATATTTCTCGACTTCTTAAATAAGAGAATGCAAAATTATTTTTCTTCTTTGTGCAGTAGTTTAACAGTGGAACTATGCTTCTTGAATATATAAGAGAACATGTGAAAGAATCTCTCTTCTTGTAACAGCAAAGTGGCTTTCAGTAAAGGCAGGTCTGCCTTCGTGTTTTTCGGTTGCAGTCCTCTGAAATCCTCTGTGTTGCCTTTTCTCTTCTCGGTGGCTGTTTGGTGGTGTCCAGTGAAAGCCATCTAATTCATCAGCTGAAGGAGTTTGACAGCAGAGTTGTCCAGGTAAGAGGATCATCTGAATTGAATTCTGAAGTTGGATTGAAAACTGGCTTCACAGCCAAGCTCAGAGGGTGGTAATCATTGGGCCGAAGTCTAGTTGAATGCCAGTAACTAGTGGTGTATTCCAGGGGTCAATACTGGGTCCAATCCCATTTAACATCTTCACTAAGGACCTGGATGATGGGGCAAGTTGGCAGATGTCATGAAACTGGGAGGAGTGGCTGGTACACCAGAGGGTGGTGCTGCCCTCCAGAGGCTGGAGAAGTGGGCTGACATGGACCTCATGAAGGTCAGCAAGGGGAGTCTTGCACTTGGGGAGGAACAAGCCCAAACTGGGACACAGGAGGTTCCCTGTGAACATCGAGAAATGCTTTTTTTAACCGTGACTGACACAGGTTGCCCAGAGAGGTTGTAGAGTCTCTCCCTCCATGGAGGTATTCAAAAGCCATCTGGGTGTGATCCTGGGCAACTGGCTGTAGGTTGCCTTACTTGAGCAGGGGGGGTTGGAGCAGATGACTTCCAGAGGTTCCTTCCAAACTCAACCAGTCTGTGATTCTGTAATGAGGAGAAAAAAAAACAACAAAAAAACAAAAACAAACTCAGTATGCAAATCATTCAGTTGAAGCTCTTGGAAATAATGAGGCCATCTACGGTTGCTTGTAAAAAGCTCAAGGTGGCCTTCACAGAGCAGATGCAACTGGCAGTGCAGGGTCTGAACTTTCTGAAGAACTTGATGGGAATGCCAGTGCAGCGTTTGCTGGCTTGACTTCTAGGTAACACCTGCGTGGCAGGGAGGTCATTCTGGGGCCTCATTTCTTCCTGGACTGATTTGTTCACTCTTACATCACTTGGGAACTGTTTTATTTTGAGTTTAATCTTCCCCATTTCGAAAGTGAGCTGTGAGTCCACTTAGAGTAGCCGTTGTTTCCCTAGGGCAGGTTTCTAGGAGAACAAGGGACTGCAGAGCAGTATCAATGCCACCAAGCCTGCACGTGGCTGCAGTTTTTCCAGACCCAGGAGCAGTTTGTTAGTACCTCTGTGGCACTGTAGCAGTACGCTGTGGGCAAACGTCGCTCCTGTTCCATACAGCATCCTAGAAAACAAGGGTTATTCATTCAAGTCCGAGTGATGGGACTGTGCTGTGGTACACCCTAATGATGTTTTGAATTAAGCTTGTAAACTTCTGTTTGGATTTTTCATTATTTTATTTTTTTTTCAAGGGCATTGAATAATTGGTACCTGTTTGTACTTTGATTATAGCAGCTATGTGCTTAATATTCTTGGTAGTCAATCCCTTTAACTTGTGGATTAAATCCCTTTAATCTTTGGCTAATTTTTAATGTCTGCTTTTGAAGATCTTGGCTTTAATTCATGCCAAGCCTGTGGCAGACATGATTGCTAGTTCAACATAAATGTCAATTTGAGAACAGATGTGTTCCTAGAGCACTTACATGGCAAGGAATCAATAGCAGTTTGTAGCTGGCATTGAGAGCCATGTGGTAGCACTCTGGGAAGGGAGATCTCATTGCTGGTTTATTGTTTTGCGCTGCTGAATCGAGCTTTCTGTTAACTAGGCCTTGGTTTAGATCTCAGAAAAAAAAAAAAAATCAACTGCAGCATCACTTTCCACAAAGAAAATTCTGCTGGTTTCTGTGCTGTATCGTGCTGTTCTTAGCCTTCCCTGTCTGCGGAGCTGTGTGATCTGGAGAGAAAGGTCAAAATCTGAGCTGACGGGCATGGTAGAGATTGATTGCTCAAGTTGTCTGCCAGTAATGCTTCATTAAATCGGTTCTGAACACGTGACCTTTCCTGACCAGCTCTGGCTTTTTGTTTGTTGCAGGTTGTGTGTGGGCAGGACCACAGTCTCTTCAGAACCAAGAAAGGCGCAGTCTATGCGTGCGGATGGGGAGCTGATGGGCAAACAGGTAGGAGCTCAGCTCTGCTTGTGTTTCAGTCGATTGATGAATGTGCAAGCTCTTCTGATTCAGAGCTTGGGGTGTGTATGTGTTGTGCGTGTGCAGACAGAAGGCGGCTGGTATGTTTCCAGCTGTGTGCAGATGTTCTCAATACTCTTGTGTCACCAAACTGAGACAAACCAGTTTGTTTTTAGGGGAGCTTTGGGATGCCACGCTGGCAGTCCAAGCGTGCAGTCTGAGGAAGATGTGTCTACTGTTTGAAGCTTCTGAGGGGCTGTGAAAGTATCACAGGAAGGTTAGCTTCCCTGTTCTGTGCGGGGTTTTCCCTCCTGGTTCTCCTGTCAGGATCTGTTTTGCTTCTTTCTTGCTCCTTTTGCAAGAAGACAAGACACTGCTGGTTTGTGACACTTCACCTCAGTTGGGCTATCTGCTTTCTCAGTTGATTACTGCTTTCTCAAACCCTTTGATCCATGCAGACAAGAGAGCTGAGGGCCTAGACTGTTTTCCAGGTGTGATTGTATAAAATTGTTTTGCTCTCTAGAGAGGTAGCCTGGGCTGGTAGAACTGGTGTTTGTGGCTGCCTGTCCATTGAAGCAGGTAGTTAAGAGATATGGACAGAAGGATTTATTGTGGAGGGAGAAAAATTCATCATATCTCTCTTTTCAGGTCTTGGACACTATGATATCACCAGCGTGCCTACTAAGCTCCGTGGTGACATTGCTGGAGTGAACATTATCCAGGTCTCCTCCTATGGGGACTGTTGCCTGGCTGTTTCAGATGAGGGAGACGTCTTTGGCTGGGGAAATTCAGAATACTTGCAGTTGGCATCTGTCACAGAAACAACACAGGTCAGTTGGCCCAGGGGCATGCTTTTACATGTTTGGGTTCTGCTGCTGTGCATAGAGTTTAAAATTACACACTTCTCCCTGCTCTGGGTTCTTTTGACAGCAGTATAAATCAATATAAACTAACGCCACTAGCAAGCTGGTTTTACCTATGCTTACAAACCCAATCTGTCAGAAATGGTTGTATAGCTGTAGGGCAGTGTGTTTCCCAGCTATTGATAGGCAAAGGCTTGTGTCACCTCATTTGGCATGTTTGTTAGTGTGTTATAAAGGAAGAGTACACCCCGTGTTCTCCTTTCCCCATCCCATGGACTCTGCACCAAATCGAGATCCAGCTGGAGTTCTTGTGCTGGTTTCAGGATGGGAATTAACATTTTGGCTGGCTAATCTAGAATTTCAGGTGGTCCTGCTTTGGGCATGGAGCTGGTCCAGATGACCTTTGGAAGTCCCTTCCAATCAACCCACATGTTGATGAATTTTTCACGAACAACCTTAGTAGGTTTATAGCTGAGTCTTAAACAAATCCCAGTGTCTCACAGATCAAAGTTTTTTGGAGCAAACTTATGTGGGGCAAAAATATAATGCTGACTGGACACTAAGCATTGTAGTACTGAGGTAATTAGGCAGCTGGTCTTCTCTTACAGTTAGTGTAGGAAATGGAGTCAGGGAATTAATTAAAACTCAAGCTATTCTTGGCAGAAGGCTAAGAGCAGACAATTCCATTAGTATGGCTTTAGTAAAATACATACCTTTGTTTCCCTCCTGATGTATCTTTAATGTAGGGCTAATTACTGAGACCTGTTAGGCCTAAAAACAGTGAGCAGGTGAAGTAGTACAGTAGTCTCCTGGCTGGCTGGAGGTCAGAGGGGTCTGAACTGGATGAATGGCACAAAGCAGGAGTTCTAGGTACAATATAGACAAAGGTGAGATTGTGGAATAGCAGAGTTGGATATTATCTGTGAAGTCCAAGGTCACTGTTTACACGTGTCAAGCCGTGTAGGTTTCTGTTGTGTTGAACAGCACCAAATAAGAGTGGTGTTTTTTTTTTCCACTATGTTAAAAAATGCCACTGCAGACCAGATTTTTAGTGATCTTGTCCATTGTGAAAACTTGCAAATAGGCTCACCTATTGACTTTCTGTTGTATCTGACACAGAGAGCCAGGGATATAAGCAGGCATTAAGCATTCCTGACTTTGTTGCCAGGCTTTCCAGTGGGTAACTTTTTCCACTTTGTCCACACTTATTGAATTTCCTTTAGTTTTTTTTAAACGTGGGACTTGCATTCATTCTGTTATTCAGGCAATAACGGTTGGCCGTATCCTGGATCAGTAATTCAGCGTGTGTAAGCTCTAACCAGAACTAGAGAACAGGCATCTAGTCTGCAGTTTACCTTGTCTCTAACAACTCTCATGCACCCTCACACAGGTGAATGTTCCCAGACATTTGCCGTTCAAGATTGGAAAGATAAAGGAGGCTGCATGTGGAGGGACTGGCAATGTTGTGCTGACGGGTGAGTTCGCTTTTACGGTTCTCCTCTTAGTGCAGTGCCATGCAGGAGGTGGATTTAACATCGTGGAGCGAGCATCTTGTTTAATGGAAGCAAGAAAGTTCTGTCTGTTACGAAGAAAGCCGGGAAACTGAGAACCCTGTGATTTCAGAATGTATTGGGGGGGTTATTTTCACCACTCGCAGAGCATCGCTTCTAGTGTGTGCTGTTGTGAAGACGAGAACAAGAGCATCGTTGCTGCTTGTGGTTCTGCTCACACGGGCTTTGTGTGGCCTATAATGAAGATGGATATAGGGAGGAAGTAAGGCAACACTTGAGAGAAAGAAGAGCCCTTCAGACTCAATATAAACCTGACATGTAAATAAATCTTGATAAACTAGGCTGGAAAGCAGAGAGTTCTGAAAAACAAACTCTGCAGCAGGCTTCGTAGTGAATGCTTTTTTGGATTGCCAGTGGCAGGGGAGCACAGCTTGGAAGTCACTGAGTAAAAGAATGAGGGAGAGGATTGTACTACGTTTGTGAAGGATCATCTCAAGGAAGATGTTCATATATATATATATCTATGATGCAGCTGTGGTGACAAGATGTTTGTGCTTTTAGTGTGAAGGAAGCAGAGCTATCAGACACAGCAACTTCCTCTGTCTTGTGTTGTCCAACTGCTGCCTTTCCCAGGCACCCAGTTGAAGGCAGGACGCCAGGCAGAGCCACTGGCCCACTGCTGGTTTGGCTGTGCCTCAAAGGAAAAAGCAGTGATGATAAAACACTCACCCCCTGTCCCATCAGTCAGTACGCTGAAGTATTTTATCCAGCCCACGCTGTGTTGGCATTATTTCCCTGTGAAGCTTGATCTGCTTGCACAGCTTAAGAGGGGGGAAAAAAAAAAGGGCCTTTGGATGGGAATGCATTGTTTGCAAATTTTAAATAATCAAAAGGTGCTAGACTGCTTGGGGAGAAAGGAAAATACCCCTTTGGATCTGATTAACTCTTGGTCATGGCATGAATTTCACAAGCACAGACTTTCTTACAGAATGTGTTCTTATTGTAATGCAGAAGAAGGAAATGTTTTTGTCTGGGGATATGGAATTCTTGGGAAAGGACCAAACCTAACAGAGACAGCAGTGCCAGAGATGATCCCACCCAGCCTTTTTGGCTGGTCAGACTTCAATCCGGATGTCCGTGTTGCTCACGTTCGCTGTGGCCTCAGCCAGTTTGCGGCACTGACAAGTAAGTTTCCAGTCCTACTGTCATGGAGAAGTCACATTGCAGTATATTTGGCAGTTAAAAGAAAAACAGAAAAAAGCACCCATCTCTTCCTAAACTTAAAGCACACTGGAATGCAACAGAAGGGGCTGGCAGCACATTTACAGGTGTTGGCATGGTTTCTAACATAGGTACTGTGCTAACTTAGGCTTTAATTGACAAAATGTTATTCTGCTGAAGCAAACAAAAAAAATTCTCTCAAATAGGAAGCCTGGGAAGGTTTTTTCATGTCCTCATACAGAATAAGTCAGTCAGTTGTACTTTAGAATAAGCAGGAATTTATGTGAAAAGCGAACAAAGTAAAGGTGAATCTAAACTGGAGCTGGATGGCAGAGTTTCTTGGCTCTTCTGGCCAACGGAGCGAGCAATCTGAGGTGGGAAGATCCACACATTTAACACGCAAAGGGTGCATGTTATATTAATATTCTGGTATGTACACCCTGTAGTTGATACCAGCCTTTAAAGGAAGCTTTGAATTGAAAGCCTTTTAAAAATGTGCAGCAGAGGGCAGCAACACAGAAAAACCATGTAATTGGTAGTGAAAGTAATAGTTTGCTAATGAAAAGTGCCAGGTGCTCGGTCCTTCTTGGAGAAGTGGTTGGTGTGTGTGACACTACCAGTCTGCTTACAGGGTGCTTGTAACTGGTCTCCCACTGGTATTCAGGAAGCTTTAGAAACTGCATTCCAATTTAAATTGTACTGATGTCATAGATTATGTTTTGGTTGTCTCTGCTGTGGGGTTAATCTGAACGCTTCTGAGATCTACATATTTTGCTGAGGAGCTTAAAAGTCTCCATCTCTGTTGAACACTGTCTTTTTTCTTTTCCCTAGTTGTCATTAGGAGGTCACTTATGTCAGGCAGCTGAATAACCAGTCCCCAGGTGGTGGTGTGGGACAGATTTCACTGCCTTGCTTACCTGTTTTGCTCTGCTGATAGCTGATGCGGGTCACCTTCTAATTGTCTAACTTCCAGCACAAATTATTCATTTCACTACAAACGATTCCCTGGAATCTCTTCAGTCACCTCTAATTGTCTACCTTCCAGCACAAATTATTCACTTCACTACAAACGATTCCCTGGAATCTCTTCTGCTGTGCTCTTTCTTCAAATAAAATTCCAAAGCAACAGCTGTAAGAGGGGGAAGCAGAGACTTGTGCCCAAAACTTGCTGCTTGTCCTGCTCATTAGGCATCATTTTCCCCAAGCACAAGTACATTTATTGTATTTGGAACTGAACTCGATGGCTTTCATTCTGCAGTGTATAACCCTTTATACACCCAGAAGCACTGTAGCCGCACTTGCAACATCACAAATAGAATTCTTCCCTTTTAATGACTCTACCCTATTTTTATTCTCTTTTTTTGCCCTGTATAGACAGAGGAGAACTGTTTGTATGGGGCAAGAATCTAAGAGGGTGCCTGGGAACGGGAAGGATGGAAGACCAGTATTTCCCATGGAGGGTAAGGATGGTAATATTAAGGCTGAGAGTGTATTCTTTAGCTAGTCTTTGTTTTCCTGAGGATAAGGAATATCATTTGCTGTGTAGTTTTGTTGAGTAATTTTGAAAGAACTGGAAGCCTGAGATAACTGTAGAACTGCTTCGTTTTCTTTGCATAGCCCACTTAGGCATAGGGGTATTCAGTAAAGTTGGTTTTTTTGTCTGCTATTTCAGTATTGATTTTACGTCCCAAAGCAACATCTGGTGCTGTGCCATCACATCAGAACAGTTCTATCTCCCTCCTGTCCACAGTCTTCTACCTGCTACCCCTTACTGCCTCTTCCCTCCCCTGCAAAGTAAACCACCAATATTGGTCATCTGTGACCCAAAAGACTTGCATTACACATCTAAATTAGGTGAATGTTTTGGTCGTGGTGGTCAGACTGTAGTGGCAGCAGGTCCACACGGCAGTGGGCTTCCTTCCCTGCTCCTCTTCCAAGTCAAGCAGCTATGGTGGTGGGTCACTGGACTGACTCTGTAGTTACTGCAGGAGGTCCTCAGCCACTGAACTGTTTTCATAGCTGTTTTGCAACACTTCCACTCCCTTCTCTCAGATGGCTCCAAGAGCCAGACGCTGTGGGTGTAGAAAGAGTCTTTGGCTCTGGAGTTGAGCACTCAGCCTAACAGATGTTCCCCCTCTCCACGAAGGCCAAGTAGGAGAGGAGGGAGGCAATCAGTTGGACCACCCTGGAGTCCCTTTCCATGTGTCTGAACTTGCAATGGATGTTTCTTTAGCATGCTTTCTTCTTTTAAAAATGAACAAAAAAAGACCAACTCTGGAGCGTTGCCTAAAATCACACTGCTTTGGCTGAGTGGAGTTTCTGAATTCACCAAGTGTGGCACATCCAAGTTTCCCCAAGTGTAGACATTGAGGTTTATGCTCCTTCAGACAGCCAACTCTTGTCTGACACTAGAATCATAGAGTGGTTTGGGTTGGAAGGAACCTTAAAGATCATCTCATTCCACCCTGCTCTGCCATGGGCAGACACCTCCCACCAGCCCAGGTTGCTCCAAGCCCCCTCCAACCTGCCCTTGAACCCCTCCAGGGATGGGGCAGCCACAGCTTCTCTGGGCAACCTGGGCCAGGCTCTCACCACCCTCACAGCAAAGAAGTTCTTCCTAATATCTAATCTCAATCTCCCCTCTTTCAGTTTAAATCCATTCCCCCTCATCCTGTTGCTCCACTCCCTCATAAAGAGTCCCTCCCCAGCTTTCCTGGAGTCCCCTTTAGGTACTGGAAGGGGCTCTAAGTTCTCCCCAATGACCTTATTGTCTCGCTACTTTGGCAAAGTACCAAAGCAAGGGCAGTTACCAGGATACTTGTCTGTCACCTCCTGCCCTAGGACTGGTCATCTGTCCTCTCCCTTAGCTTTAAGGAAAAACTTGCATGGGTTTTTGAGGGGGGCAAGGAAGCCTCCCTCAAGAGGCTTCTGCTTTCCTTGAGGTTGCAGTCAGCTTTAGGTGAAAAAGCTCTAACTTTAGCAGTGAGTGAGCTGCCGTAGGCCCAGCTGAGCTTTTGCCTTGTTCCCATCCTTGCTGATGAGAGCAGAGTCAAATCCTTGTGGTGCTCGGGCAGATCCTCTGCCTTCTCTCTGGATTGCTCTCTGTTTGGTTGTGCTGTTTCTGCTGCTGAACAGATGGGCTGAGGCTACAGTCCCCTCGCAGTGTGCTGGTGAGCCCTCTCTTGCTGTCCTTCCAAAGCTTTACGTGCCTCCGTGAAGGGAGATGGGGAATATTTCACAGCTCAATGCACAAGCGTGGCTGGTGCTGAATCTTGCTTTGTCTGGGTTTTCAAGATGGCACTTTCATTGGTGCAAGTCCCTGTGAAGCCAGCTGGTGTGTTTAGCAGAAGGAAGGTGAGAAATAGGAAATAGGAGGTGCAAAGAGCAAGCTTTGAGAACTAATCCCCTCCTGTGTGTCTGATCCAGGTGACTGTCCCCGGTGAGGTGGTGGATGTTGCATGTGGAGTGGATCATATGGTGAGCCTGGTTAAGTCTTTTACCTAGTAGTGCTGCTGGGCCTCGGCACTGTGCGGAGAAGATGTGGGGGACTTGGTGACGAGCTTCTGGGAAAGGAAGATTCATTCCATCAAGGCAAATGACTGAGCAGAGACAACCATAGCAGAGCCTGGGTCTGGTGTCACCTCTGCGTTGTTGAAACGCTCCGGTCTGGCTGCAGGAAGGAAGCACATTCCCTGAAGAGAGTGGAAATGCAAGGGAGTGATTTGGCCAGTTCGTGATGAGCTCCCAAAGAGTCTGAGGCCCAGCCTCAGCTGTAAGTCCCTCTTGTGCCTAAGGATGAAGAGCATCTCCCTCAGGGAAGACCACGAGGTGAAATCTATAGCACAGGACACTCGTTTATGGACACTGTCCCTGTCACCAGTTCTGTGGTGTCAGCGTTGGGCTGAGCCAAACTATTTCTCAAGGGAAAGTGTTGGTGGTTTTTTTTTGGTTTTTTTTAATATATATATAACTATTTTTTTATGTGGAAGAAAGAAGAGAGTGGAAATGCAAGGGAGTGATTTGGCCAGTTCGTGATGAGCTCCCAAAGAGTCTGAGGCCCAGCCTCAGCTGTAAGTCCCTCTTGTGCCTAAGGATGAAGAGCATCTCCCTCAGGGAAGACCACGAGGTGAAATCTATAGCACAGGACACTCGTTTATGGACACTGTCCCTGTCACCAGTTCTGTGGTGTCAGCGTTGGGCTGAGCCAAACTATTTCTCAAGGGAAAGTGTTGGTGGTTTTTTTTTGGTTTTTTTTAATATATATATAACTATTTTTTAAAAAAAAAACAAAGTCCTGCTGGCTGTAGGAGTCCAGCACAGCTGTCCTTGGTGCCCACCACCGAGGCCCTGTTCAGGTGGAAGCGGGATGCGCAGCCGGTGGCCCGGGGGCAGAGCTGTGCTTATCCCAGCCCGTGGCAGCCCCTCCTCCCAAGACTGAACGCCCAAGGAACACGTCTGTTACACTGGAAGAGTGAGAAATTGTTTTCGGGGGGAAAGCACTGTTAAATAAGACAGCGTGGAAGGATAAATCACAGGCTGTCTCGCTGCCCTTGCTGTGGAAGGACAGATTGATGGTGGCAGTAGCCAATCTCCTGTATTTATGGAGGCAGGCTGGAAACAAAGCTCCCTCTTTGCTACTTGCGGGTCAAGTACTTGCTCATCAAGCACTTCTGTCTTCACGTGCTGATCACAAACTGCTGCCTTTGATTTTTTCTGGGGAGTCCCTGTGCTCTTTCTGTCTTCAGGGGCATGGTGGCTCCCAGTTTGGAAGAACCCTTTAAGATGGGCCAGGCTTTTTGGCAGTGCCTGGTGGGGGAAGCAGAGCCTTGTTTCTTGGTACCTTCGTAGCAGAGAGGTTGTGGTGAGTGAGTTTAGGACGTGGGGAGCTGATGGAGATGGGACGCAGCAGCTGAAGGTGCCTGTAGCAGGCACTTAGCGAATCCCACACTGAAGTGTGGGGAAGCTGTCTGTTTTGAAATACTCCAGACATCAGGCAGAGCTGTATAATTTCTCTCTGTGTGGGATACTTCTACTGTGTAAATTATTTTGGCAAAATCCAAGCTGATATATTTTTAATAAAGTGATTATAAAGTCTTTATCGGTAGTAACGGGAATATTCTTGAGCTTGACTTCACACACGGACTGCTCTGTCTTGCACTCTGCATTTAAACTCGAGCAATTTGGGTAAAAGTGATGTGACAGAAAACCTCTTCTGTTGGCTGAGACACCTCTGCCCTGCAGGACTGAGCCCGTTGCAGGCAGGTACCATATCCACAGGCCCAGGGGACAACACGAGTGCATGTTTTGGCTCCGTTACCTGAAATTCTACATGAAATCTGTTGTGCAGTTGCCAGAACTCGGAGGGTAAACTTTGCCGTGATGAATTAAGTCTTTAAGATCTTTGCATAAAATGTAAGAAAGGTTAAACAAAGTAATAGACAGAAATACAGACGTAGAAACACAGAAATAGAGATATGTCTATGAGTTGTTAACGTTGCTGTGTAACTGGTGTTGCAGTGGTGGGGTGAGGCAGAACAAGCAGAAGGCTACTGTTAAATTGTGACAGACCTTCACTGCTGTGTTTCCAGAAGCATTAGCTTTAATTTAGACTTTATTCTATATGTGACTTGGGCAACTTGAGCAGGCCAAATGTGGCTTGTTGGCCTCATGGGAGTAGCTCTGCCCTTTTAACATGAGGACACTTGTTAAAGCATTGAAAACAAATAGAAAAAAAAAACCCCTATGGTAAGAGAAGTGTTACAAACAATTCCCTGGGGGGTGTTGCTGTTTGAGGGGGGCTGTCTGGGGGGGCTGGGGAGCACTGCAGGCTTTGAGCTGCTCTTGTTTGCAATTTTGTCCTGATGCCACTCGGGGCTGGGCCTTTTGGATGAGAATTAATGCCGTGTCGTACCTGGTTGTGTTGCAGTCTTGCTGTGCAATAAATTGCAAAATCTGCGTGTTAATTAGATGCCAGCAAGGTCTTTAGCCCTAAGTAGAAGCCGTTTTATGGCTTAATGCAGTGGGAGTGTTTGGCTGTGGGCATTCTCTACCTCGCTGTTTGGTGGGAACAAGGCAGAGAGCCTAAGGTCTGGCAAACACCAGCACTGACCCTTCTTTTGGTTAAAGGGGGGTGTGTGGGGGGGACACCTTTGGCCTGGTGCCCACCACTGCCCCTACATCAACAGGACAGGGGGAAAAAATATGACAGGAAGCTTGAGGGTCAAGATAAGGACAGGGAGGTCACTTCCCATTTACCTTTGTGGGCAAAAGACTTGGGGAAATTAATTTATTGTTGGTGAAACAGCAGGATAATGAGGAATAAGAACAAATCTAAAAACGCCTTTTCTCCCACCCCCTCTCTTCTTCCCTGGCTCAACCTTCCTCCTGAGTTTCCTACCTCCTCTGGTTCTTCTGTGGTGTCTGCGTGGTGGTTTCTGACATGTTCTCACTCCTCTCTCCCAGATGCTGTTGTGCAGCAGTTTTTCCCCCCTTCTTCTGTATGTTATCACAGAGATGTTATCACCATTGCTGGTGGGCTCAGCCTTAGCCACTGGTGGGTCTGTCTTGGAGCTGGATGGAACTGTCTCTGCCTGACATCGGGGCAGCTCCTGGTGTCTTCTTGCAGAAGTCACCCCCGCTACCAAAACCCTGCCACCCAGTACGAGTGGGTATTGCTGAAATGGTTTGATCCAAGAGATGGGACTAGAGCATGGCCAGAGCCATCACCGAGGCCGTGGCAGGAGTTGTTTCATTCTTCATAGCGTCTTGTACTATGGGCAAAGTTAGATGTGGCCTGAGAGGGAGCTGGCGATGGGCCTGGGGGCTGTGTATTTGTGTTTGTGTGTCCAGAGCCATCACCGAGGCTGTGGCAGCAGTTGTTTCGTTCTTTGTAGCATCTTGTACTATGGGCAAAGTTAGACATGGCCTGAGATGGAGCTGGGGGCTGTGTATTTGTGTTTGCTCAACAGTTTTGTGGAGGGGCCAGCGTGCAAAGTGGGCTCTGGTCCATAAAGATCACCAGGAGGAAAACCCTCTGGAAAAAGATCAAGTTTATTTTCCCACTTTGATCCCTTGGCCTTGTCTGCTCTCCTTGGGGGCTGCGCTGCTCTGGTTTGTGTGCTGGGAGCAGCTCAGGGTCCCGTGAAGGGCATCACCACCCCCCCAGCACACACAAACAGCACCCCCTGCTCCCTGTGGGTCCATCCCAGGGCTGGATGGGCTTCAACAGCACCTTGGAAATTCCCCACCCCAAAACACACACAAACAGCACCCCCTGCTCCCTAAGGGTCCATCCCAGGGCTGGATGGGCTTCAACAGCACCTTGGAAATTGGGGAATGCGGAGACAGGGAATGAGCTGGGTCCAAACATATTTGGAGTTTGGTGATGGGACTTTTGGATATAAGAAAACCCGAGAATGTGGATGAAACTGTCTGGGCCAGGCCCTAATTAACAGCTTTCCTGCGGCAGCGCCCTTCCCCGTGCTGCTCTGTATCTAGGAAATTACTAAAACAAATGTTTTCTTTAAGGAAAAAAGGCTCAGAAAATAGAAAAATAAATACATTCTTTCCCCTGCCATCTCTTACCTCTCAAAGGCAGGCACAGCCTGGGAGGTTGTGGTCCCCTGTGACCGATGGGCCAGGGTGGTGCAAGAGCCCTGCCTGGTGTAACGACCCCGGGTCGTTACGGGCACACGCTGGAAGGCAACTTTGCATCATTTTGTCCTTCAAAGTGCAGCAAATCAGCCAGCCCAAAATATACCTGCATCCCTAAATATACCTGCAGGGAGGGAGGGCGGGGGTGCAGGCCAGGGACGCGCACGGGGAGCAGCTCGAATTAGAACTAAAATAACCTACTTGATTTCGCATTGATTAGCAAGAGTAATTTGCCCTCCAAACAGCACCGCGCTGGCGGCTTTGGCTTAAAATAGCCTTGAAAGTGCTCCAGGACGAGCCGCTCGCGCCGAGCCCTGGTCACGTATAGCTCCAAGCGTGGGGGAGCAGGGCCCAGACACCTCACCAGCACCTGGGGGGCTGCAGGAGGGGAGGGAGGGAGGTCTGTGCCCAAATTCCCCCGTGCCAAGGGGCTTTCCACAACTCCCTCCAGCCCCTGGGCTCCAGGGACTGGGCTCATCCATGGGCAAACTGGGAACAGAGCGCGCGAAAGCCCATAAACCAGACTATTTTAGGCACCTGCTACATTACAGCAAACTCTTTTTCTCTGCAGGAGCCTTCAAAAACAAATGACTCAGAGAACTAATAATTAGCCCGAAGCATTCAAAATACTCCTGAAATGATGTTACTTCGTCATCAGTTATCAGGAGCTATTTTTGTAGTGTTATTTTTTTGCAAGGGGCTGGAGCCTCTTCCCCAGCCCCTCCCGCACAAGGGCATGTGTTTGGGCAGGTAAAGTTAAAAAAAAAAAAGCAAAGTAATGGTAAAAACCTCTTAGTGTGTGCAGTGCTTTTAGTTTAGTTCCAGTTTAACAGCCCAAGTCCTGAGTATTTACCCTAAGACACCAGTTGTGTTTGTGGGCAGCTGCGGGCAGAGCTGAGATTCTATGACAGTGTGCCTGTTGCTTTTAATTTGCTTACTTTTTTTAATGGATTAAATCCTGAAGGCAATGCTCCACATTAGCACTGCATCCCAGATTTGCAACCCCACACTAAATTCTTACGTGGATGCTCTTACACTTGACCGGAAGGGTCAAAAATGCTAAAAAGAAGATCGTTTTCTTGACCACAGTTTATGTAGACGAGCTGCTGCCCTTTAACCATTGATTATAAGTTGTTATAACTGTGATTGGGTGATGGTATGGCTCATTTAACTGTTTTTTGGGTTTTTGCTTGTGCACTTCAGCCAGGTTCCTCAGCTCCTCCTTGCCGAGATGTGCATGGCGATGGCACTGTTTATCACAGAATCTTCTAGGTTGGAAGGGACCTTAAAGATCATCTTGTCCAACCATCAACCTAATTTTGACAAAAATAAACACCCACACAACAAACAAGAAGCAACACCATCACTAAACCATATCTCCCAGCACTACATCAACCTGTCTTTTGAACACCTCCAGGGATGGTGCCTCAACCACCTCCCTGGGCAGCCCATTCCAATGCATGAGAACACTTTTGGTGAAAAAATTTTTCCTAATATCGAGCCTGAGCCTCCCTTGGCGCAACTTGAGGACA
>NW_015090977.1:6636449-6651394 GCF_001431845.1 Calidris pugnax
TGTCCACAACTGTGTCCTGATGCCACTTGGGGCTGGCCTTTTGGATGAGAATGAATGCCTTGTCGTACCTGGTTGTGTTGCAGTCTTGCTGTGCAATAAATTGCAAAATCTGCGTGTTAATTAGATGCCAGCAAGGTCTTTAGCCCTAAGTAGAAGCCGTTGTATGGCTTAATGCAGTGGGAGTGTTTGGCTGTGGGCATTCTCTACCTCGCTGTTTGGTGGGAACAAGGCAGAGAGCCTACGGTCTGGCAAACACCAGCACTGACCCTTCTTTTGGTTAAAGGGGGGTGTGTGGGGGGGACACCTTTGGCCTGGTGCCCACCACTGCCCCTACATCAACAGGACAGGGGGAAAAAATATGACAGGAAGCTTGAGGGTCAAGATAAGGACAGGGAGGTCACTTCCCATTTACCTTTGTGGGCAAAAGACTTGGGGAAATTAATTTATTGTTGGTGAAACAGCAGGATAATGAGGAATAAGAACAAATCTAAAAACGCCTTTTCTCCCACCCCCTCTCTTCTTCCCTGGCTCAACCTTCCTCCTGAGTTTCCTACCTCCTCTGGTTCTTCTGTGGTGTCTGCGTGGTGGTTTCTGACATGTTCTCACTCCTCTCTCCCAGATGCTGTTGTGCAGCAGTTTTTCCCCCCTTCTTCTGTATGTTATCACAGAGATGTTATCACCATTGCTGGTGGGCTCAGCCTTAGCCACTGGTGGGTCTGTCTTGGAGCTGGATGGAACTGTCTCTGCCTGACATCGGGGCAGCTCCTGGTGTCTTCTTGCAGAAGTCACCCCCGCTACCAAAACCCTGCCACCCAGTACGAGTGGGTATTGCTGAAATGGTTTGATCCAAGAGATGGGACTAGAGCATGGCCAGAGCCATCACCGAGGCCGTGGCAGGAGTTGTTTCATTCTTCATAGCGTCTTGTACTATGGGCAAAGTTAGATGTGGCCTGAGAGGGAGCTGGCGATGGGCCTGGGGGCTGTGTATTTGTGTTTGCTCAACAGCTTTGTGGAGGGGCCAGTGTGTAAAGTGGGCTCTGGTCCATAAAGATCACCAGGAGGAAAACCCTCTGGAAAAAGATCAAGTTTATTTTCCCACTTTGATCCCTTGGCCTTGTCTGCTCTCCTTGGGGGCTGCGCTGCTCTGGTTTGTGTGCTGGGAGCAGCTCAGGGTCCCGTGAAGGGCATCACCCCCCACCCCAAAACACACACAAACAGCACCCCCTGCTCCCTAAGGGTCCATCCCAGGGCTGGATGGGCTTCAACAGCACCTTGGAAATTGGGGAATGCGGAGACAGGGAATGAGCTGGGTCCAAACATATTTGGAGTTTGGTGATGGGACTTTTGGATATAAGAAAACCCGAGAATGTGGATGAAACTGTCTGGGCCAGGCCCTAATTAACAGCTTTCCTGCGGCAGCGCCCTTCCCCGTGCTGCTCTGTATCTAGGAAATTACTAAAACAAATGTTTTCTTTAAGGAAAAAAGGCTCAGAAAATAGAAAAATAAATACATTCTTTCCCCTGCCATCTCTTACCTCTCAAAGGCAGGCACAGCCTGGGAGGTTGTGGTCCCCTGTGACCGATGGGCCAGGGTGGTGCAAGAGCCCTGCCTGGTGTAACGACCCCGGGTCGTTACGGGCACACGCTGGAAGGCAACTTTGCATCATTTTGTCCTTCAAAGTGCAGCAAATCAGCCAGCCCAAAATATACCTGCATCCCTAAATATACCTGCAGGGAGGGAGGGCGGGGGTGCAGGCCAGGGACGCGCACGGGGAGCAGCTCGAATTAGAACTAAAATAACCTACTTGATTTCGCATTGATTAGCAAGAGTAATTTGCCCTCCAAACAGCACCGCGCTGGCGGCTTTGGCTTAAAATAGCCTTGAAAGTGCTCCAGGACGAGCCGCTCGCGCCGAGCCCTGGTCACGTATAGCTCCAAGCGTGGGGGAGCAGGGCCCAGACACCTCACCAGCACCTGGGGGGCTGCAGGAGGGGAGGGAGGGAGGTCTGTGCCCAAATTCCCCCGTGCCAAGGGGCTTTCCACAACTCCCTCCAGCCCCTGGGCTCCAGGGACTGGGCTCATCCATGGGCAAACTGGGAACAGAGCGCGCGAAAGCCCATAAACCAGACTATTTTAGGCACCTGCTACATTACAGCAAACTCTTTTTCTCTGCAGGAGCCTTCAAAAACAAATGACTCAGAGAACTAATAATTAGCCCGAAGCATTCAAAATACTCCTGAAATGATGTTACTTCGTCATCAGTTATCAGGAGCTATTTTTGTAGTGTTATTTTTTTGCAAGGGGCTGGAGCCTCTTCCCCAGCCCCTCCCGCACAAGGGCATGTGTTTGGGCAGGTAAAGTTAAAAAAAAAAAAGCAAAGTAATGGTAAAAACCTCTTAGTGTGTGCAGTGCTTTTAGTTTAGTTCCAGTTTAACAGCCCAAGTCCTGAGTATTTACCCTAAGACACCAGTTGCTTTTGTGGGTAGCTGCGGGCAGAGCTGAGATGCTATGACAGTGTGCATGTTTCTTTTAATTTACTTACTTTTTTAATGGATTAAATCCTGAAGGCAATGCTCCACATTAGCACTGCATCCCAGATTTGCAACCCCACACTAAATTCTTACCTGGATGCTCTTACACTTGACCAGAAGGATCAAAAATGGGTTACACTATGCTAAAAAGATCGTTTTCTTGACCACAGTTTATGTAGATGAGCTGCTGCCCTTTAAACATCCATTTTAAGTTGTTATAACTGTGATGGGGTGATTCATTTCACTGGTTTTTGGGTTTTTTTCTTGCACACTTCAGCCAGGTTCCTCAGCTCCTCCTTGCCGAGACGTGCATGGCGGTGGCACTGTACCCTAAGACACCAGTTGTGTTTGTGGGCAGCTGCGGGCAGAGCTGAGATTCTATGACAGTGTGCCTGTTGCTTTTAATTTGCTTACTTTTTTTAATGGATTAAATCCTGAAGGCGATGCTCCACATTAGCACTGCATCCCAGATTTGCAACCCCACACTAAATTCTTACCTGGATGCTCTTACACTTGACCAGAAGGATCAAAAATGGGTTACACTATGCTAAAAAGATCGTTTTCTTGACCACAGTTTATGTAGGTGGATGCTCTTACACTTGACCGGAAGGGTCAAAAATGCTAAAAAGAAGATCGTTTTCTTGACCACAGTTTATGTAGACGAGCTGCTGCCGTGCATGGCGGTGGCACTGCATATCACAGAATCTTCTAGGTTGGAAGGGACCTTAAAGATCATCTTGTCCAACCATCAACCTAATTTTGACAAAAATAAACACCCACACAACAAACAAGAAGCAACACCATCACTAAACCATATCTCCCAGCACTACATCAACCTGTCTTTTGAACACCTCCAGGGATGGTGCCTCTTGCTGGATGTGGATGATGCCCCCACCGGGGTCTTTGCTGGGTCTCACCAGGCTCCTGGTTGTCCCTGCCCCGTTGCTTCCCGAGCCTTGGCCAGCAGTGACCACCCTGAGATGGCCCCCAGGGGATGAGAATTGTCCCCTGACCCTCTTGGGGTGCTGGATATGGATGATGCCCCCACCAGGGTCTCTGCTGGGTCTCACCAGGCTCCTGGTTGTCCCACACCCTTGTATAATCCTCACGGGTGCACTAGTGGCATCCCCCTGACTTGTTTTAAGGGACCAGGATGGGACAGGTTTGGTGGCCCCCAGAGACCAGCTGCAGGATGGAGATGATGGTGGGGAGGGGGGTACAACACACCCAGTGACAGGTCCGGGACACTGGAGGGTCTCGGGGACATCTGCTGATGTGGGTGTGCGTGGGCAAAGGGCACTGCTGGGAAAAAGGCCTCTGGTTGAAAAAACGAGAGCTACATCTTATAGACAATGCCAAGCTCTGCTTTATTTTCATCAGTTTGATCAGTACAAAAGCAGACAGCCTATGTTTCACTTTTTATTCTTTTTCATTTTAATTAACACTTTACAAAGTACAAAATATACTGTCATTTATTTTGGAACATTAGGGATTTTTTCCTTTTTTTTTTTTTTTTGTTTGGGTTTTTTTTTTTTTTTTTTTTTTTTTTTTTTTTTAATTTTTTTCCCCCCGTACAGTACGTAAATCTCAGCTTTTCAGCGTTAAGACCAGCAAAGAAAACAAAGCGTGTGCACTCGCTGGGAAAGCAAAGCCTCTGCTTCTCAGCTCCACGCTCCCTGCCCCAAGAGCACCAGCCTCAGCTGCTGCCACTGCTCCCCCCTGCCCCACGGTGTCACACTCCCCCTCACCCACGGGCTGGCATGAAGGCCACCGACACGGGGTGTCCCCTGTGCCCCCCCCGAGTGCAGCCAGCACTGCCCCACCAGCAGCCTCCCCACACACAGCATCAGCCCGGAGCAGGGGGTACAGCACGGGATGGACCCCCCCCTCAGTCAGTTTTCATTAGTCTGGTGATAAAGTGGGGGAAAAAAAAATGTGCTTTTTTTTTTTTTTCTCCCCCTGCAAAGGAAAGACTCCCGTGGAGAGGGGAGGAAGGGCTGCAGGAGGTGGGGATGCACAGGGCTGCCGGTGTCCCCAGCCCAACCTCAGATGGTTTGGTGGGTATCTGAGGCCAGAAGTGATATCTATCTCTATAAATAACTTTTTTTAAATTATTTTAAGAAGGTCCTAAAGATGTATGTTTCCTCCCCAGTTCCCCAGTGGGGAGCAGAGGGGCAGACCCTGGTCTGAGCCCTGGGCACTCTCTCTCCTCTCTTGGCAGGTCTAGAAATTCAGGTTAATGCTATGGCCACCCTGGGCACCTGGGGCAAATTTGGGCTCCTGAAGTCCATAAAAACGGGGAGAAAGAGAGAAATGCTTAGTCTTGTTGAAGCCAGTAGAGACACTAATGGAGTGGTGATGCATCATGGCTGTGGAGGGGCTGACCCCAACCCATCCAGCTCTGAGTGTGCCCAACGCAGGGGACTTCACCTAAACCTGCACCATGACCCCGCAGGGTGACAGCTCGCTGCACCCAGCCTGGAGGAACCCAACCAAACATCTGTCCCCAAGTGTCCCCCTGATGAGGACGATGAGGGTCCCCCCACAAATGCTCCCTCCACATTAACCCTCCCGGGTGCCTCATGGTGCCCAAGGAGCAGGAGATCCCTGAGGTGATGCTGTGGATGCAGAGCCTGGTCCCTGGGGCACTGTGGCACCGAGGACACCCCAGATCCCAGCACCACCAGGACCTGCTGGCACGTCTCAGTGGCAGGAGCAGGTGAGGGTGGTCACCAAATTGTAGTGTCACTCCCCCCCCAATTTTAATGAAAACAAGGGGAGAGCAGGCGACCTGGGGAGTTAAAGGAGAGAGGGAGGGAGACAGGCTCATCAGAGCATCCGGAGCTGGATCCAGCCCAGCAGCCTCCTTCTCCCCTGCCTGTCCCAAGGGCCATGGCCATCTGACTGCTCAGGGCAACAGGACCAGTGTCCCCCTCCCTGTCACTGCCATCCCCAGCTGCTGCAGAGGCAGAGTGGAGGAGGAGGAGGCAGAAAACACGGCTAAACAAACAGCCCCTCCTCAACTTCACATCTCGGGACCCCCAAATCCCAGCCTGTGGCCCACGGGCAGGGGAGGGATGACCCAGCCACAGGCAGTGGGGACAGGGGACGGGGCCAGGCTGTGACACTGAGCACAGCCCCGGGCTGGTGAGAGGTGGGCAAGTGCCACCACCCTCCACATCACCCTGAGCCCAGCACTGCCAGCCCCCAAACACAGCTCTCACACCCCAATATCAACAGCCAGCGGGTCAGCCCCATGGTTTTAGCAGCAGTAGCAGGTTTTTGGGCGAGAGGAGAGGACAACCCCAGCTCCAGCACAACCAGGGACACCAGGAAAGACTCTTCCAGTGTCTCTGGGGAGCTGCAGAAGGACCCCAGCCCCAGGGGTAGGGATGTGCTCCTCCTTTCCCCCACACTGTCACTATTGGAGAAGTTCCTGGGTGCAGAGCAAAGAAAAACCTGGAGGAGGGGAGAAAGGAGACGGCGTGGTTTGTCCCTGTGGGGCTGGGAGAGGGGACCCTGGTGGGGTCTGGTGGAGAGCAAGGGCACGATTCATTATTTTAATTCTAATGATAAAACTAAAACAAGTCCGAGGTCATCGAGCCGGAGCAGACAGTGTCTGTTCTAACAGTGACAGGAAAATCTGGGTGCTCCTTTTATCACCTGAACCTCCCAACCCAGCACGGTCCTGCCCGTCCCAGCACAGGGCTGGCCCCCCCAAAACAGCACTGACCCACGCACCCCACCAAGGAGAACACAGAGGTTTGCTCCCCGAAAGGAGATGGTCAAAATTCAGCCATTTCTTTAAAAATGAGGCTAGTTAAGTAGATCCTACGCGTGAGGCAGCAGCAGAACAGTGGGGCTGGATGGAAGAGCCCAGAACTCCCTGTGCTCGGGGCTGAGCCCCTGTGGGAAGGGTCCCTGCTCGTCCCACCCCGGGGCAATACCACAGTTGTAGCAGCAGAGCTAGGTCTTTAGGTAATTTCAGTGACCTCAAAAATAAAATAAAAAAAATAAATCACAAAACTTGCCTTCAAAATAATTACAGGAAATAACTACAACAAAAGGCGGTGAGTTTTTTTTCTCCTTCGCCCTGTGCACACAACCCCCTCACCCCTTCCTTCTGCTTGGCAAACAGTGATGGGTTCAGCTGGGATGGAGTTGACTTTCTTGCTGGCAGCTGGTACAGTGCTTTGGATATGGGATGAGAACGGTGATGGGTTTGGTTGGTGCTGAGCAGCCCAGGTCTTTTCTGCTCCTCACCCCACCAGCGATGGGCTTTGGGGGCACAAGGAACTGGGAGGGGACACAGCTGGGACAGCTGACCCCAACTGACCGCAGGGACATTCTGTACCATATGACATCACGGTTGGTTGGGGAAGAAGAACAAATTGGGGGTGGCACATTCAGACTGATGGTGTTTGTCTTCCCAAGTCACCGTTAGGCGTGATGGGACTCCGCTTTCCTGGGCTGAGCACCCCCCACGATGGGAAGCAGGGAATGAATTCCTTGGTTTGCTTTGCTTGTGTGCACAGCTTTCGCTTTGCTTATTAAACTTCCTTTATCTAAACCTATGAGTTTTTCTTATTTTTCTGATTCTTCTCTCCATCCCACTGGGGAGGGGGAGGAGTGAGCAAGCGGCCGCGTGGTTCTAGTTGCCGGCTGGGGTTAAACCACGACACAAATGCTCTTTAGCTCTTCCCACCGACCACAAACCTGACCAGGAGGCTGCTGGTTTTCTTCAGCAGAAGGGAAATTTCCTCCACGTCCCCTTCCAGCCGACGGGGGTGACTCTGGGTGGGCAGGGAGGATGAGGAGGGTGAGGGGGCTCCGTTTGATGGGGCTGTATCTCTGTGTCCCCCAGAGCAGCCTCCTGCCAGCCCGAGCCTGGGGGCTGCTTCACTGTGTTTCAGCAGGTGAACGGGGCTGAATTCCTCTTTTGGGGCCCAAAGGAGCCATCCTGGGAAGCGGGGTGCTTCCAGCAGCATTCCCACAGGGACCAGGGAAACAGGTACCTGCAAAACTGCATTTTTCAAGTTACAAAAGAGCTGGTAGGAATCTTTTGGGGAAAAAAAAAAAAGAGAAAAGGCTTATTCCTGTAATTGCAGGAAGCTGGTTTCAAATCTTGAAGATGCTGAATAGCAGCAGAAAGCTGGGCAGAGCAGGGGGACCCCAAACTACAGCAGGGGGACCCCAAACTACAGCCAGCCTCCGATGGCATCTTCCCAAAGGCAGTGTGCAAGAGAGACACTGCCTCTGCCACATCCACACAGGGAGCAAAAAAGCAACCAGCCCCCCAAAACGAAGGACGAAAAGAGACCTTTTTTTTGGTTTTTGGCATCATTTTTTAGGGTTGGGAGGACATGGGTAGAACTGGTGGGTGGGCCTGGGGAGGGACACTCAGCAGCTGATGGGCTCTCCCATGGTACAGAGCTGGGCAACTCTGTCCATCTCCAGCCAAAATCCACCACATGTCATTTACAAAATTCTGCAGAAAGCTAAAAAAAGGACGAACCATTCCCCCACCCCCAAAAAGCCAAAGGAGCCCAGGCAATTAAGCCACTGCTTTGCAACCACACCAGCACTGGCCCATCTGGGCTGCAGCTGGGTGGCCAGGGCAGGAGATGAGTGGCCACCATCCCGCCTCGGCTGCAAACCTTCTGGGCTCCCAGCTGGGATGGGCTGTTTGGGGTTCGTGGTCCCTCATGTCGGGCTCTCACCAAACCCAGGGCACAGACAATCTCCACCAGGGAATGACAGAGCGGGGAGAAGCATTTAGATGCAGCTGCAATTACAAGGTAACATCCAGTCCTCACTTTCAGTTTACAAATTACCTTCCCAACCTGCAGGAGAAATGGCTGGTGCTGTCTAGAGAGACCGAGAAAGGGACATCTTGGCTATACACATGTTCCAAAGAGGTATGTTTCTCTGCACATTCACACCCTAAAATTAAATCTACTTCGTTTGATACATCCTTCATTTATTTCCCCTGCTTCAAACAGGGTCTGTGCATCGCTCCACGCTCACCAGAGCTTCTGCAGGGGCTGGTGCTGCTCAGCCTCCATGGTGCAGAACCTGGTCCTCTCCTCCACCCGTGCTAATCAGAGCTGGTGTTTCAGCCACACTGTGCTTCCTGAGGGTTAAATAAAGAAGGAGGCCAAGGGATGGCAAAACAGGGGCTGAAGACAGTGCAATAACTCAGGATTCACAGTCCAGTGTTTCCCTCCATCTCACAACCACTCCAGAGGATGCGCACAGAGCGTTTGGGTACCAGCCTGGAGCCCGAGGATGCCCGAGGGACAGCGCTGGCCCCCGACACATACGGTCCATGAGGGGTCCAGACAGACAGACAGACGGACAGACACGCTCATGGGGAGAAGGCATCTAAACCTGGAGGCAGCTCTGCACGTCTCGGCCAGTGTAAACGCACCCCAGCACGTGCTATAAAGCCTAAATACTATTAGGCGAAGGATTACTGGGTTTTACTCTCCAGCAGGTAATAGAAGTTTAATCCAATCCGATGTTTGCAGGCAGGAGTGGGACAGGTAAGTGAGATGCCTTAAGCTCCTTACTGGAGTTGTCCACAACAGCCACAGTAACAGAGAGAAAAAAAAAACCCTCATCAGAAAATTATTTCTTGTCCATCACCGAACGCTGCCCGGGAGCCAACACTCAGGCTTGGGCTGAAGGAAGAATTTCTCCCTTGTCATTAGCAGAAAATAGCAATTATCCAGTGCCAAGACAGGACCATTTCCTCTCCCTGAGCACTGGCTGCGCCAACACAGGACCTGGCACCTTCTACTCAGGTCACTGGCCTCTAAAGTAGGGAGTCTGAAGACTTGGTGCTCTCCACTGGTGTCTTCCCGTGGGTACACAGACGGGAAAACCCACAAGGGTGGGACTAACCTTCTGGCCACAGCACCCAACACCACCATCACCTCAGAACACATGGTTGGACTTGGAGGCTTTCCCCCAAGAAGAGGTTGAGCATCTGAAGATGTTCTGACCAGGGGGGGTTTGGGAGGGCTTGTGCCACTCTCATTGGGATGGTGCTACCAGGACAAACGCGTCCCCAGGGGGTCACTGGGGTGGGCAGGGAGAGGAGGTCTGAAAAAGAATGAAAATGCTTTTGTGTTCAACAAACAACAAGAGTGAGCAAACCTGCATACATTCATATTTGCACAACTGAAAAGGAAAGAAAAATTCTGCTGCAACCCTCAGCGCTGCAGCTGCCCCCTCCTCAACCCTGGTTTCTGCATGTCTGGCTATCAACAGGGGGGACCTCTGCAGACCCCCCCTCTATTGCCACCCCTCACACGGGGACGTGTGGGAACTGCCGAGGCAGGAACAGGGATGCCCACAGGAACAGGGATTCACACAGGAACAGGGATGCCCACAGGAACAGGAATGCCCACAGGAACAGAGAAGCTGGGGCTGACAGCACGGGGCAGTAACAGCCCCATTAGGTGCCACCAGGGAGGTTGTCCCCTCTGAACAGAAGAAAACTCAAGCATTGTACAGCAAAGCTAAGAAAAGATGGGAACCAGCATCTTTCAGAGCCAAACCCCCATCAAGCACATGCAACGTAGCTTCTGATGTCCCAAACAGCCTCCCTACCTTCGTGGGATGTCAGAGTCACCCAAACCTCATCCCCAGGACACGGTGTGAGACAACAGGTCCCCATGCGGGGCAGCCGGGGTGGGAACGTCCCTGGAGCTCCTGCCTGGGGAAGGGAAATCCATCCCCTGTGAATCCATCGTGGTCTCTGAGCAGAGCTGCTTTCTGCCTTCCCTCCCGGGGGTCTGCACGCTGACGAGAGCATCAAGTGTCTCAGGAAAAGAAGTGGGTGCTCAGGGAGCTACGCTGGAGCCTGAGCGACCTCCTGTATGTGCTCCCCACATGGCACTGCCTTGTGTCCCTCCCAACATCTGTAGGAAACAACTTCGTAATTCAGAAAAAATAAACCTGATAAACTTCTCCTGGATGCTTTCCTTGGCTAAGGCAATCATGACCTTCCAGTAGCATTTTCCTTCAAGTGTCAGTCCCGAAAACCCCCAGGCCTGCTCTGCATGGCTCGTCTTAAGAGACTAAATCACTTCTCGGTGCCATTCACAACCCCACAAGCAGGGTCTGACACCAACAAGGTTTTTGTTAGAGGTGAGAATCGATTTGACAGTTGGGACCAGGTGATCTGAAAGGTCCCTTCCAATGTAGGCAATTCTCTGATTCTCTGACTCCACAATTCATCTCTGACCAACAGCGTTCCCCTGGGAATGGCAACACTGAGCTCGGAGTTAAAAATACATTTGGAAGCAGCCCCACAACGTTTATATGAAGAATGCTCTTTCTAAATGGCATCATCATTAAGTAAGTCTTAATACCAACGTCACCCGCTGCAGATGCCACCATCTCTGCGCTCCAGCCGAACCCAAACACTTCCATTAAGGCCTCTCCATACAAGAGGGATTATCATGTGCCACTTAAAGCACTTTATTTCAGAAACTCTGACAACTGTAAAGCAAAGAGTGTCTGAGGAGAGAGAGCTGCACGAGCCCAGGCGAGGGTGGATCCATGGGGCAGACTGAAAATCAGGAACCCAAGAGAGCTGGATGGTGAGGTGCAAGGCAGCACCCCCCTGTGTGAAGTGGAACCAAAACCTCAAACTAAGGGATGTTTTGGATAAAAACCTTTTCCCACCCGGACCCTAAGAAACAGCTCTGCTGGTCTGCAGGCAGCCCTGACCACGCACTTCCAGTGACCGAGTTCAAATACTCTTTCTTCTAATGGGAAAAGACCCTCCAACATTTCCACCTATTTAAAAGCAACCCACTGATGTAAAGCTCCTCACAGACCGACAAATGTGAGTTTCCCAATAAACACCAGAGCTCTAGGTTACCTTCTGGCCACCCAGCCACCAACAGAAACCCCACATCCTCACGTGGAGATGCTGGGCAAGGCCATCAGGAGCTTTTCCGGAGGAAAAGTGGTGACAAACCCAGGCTGTCCCAAAGACACGGTGGGCAGGAGGCTCAGGAGGTGCTCCCCATGGCCATGCCAACACCCAACCTCACTGGGGGACGGTGGCCACCACGGCCACCAGCTCGGTGCCTGCAGGAACTGGAAGCCCCATTGCAAACCCCCCAGCCAGGGTCTGGGCAGGCACTTTGCAAACGATGCTCTGAAGCAACTCAGGGCAGCAACTAAAATAGTTATGAAGAAAAAGGAGAAGTTTTCCTACAGTCTCTGTGCTTGAGGCACTGAACTGAAGAGGAAGGGGGGGTTCAGGAGGCAGGTCTCTGCCCGCTCACAGCACGTGGAGGAGCCACAGTGTTGCTCCAGGTCACCCTCGCTGCTGCTCTTCACTAAAAACAGGGAGAGAGATCCCAAGAGCATAGCTAAGTATTCATATTGCCTATATACTTGAATTAAAAATATATGGTGAATAAATGTGTGTATACAGCACTTACTACATATATATATACATGCACACACAGAGCATGTGCCTAAAGTATACACACATGTACTCACACAGTATATATTAACCTATATTGCTCAAGTATATATGCTATGTACAGTATACAGCCATACAAACATAAAACACAGGTATTTCTATATATAAGTGTACAATAGAGACACACTAAGTATTTCTATAGAAACACTATACAGTTATATGAACACACGCACACACTTGCACAGGAGAAAGGAATTTGCAGCCAAAATCTAACCAGGGTGGGGGGGAAAAAAAGACAAAAATCTACGTCATAACACATTCAACGTGAGAAAAGTTGAGGTTTCTAAGAAAACAAAGGCCTCGGAGACACAGGGAGTGTGCAGGAGGGTGGTGTTCTCCTCCCCTGCCCACCCCTCCTTGCGGGGCTGGGAAGGCTGTTTGCATTTGGCTGTTTGGTGAGTTTTTGTGCAAGGAGGGGAACCCTGGGGACACGGAGAGGGTCTGACAGCGTTGGGGTGACCCCTGCTGAGCTGGGGGGACACTCGGGGGGCACACAGGTACCCCGGGCTTCCCACCATGTCCCACTAAGACCCGTTCCTCCTTTCATCCACACGGCGTCAAACAGCACGATGCCAGGGATGCTCAGAGACATGAGTATCATAAGGCATTTAAAACAAAAAGAGAAAAAAAACCCTTCAATTTTTTCCCCACCCCAAAGGCCAGGTGCCAGGAGAGCGGGAGCTGTTGAGCAGCTTCAAGAGCCACAGCTTGGGCTCATTAAACACTGGGGTGACATATTATTATTATTACTATTAATTTTTTTTTTTAACAAAGCCCCTACAGACCCCTTCCTGCCTTCTCCAGGCAAGGGCTCACGAGCAACACCACTGCACAAGCTTGCACCCATCCTGCCCACATCCCTCCCCAGGGCTCTGGTGCAAGGTTCAACCAATTCTGGCTAAATTCAGAGTTAGCTCAGTTCCCACCAGCAAAAAGACGTGGGAAACACTAAAGGAAAAGCATCAAACTACCCCAAGCTGTCTGAAACAATCTTCTTTCTTCTCAGGACAAAATGAGAGAGGGATTAAGAAGGTGAAGCTGAGGATGCTGGCAGAGACAGAGCATCCCTCAATGGCATTTCACACCTTGTGAAATTTTCAGGCTAACCTTCTCACGCCGGGACACCAACCTGCTTTGTGAAGTTTTGAAACACCCCAAAAAATGTCAAATGATTTCGCAAATTAAAGGCTGATTCCCTCGTGGGAAAAAAGTGGAAAATTGAAATTAAGAAATCAACCTCTAAAATAGCCTGAGTGCAAAGTTAGAAAAAAAAATAAAAATAATTAAAACCTATTTTTTCTCTGTTTCTCTTAAGGCTCAGTAAGTTGATGCTTGTTTCAAGTAATTCCTTACCGTACACGCCGCGGTCCCTGGCGAGCAGCACGAGCACAGGCAGAGAGCAACACACGCTGCTCTCCCACGTGGAAAGGGGCTAAATCACCATTTTCCAAGGGCTGAAACAACCCAGGAAGCACAAAGAAGACCTCATCCCGGTGACATCGTCCAGGCACAGAGGGAAAGCTCGGGCTCAGCCGATGAGAAGCCTGGCTGGCACCCACCTCAGCGGCTGGCAACCAGAGTGATGGTGTCCCTCTCCAAAAATACCCTGTGCAGGCCAACAAACACCCCCGTCCGCCATCCCAAGGAGAAACCCTTCAATGATTTTCAACAATGAAGTGGGGAAAGCTATCAAACACCCTGTCTCATCCTTAGCTCAGCGTATCACCATCAACCCCCCTGCAGCTCCCCATAAAACACCTCCGAGAGCTTTTAATCACAGCCCCGCGCAGCCTGTGCTGGGGAGAACAAAGCAGCTTTCCGAGCAACCACCCAGAGATGCGTGGAGTCACACCAGGAATAAACCTTTACTCCAGAAATCTGGGGCAAATATCACCTATCATGGGGCAAATCCGAAATCCCAGGTAAAGGAACAGCAAAACATAGCATTGGGTGGAGTATTAAACACATGCCCAAGTGTTCCTCAGGAGGGATGCTCTGAGGGAGGGCCTACAAAGGGGAGTTGCCCACCCTCTTCCCGGGGGTGCTCTGATTCCACACAACATCCCACCCATGGAAAAAATCAGAAAGATTTGGAACTTAATGCCTGGGTCCAGCAGCACGAGAAACCACTCATTTGTTAAGTTTGTTAAGCTCAGCCCCCCCCAGCCCCGCGAAGGGAGAACTGAAAGGCAAGCGGTGACCAATGTGTGTGTGTGTCTGCACGCCCTACACACCAGTATAAACCTGTTTGAGTGTCCAGCACACCAGTATAAACTATGCCCGTGGTATGATCTCAGGTGTTTGCTTCCTGCCTCCAGATTAATGCAAAATCCCAGCTCACATCTGCCAGGCGCAGCCCCAGGAACCCCGAGCTGGAGGCTGTCTCTGAAGCAAAGCTGGAAAGCCCTCGTTAAAACTCTAGGACCTGCGATTTCTTCATGTCAAAAAATGAAACGGGAAGAAATCTAGAAATGCAAGATACACCTGGGCTCCTGAACACAAAAGCAGAGTCCTCTGCGGATGCCTTCTCCTTTCCACCACCCCTCACCACGTGGCCACAGCACGGTGCAGATCCCTGGCACCTACGCCTTGGGTGACACTTGCTCCCATGGCACCGGTCCCTGCTGTCCTCCACGGTGCTGGGAGAGGTCACAGGGACACAGCTTTGGCTCCAGCCAGGAGTGAACACACTCCTGCTGCCCCACAGGAAAAGCCCACGTCACCTTCCCGCAATGGGACCAGAAGGAAACACCTCAGGTTTCATGCACTTTCAGCACCGTTCTGCTTTTTGAAGGGCTGCCCACCCAACCCAATGGGAAAACCCTGGGAGAGAGATCCCCATCCGGCAGTGATTCCCACCTTAGTGATGAAGGAGCTGATGAAAAACTCCAGGAGAGACCCAA
>NW_015090977.1:6660895-6812246 GCF_001431845.1 Calidris pugnax
CTAGTCAGTTTTCCTTAGTCTGGTGATAAAGTGGGGGAAAAAAAAATGTGCTTTTTTTTTTTTTTCTCCCCCTGCAAAGGAAAGACTCCCGTGGAGAGGGGAGGAAGGGCTGCAGGAGGTGGGGATGCACAGGGCTGCCGGTGTCCCCAGCCCAACCTCAGATGGTTTGGTGGGTATCTGAGGCCAGAAGTGATATCTATCTCTATAAATAACTTTTTTTAAATTATTTTAAGAAGGTCCTAAAGATGTGTGTTTCCTCCCCAGTTCCCCAGTGGGGAGCAGAGGGGCAGACCCTGGTCTGAGCCCTGGGCACTCTCTCTCCTCTCTTGGCAGGTCTAGAAATTCAGGTTAATGCTATGGCCACCCTGGGCACCTGGGGCAAATTTGGGCTCCTGAAGTCCATAAAAACGGGGAGAAAGAGAGAAATGCTTAGTCTTGTTGAAGCCAGTAGAGACACTAATGGAGTGGTGATGCATCATGGCTGTGGAGGGGCTGACCCCAACCCATCCAGCTCTGAGTGTGCCCAACGCAGGGGACTTCACCTAAACCTGCACCATGACCCCGCAGGGTGACAGCTCGCTGCACCCAGCCTGGAGGAACCCAACCAAACATCTGTCCCCAAGTGTCCCCCTGATGAGGACGATGAGGGTCCCCCCACAAATGCTCCCTCCACATTAACCCTCCCGGGTGCCTCATGGTGCCCAAGGAGCAGGAGATCCCTGAGGTGATGCTGTGGATGCAGAGCCTGGTCCCTGGGGCACTGTGGCACCGAGGACACCCCAGATCCCAGCACCACCAGGACCTGCTGGCACGTCTCAGTGGCAGGAGCAGGTGAGGGTGGTCACCAAATTGTAGTGTCACTCCCCCCCCAATTTTAATGAAAACAAGGGGAGAGCAGGCGACCTGGGGAGTTAAAGGAGAGAGGGAGGGAGACAGGCTCATCAGAGCATCCGGAGCTGGATCCAGCCCAGCAGCCTCCTTCTCCCCTGCCTGTCCCAAGGGCCATGGCCATCTGACTGCTCAGGGCAACAGGACCAGTGTCCCCCTCCCTGTCACTGCCATCCCCAGCTGCTGCAGAGGCAGAGTGGAGGAGGAGGAGGCAGAAAACACGGCTAAACAAACAGCCCCTCCTCAACTTCACATCGATGAGGAGGAGGAGGAGGCAGAAAACATGGTTAAACAAACAGCCCCTCCTCAACTTCACATCTCGGGACCCCCAAATCCCAGCCTGTGGCCCACGGGCAGGGGAGGGATGACCCAGCCACAGGCAGTGGGGACAGGGGACGGGGCCAGGCTGTGACACTGAGCACAGCCCCGGGCTGGTGAGAGGTGGGCAAGTGCCACCACCCTCCACATCACCCTGAGCCCAGCACTGCCAGCCCCCAAACACAGCTCTCACACCCCAATATCAACAGCCAGCGGGTCAGCCCCATGGTTTTAGCAGCAGTAGCAGGTTTTTGGGCGAGAGGAGAGGACAACCCCAGCTCCAGCACAACCAGGGACACCAGGAAAGACTCTTCCAGTGTCTCTGGGGAGCTGCAGAAGGACCCCAGCCCCAGGGGTAGGGATGTGCTCCTCCTTTCCCCCACACTGTCACTATTGGAGAAGTTCCTGGGTGCAGAGCAAAGAAAAACCTGGAGGAGGGGAGAAAGGAGACGGCGTGGTTTGTCCCTGTGGGGCTGGGAGAGGGGACCCTGGTGGGGTCTGGTGGAGAGCAAGGGCACGATTCATTATTTTAATTCTAATGATAAAACTAAAACAAGTCCGAGGTCATCGAGCCGGAGCAGACAGTGTCTGTTCTAACAGTGACAGGAAAATCTGGGTGCTCCTTTTATCACCTGAACCTCCCAACCCAGCACGGTCCTGCCCGTCCCAGCACAGGGCTGGCCCCCCCAAAACAGCACCAACCCACGCACCCCACCAAGGAGAACACAGAGGTTTGCTCCCCGAAAGGAGATGGTCAAAATTCAGCCATTTCTTTAAAAATGAGGCTAGTTAAGTAGATCCTACGCGTGAGGCAGCAGCAGAACAGTGGGGCTGGATGGAAGAGCCCAGAACTCCCCGTGCTCGGGGCTGAGCCCCTGTGGGAAGGGTCCCTGCTCGTCCCACCCCGGGGCAATACCACAGTTGTAGCAGCAGAGCTAGGTCTTTAGGTAATTTCAGTGACCTCAAAAATAAAATAAAAAAAATAAATCACAAAACTTGCCTTCAAAATAATTACAGGAAATAACTACAACAAAAGGCGGTGAGTTTTTTTTCTCCTTCGCCCTGTGCACACAACCCCCTCACCCCTTCCTTCTGCTTGGCAAACAGTGATGGGTTCAGCTGGGATGGAGTTGACTTTCTTGCTGGCAGCTGGTACAGTGCTTTGGATATGGGATGAGAACGGTGATGGGTTTGGTTGGTGCTGAGCAGCCCAGGTCTTTTCTGCTCCTCACCCCACCAGCGATGGGCTTTGGGGGCACAAGGAACTGGGAGGGGACACAGCTGGGACAGCTGACCCCGACTGACCGCAGGGACATTCTGTACCATATGACATCATGGTTGGTTGGGGAAGAAGAAGCAAGAGGGGGGCACACAGAGTGATGGTGTTTGTCTTCCCAAGTCACCGGTTGGTTGGGGAAGAAGAACAAATTGGGGGTGGCACATTCAGACTGATGGTGTTTGTCTTCCCAAGTCACCGTTAGGCGTGATGGGACTCCGCTTTCCTGGGCTGAGCACCCCCCACGATGGGAAGCAGGGAATGAATTCCTTGGTTTGCTTTGCTTGTGTGCACAGCTTTCGCTTTGCTTATTAAACTTCCTTTATCTAAACCTATGAGTTTTTCTTATTTTTCTGATTCTTCTCTCCATCCCACTGGGGAGGGGGAGGAGTGAGCAAGCGGCCGCGTGGTTCTAGTTGCCGGCTGGGGTTAAACCACGACACAAATGCTCTTTAGCTCTTCCCACCGACCACAAACCTGACCAGGAGGCTGCTGCTTTTCTTCAGCAGAAGGGAAATTTCCTCCACGTCCCCTTCCAGCCGACGGGGGTGACTCTGGGTGGGCAGGGAGGATGAGGAGGGCGAGGGGGCTCCGTTTGATGGGGCTGTATCTCTGTGTCCCCCAGAGCAGCCTCCTGCCAGCCCGAGCCTGGGGGCTGCTTCACTGTGTTTCAGCAGGTGAACGGGGCTGAATTCCTCTTTTGGGGCCCAAAGGAGCCATCCTGGGAAGCGGGGTGCTTCCAGCAGCATTCCCACAGGGACCAGGGAAACAGGTACCTGCAAAACTGCATTTTTCAAGTTACAAAAGAGCTGGTAGGAATCTTTTGGGGAAAAAAAAAAAAGAGAAAAGGCTTATTCCTGTAATTGCAGGAAGCTGGTTTCAAATCTTGAAGATGCTGAATAGCAGCAGAAAGCTGGGCAGAGCAGGGGGACCCCAAACTACAGCAGGGGGACCCCAAACTACAGCCAGCCTCCGATGGCATCTTCCCAAAGGCAGTGTGCAAGAGAGACACTGCCTCTGCCACATCCACACAGGGAGCAAAAAAGCAACCAGCCCCCCAAAACGAAGGACGAAAAGAGACCTTTTTTTTGGTTTTTGGCATCATTTTTTAGGGTTGGGAGGACATGGGTAGAACTGGTGGGTGGGCCTGGGGAGGGACACTCAGCAGCTGATGGGCTCTCCCATGGTACAGAGCTGGGCAACTCTGTCCATCTCCAGCCAAAATCCACCACATTTCATTTACAAAATTCTGCAGAAGGCTAAAAAAAGGATGAACCTCCCCCCCCAAAAGCCAAAGGAGCCCAGGCAATTAAGCTTTGCAACCACACCAGCACTGGCCCATCTGGGCTGCAGCTGGGTGGCCAGGGCAGGAGATGAGTGGCCACCATCCCGCCTCGGCTGCAAACCTTCTGGGCTCCCAGCTGGGATGGGCTGTTTGGGGTTCGTGGTCCCTCACGTTGGGCTCTCACCAAACCCAGGGCCGGCAGCGACACAGACAATCTCCACCAGGGAAAGACAGAGCGGGGAGAACCATTTAGATGCAGCTGCAATTACAAGGTAACATCCAGTCCTCACCTTCGGTTTACAAATTACCTTCCCAACCAGCAGGAGAAATGGCTGGTGCTGTCTAGAGAGACCGAGAAAGGGACATCTTGGCTATACACATGTTCCAAAGAGGTATGTTTCTCTGCACATTCACACCCTAAAATTAAATCTACTTCGTTTGATACATCCTTCATTTATTTCCCCTGCTTCAAACAGGGTCTGTGCATCGCTCCACGCTCACCAGAGCTTCTGCAGGGGCTGGTGCTGCTCAGCCTCCATGGTGCAGAACCTGGTCCTCTCCTCCACCCGTGCTAATCAGAGCTGGTGTTTCAGCCACACTGTGCTTCCTGAGGGTTAAATAAAGAAGGAGGCCAAGGGATGGCAAAACAGGGGCTGAAGACAGTGCAATAATTCAGGATTCACAGTCCAGTGTTTCCCTCCGTCTCACAACCCCCCAGGGGATGTGCACAGAGCGTTTGGGTACCAGCTTGGAGCCCGAGGATGCCCGAGGGACAGCGCTGGCCCCCGACACATACAGCCCATGAGGGGTCCAGACAGACAGACAGACGGACGGACGCGCTCATGGGGAGAAGGCATCTAAACCTGGAGGCAGCTCTGCACATCTCGGCCAGTGTAAACGCACCCCAGCACGTGCTATAAAGCGTAAATACTATTAGGCGAAGGATTACTGGGTTTTACTCTCCAGCAGGTAATAGAAGTTTAATCCAATCCGATGTTTGCAGGCAGGAGTGGGACAGGTAAGTGAGATGCCTTAAGCTCCTTACTGGAGTTGTCCACAACAGCCACAGTACTGGCCCCCGACACATACAGCCCATGAGGGGTCCAGACAGACAGACAGACGGACAGACACGCTCATGGGGAGAAGGCATCTAAACCTGGAGGCAGCTCTGCACGTCTCGGCCAGTGTAAACGCACCCCAGCACGTGCTATAAAGCGTAAATACTATTAGGCGAAGGATTACTGGGTTTTACTCTCCAGCAGGTAATAGAAGTTTAATCCAATCCGATGTTTGCAGGCAGGAGTGGGACAGGTAAGTGAGATGCCTTAAGCTCCTTACTGGAGTTGTCCACAACAGCCACAGTAACAGAGAGAAAAAAAAAACCCTCATCAGAAAATTATTTCTTGTCCATCACCGAACGCTGCCCGGGAGCCAACACTCAGGCTTGGGCTGAAGGAAGAATTTCTCCCTTGTCATTAGCAGAAAATAGCAATTATCCAGTGCCAAGACAGGACCATTTCCTCTCCCTGAGCACTGGCTGCGCCAACACAGGACCTGGCACCTTCTACTCAGGTCACTGGCCTCTAAAGTAGGGAGTCTGAAGACTTGGTGCTCTCCACTGGTGTCTTCCCGTGGGTACACAGATGGGAAAACCCACAAGGGTGGGACTAACCTTCTGGCCACAGCACCCAACACCACCATCACCTCAGAACACATGGTTGGACTTGGAGGCTTTCCCCCAAGAAGAGGTTGAGCATCTGAAGATGTTCTGACCAGGGGGGGTTTGGGAGGGCTTGTGCCACTCTCATTGGGATGGTGCTACCAGGACAAACGCGTCCCCAGGGGGTCACTGGGGTGGGCAGGGAGAGGAGGTCTGAAAAAGAATGAAAACCCTTTTGTGTTCAACAAACAACAGGAGTGAGCAAACCTGCATACATTCATATTTGCACAACTGAAAAGGAAAGAAAAATTCTGCTGCAACCCTCAGCGCTGCAGCTGCCCCCTCCTCAACCCTGGTTTCTGCATGTCTGGCTATCAACAGGGGGGACCTCTGCAGACCCCCCCTCTATTGCCACCCCTCACACGGGGACGTGTGGGAACTGCCGAGGCAGGAACAGCAAAGTTCTGCTGCATCCCTCAGCACCACAGCTGCCCCCTCCTCGAGCCTGGTTTCTGCATGTCTGGGTATTGACAGGGACCTCTGCAGACCCCCCTGTTGCCACCCCTCACACAAGGACGTGTGGGAACTGCCGAGGCAGGAACAGGGATGCCCACAGGAACAGGGATGCCCACAGGAATGGAGAAGCTGGGGCTGACAGCACGGGGCAGTAACAGCCCCATTAGGTGCCACCAGGGAGGTTGTCCCCTCTGAACAGAAGAAAACTCAAGCATTGTACAGCAAAGCTAAGAAAAGATGGGAACCAGCATCTTTCAGAGCCAGACCCCCATCAAACACATGCAACGTAGCTTCTGATGTCCCAAACAGCCTCCCTACCTTCGTGGGATGTCAGAGTCACCCAAACCTCATCCCCAGGACACGGTGTGAGACAACAGGTCCCCATGCGGGGCAGCCGGGGTGGGAACGTCCCTGGAGCTCCTGCCTGGGGAAGGGAAATCCATCCCCTGTGAATCCATCGTGGTCTCTGAGCAGAGCTGCTTTCTGCCTTCCCTCCCGGGGGTCTGCACGCTGACGAGAGCATCAAGTGTCTCAGGAAAAGAAGTGGGTGCTCAGGGAGCTACGCTGGAGCCTGAGCGACCTCCTGTATGTGCTCCCCACATGGCACTGCCTTGTGTCCCTCCCAACATCTGTAGGAAACAACTTCGTAATTCAGAAAAAATAAACCCGATAAACTTCTGCTGGATGCTTTCCTTGGCTAAGGCAATCATGACCTTCCAGTAGCATTTTCCTTCAAGTGTCAGTCCCGAAAACCCCCAGGCCTGCTCTGCATGGCTCGTCTTAAGAGACTAAATCACTTCTCGGTGCCATTCACAACCCCACAAGCAGGGTCTGACACCAACAAGGTTTTTGTTAGAGGTGAGAATCGATTTGACAGTTGGGACCAGGTGATCTGAAAGGTCCCTTCCAATGTAGGCAATTCTCTGATTCTCTGACTCCACAATTCATCTCTGACCAACAGCGTTCCCCTGGGAATGGCAACACTGAGCTCGGAGTTAAAAATACATTTGGAAGCAGCCCCACAACGTTTATATGAAGAATGCTCTTTCTAAATGGCATCATCATTAAGTAAGTCTTAATACCAACGTCACCCGCTGCAGATGCCACCATCTCTGCGCTCCAGCCGAACCCAAACACTTCCATTAAGGCCTCTCCATACAAGAGGGATTATCATGTGCCACTTAAAGCACTTTATTTCAGAAACTCTGACAACTGTAAAGCAAAGAGTGTCTGAGGAGAGAGAGCTGCACGAGCCCAGGCGAGGGTGGATCCATGGGGCAGACTGAAAATCAGGAACCCAAGAGAGCTGGATGGTGAGGTGCAAGGCAGCACCCCCCTGTGTGAAGTGGAACCAAAACCTCAAACTAAGGGATGTTTTGGATAAAAACCTTTTCCCACCCGGACCCTAAGAAACAGCTCTGCTGGTCTGCAGGCAGCCCTGACCACGCACTTCCAGTGACCGAGTTCAAATACTCTTTCTTCTAATGGGAAAAGACCCTCCAACATTTCCACCTATTTAAAAGCAACCCACTGATGTAAAGCTCCTCACAGACCGACAAATGTGAGTTTCCCAATAAACACCAGAGCTCTAGGTTACCTTCTGGCCACCCAGCCACCAACAGAAACCCCACATCCTCACGTGGAGATGCTGGGCAAGGCCATCAGGAGCTTTTCCGGAGGAAAAGTGGTGACAAACCCAGGCTGTCCCAAAGACACGGTGGGCAGGAGGCTCAGGAGGTGCTCCCCATGGCCATGCCAACACCCAACCTCACTGGGGGACGGTGGCCACCACGGCCACCAGCTCGGTGCCTGCAGGAACTGGAAGCCCCATTGCAAACCCCCCAGCCAGGGTCTGGGCAGGCACTTTGCAAACGATGCTCTGAAGCAACTCAGGGCAGCAACTAAAATAGTTATGAAGAAAAAGGAGAAGTTTTCCTACAGTCTCTGTGCTTGAGGCACTGAACTGAAGAGGAAGGGGGGGTTCAGGAGGCAGGTCTCTGCCCGCTCACAGCACGTGGAGGAGCCACAGTGTTGCTCCAGGTCACCCTCGCTGCTGCTCTTCGAACTGAAGAGGAAGGGGGGGTTTGGAAGGAGGCAGGAGGCAGATCTCTGCCTGCTCACAGCACGTGGAGGAGCCACAGAGTTGCTCCAGGTCACCCTCGCTGCTGCTCTTTGCTAAAAATAAGGAGAGAGACCCCGAGAGCGTAACTAAGTATTCATATTGCCTATATACTTGAATTAAAAATATATGGTGAATAAATGTGTGTATACAGCACTTACTACATATATATATACATGCACACACAGAGCATGTGCCTAAAGTATACACACATGTACTCACACAGTATATATTAACCTATATTGCTCAAGTATATATGCTATGTACAGTATACAGCCATACAAACATAAAACACAGGTATTTCTATATATAAGTGTACAATAGAGACACACTAAGTATTTCTATAGAAACACTATACAGTTATATGAACACACGCACACACTTGCACAGGAGAAAGGAATTTGCAGCCAAAATCTAACCAGGGTGGGGGGGAAAAAAAGACAAAAATCTACGTCATAACACATTCAACGTGAGAAAAGTTGAGGTTTCTAAGAAAACAAAGGCCTCGGAGACACAGGGAGTGTGCAGGAGGGTGGTGTTCTCCTCCCCTGCCCACCCCTCCTTGCGGGGCTGGGAAGGCTGTTTGCATTTGGCTGTTTGGTGAGTTTTTGTGCAAGGAGGGGAACCCTGGGGACACGGAGAGGGTCTGACAGCGTTGGGGTGACCCCTGCTGAGCTGGGGGGACACTCGGGGGGCACACAGGTACCCCGGGCTTCCCACCATGTCCCACTAAGACCCGTTCCTCCTTTCATCCACACGGCGTCAAACAGCACGATGCCAGGGATGCTCAGAGACATGAGTATCATAAGGCATTTAAAACAAAAAGAGAAAAAAAACCCTTCAATTTTTTCCCCACCCCAAAGGCCAGGTGCCAGGAGAGCGGAGCTGTTGAGCAGCTTCAAGAGTCACAGCTTGGGCTCATTAAACACTGGGGGGATATATTATTATTATTACTATTAATTTTTTTTAGAGCTGTTGAGCAGCTTCAAGAGCCACAGCTTGGGCTCATTAAACACTGGGGTGACATATTATTATTATTACTATTAATTTTTTTTTTTAACAAAGCCCCTACAGACCCCTTCCTGCCTTCTCCAGGCAAGGGCTCACGAGCAACACCACTGCACAAGCTTGCACCCATCCTGCCCACATCCCTCCCCAGGGCTCTGGTGCAAGGTTCAACCAATTCTGGCTAAATTCAGAGTTAGCTCAGTTCCCACCAGCAAAAAGACGTGGGAAACACTAAAGGAAAAGCATCAAACTACCCCAAGCTGTCTGAAACAATCTTCTTTCTTCTCAGGACAAAATGAGAGAGGGATTAAGAAGGTGAAGCTGAGGATGCTGGCAGAGACAGAGCATCCCTCAATGGCATTTCACACCTTGTGAAATTTTCAGGCTAACCTTCTCACGCCGGGACACCAACCTGCTTTGTGAAGTTTTGAAACACCCCAAAAAATGTCAAATGATTTCGCAAATTAAAGGCTGATTCCCTCGTGGGAAAAAAGTGGAAAATTGAAATTAAGAAATCAACCTCTAAAATAGCCTGAGTGCAAAGTTAGAAAAAAAAATAAAAATAATTAAAACCTATTTTTTCTCTGTTTCTCTTAAGGCTCAGTAAGTTGATGCTTGTTTCAAGTAATTCCTTACCGTACACGCCGTGGTCCCTGGCGAGCAGCACGAGCACAGGCAGAGAGCAACACACGCTGCTCTCCCACGTGGAAAGGGGCTAAATCACCATTTTCCAAGGGCTGAAACAACCCAGGAAGCACAAAGAAGACCTCATCCCGGTGACATCGTCCAGGCACAGAGGGAAAGCTCGGGCTCAGCCGATGAGAAGCCTGGCTGGCACCCACCTCAGCGGCTGGCAACCAGAGTGATGGTGTCCCTCTCCAAAAATACCCTGTGCAGGCCAACAAACACCCCCGTCCGCCATCCCAAGGAGAAACCCTTCAATGATTTTCAACAATGAAGTGGGGAAAGCTATCAAACACCCTGTCTCATCCTTAGCTCAGCGTATCACCATCAACCCCCCTGCAGCTCCCCATAAAACACCTCCGAGAGCTTTTAATCACAGCCCCGCGCAGCCTGTGCTGGGGAGAACAAAGCAGCTTTCCGAGCAACCACCCAGAGATGCGTGGAGTCACACCAGGAATAAACCTTTACTCCAGAAATCTGGGGCAAATATCACCTATCATGGGGCAAATCCGAAATCCCAGGTAAAGGAACAGCAAAACATAGCATTGGGTGGAGTATTAAACACATGCCCAAGTGTTCCTCAGGAGGGATGCTCTGAGGGAGGGCCTACAAAGGGGAGTTGCCCACCCTCTTCCCGGGGGTGCTCTGATTCCACACAACATCCCACCCATGGAAAAAATCAGAAAGATTTGGAACTTAATGCCTGGGTCCAGCAGCACGAGAAACCACTCATTTGTTAAGTTTGTTAAGCTCAGCCCCCCCCAGCCCCGCGAAGGGAGAACTGAAAGGCAAGCGGTGACCAATGTGTGTGTGTGTCTGCACGCCCTACACACCAGTATAAACCTGTTTGAGTGTCCAGCACACCAGTATAAACTATGCCCGTGGTATGATCTCAGGTGTTTGCTTCCTGCCTCCAGATTAATGCAAAATCCCAGCTCACATCTGCCAGGCGCAGCCCCAGGAACCCCGAGCTGGAGGCTGTCTCTGAAGCAAAGCTGGAAAGCCCTCGTTAAAACTCTAGGACCTGCGATTTCTTCATGTCAAAAAATGAAACGGGAAGAAATCTAGAAATGCAAGATACACCTGGGCTCCTGAACACAAAAGCAGAGTCCTCTGCGGATGCCTTCTCCTTTCCACCACCCCTCACCACGTGGCCACAGCACGGTGCAGATCCCTGGCACCTACGCCTTGGGTGACACTTGCTCCCATGGCACCGGTCCCTGCTGTCCTCCACGGTGCTGGGAGAGGTCACAGGGACACAGCTTTGGCTCCAGCCAGGAGTGAACACACTCCTGCTGCCCCACAGGAAAAGCCCACGTCACCTTCCCGCAATGGGACCAGAAGGAAACACCTCAGGTTTCATGCACTTTCAGCACCGTTCTGCTTTTTGAAGGGCTGCCCACCCAACCCAATGGGAAAACCCTGGGAGAGAGATCCCCATCCGGCAGTGATTCCCACCTTAGTGATGAAGGAGCTGATGAAAAACTCCAGGAGAGACCCAAAAGGGCTTAGGGAACTCTCCTGGCCCTGGTGGGGACAACCGCTGTGGCTCTTGGCCAAGGTGGCCTGGGATGTGCAGGAGCAGATACCCAGGGACCCCAGGCAATCCTTTGTGTCCCCGTGAACGTGTACAAAGAGGATGGGAAAAAGCCCGCAGGGACAGGAGAAAAGGTGCCTCCCTCCTCCTGCTGGCTCTGGGGGACAAGGGCTTGGGGATGGCTCTGATGTGGGGGTGAGGGACCAGCAGCTGCCCTGGAGCAGGAGACACGGCAGGAGGACACTGGGGGCAGTGGGAGGGAGACTGGGGAAAACTGAGCTAAAATGGTGAAGTTTCAATGCAGACAGAAGTCTCGGTGACACCAAGGTGGTGGGACAGAGCAACGCTCCCCTGCCCAGGCTTTCCCAGAGCAGCCAGGCTTTGACCATGGGGAGAAAGGGAAAAGGGGAAAAGTCAAACCACTGGACATTCCCCCCCCAATTTTTCCAATGCCAAACAGTTTTGTCAGGGAAAAGAGAACCCGATTCCCACCCAATCTCAACGTACGCCAACGACGGACAGTCCTCAGAAAGCCTGATGGGAGGGAGACCAGCCAGCACTGTGCGACGTCTTTTCCGTTTAATTCCACATTTCAATTCCTTTCAGGGTTCTCGGGGCTCTCTCTGAGCACACATCCCCCTCCGTCCCCGCCGCGCCGCCCAGCTCTGGGCACAGATCCCGCTCTTTGGGGAGACACCGGTGTCCCTGGGCAGCTCCTCCTTCCACACCGAGAACAGGGGGCAGGTGACACCTCACCTCGGAGCTGAACGTCAGGAAACCGCCTGGACTCCTGCGCCTCCTGCCCCTCACTCATAAATTTAATAAAATAACAATAATAATAATAATAATAATAATTAAAACAAAGGCTTATTGGAGCTGTTTTCTGCTCAACTTTCCACAGTCTCTTTCCATGTCACTCTCTGGAATCAGATTTTTCAAGAAATACTGTGAGAAAAAAAGAATAATAATAATAATTATAATAATAATAATAATTATAATAATAAAAAGCATCTGGAACCAGCTCAGAAGATTTCTAATGCTTTTCAGCTTGACTGACTTGGAGTGCATTGACCACACCGTTTATATTTTCTTCAGGTACCTGCAAGAAAACAAAAAGAAAGGTCTCGGTCAGCAAAAGCAGGGGAGGGACAACAAGGAAAGGAGAAGCAGGAGACAAAACCAGAACAATCCCAAGGAGCCAGGTATTTTGCTGTTGGACACCTGAGCTCCCCTGAGAAAGGACTCTGTCTACAAGAGACACCCTCCGGTTCAAAAGCCTTAACCCATGGCTGCCCCAGGAGCAAGCACTGTGAGATCTACCTGTTTTGCTGTCCATATGGTGCCTGCTGGTGGGGAGGCAACTGTTTGGGGGTTTTCCTTTCCTTCTCCTCTTCCTCTCTGCTCCTTTCTCTCCCTTTTTTTGGTAAAGCATTTCTACGCCGGGAGCTCACCCATGCGAGGTGCCTGTGCTGATGGATTTATGTGGCTGCCTAAGGGCCCCATGAGGCTCTCCAGTGCATCCTACAAGTTGGAGACCTCACCTGGAATACTGTGTCCAGCTCTGGAGCCTCAGACATAAGAAGGACATGGAGCTGTTGGAGTGGGTGCAGAGGAGGCCACAAAGATGCTGGGAGGGCTGGAGCCCCTCTGCTGCGAGGACAGGCTGAGAGAGTTGAGGGGGTTCAACCTGGAGAAGAGAAGGCTCCAGGGCGACCTTAGAGCCCCTTCCAGTCCCTAGAGGGGCTCCAGGAAAGCTGGGGAGGGACTCTTTATGAGGGACTGGAGCCTTAGGATGAGGGGGAACCGTTTAAACTGAAAGAGGGGAGATTAAAACTAGATACTAAGAAGAAATTCTTTGGTGTGAGGGTGGTGAGAGCCTGGCCCAGGTTGCCCAGAGAAGCTGTGGCTGCCCCATCCCTGGAGGGGTCCAAAACCAGGTTGAACGGGACTTTGAGCAACCTGGTCTGGTGGCAGGTGTCCCTGCTCAGGGCAGGGGGTGGAACTAGAAGATCTTTAAGGTCCCTTCAAAAGTATCCTAGGATTCTATGAAGTCCATATACAAAATTATCAGTGGGTGTCTTTTCAGGCTTACTGCAAGAAAACCCCCTTGTAACAGAAGACGCAAAAGATCTCAGAGCAACTGTCACCAGTAGAAAAGAATATCACAAGCAAAGTTACAGAAAACAGGCGTCTGACCCTTACATAAACTCAGAGACGACCCTCAGGGGATGGGCAGCTCACAGCTCTTGGAAAGTGGAAAGGGGACTGAGGGAAAAATAAATTATCTGTGAGCTGCTGCAAGAAGCCAAAATAATTCGTGTCGAAGTTGAAGAAGGGACCGTCTCCTCTGGGAGGTATTTGAGTCCTTGGCCAGGAGCACAATACCTGGATTCACTGGACACCCTCCAGAGCTCAGACAGTGAAACACCACTGGACTGTGATTTTTCTGCAGAGCTTTTCACGAAACTGAGGAAAAAAACCCCATGAGAAATAACAAGAAAAACATTCAATTTTGCAGTGGGAAGATGGAATAGGAGTGGCAAACTGTGATGATGTGTGAACAAAAGTCAGCTGGGAAAGGAAGAAAATCCTCTTAAAACACACAGCAAATTTGTCTGGGTTAGGAAGAAAACCCCAGCAAACCTCCATCGTAGGACATAGGACTTCGAGACAGGACTCTCCGCTGCCTCCTCTCCACCATTTTTCCCAGTACACTGGACACTTTAGAAGAAGCTGTATGACTCTTTGCCTCTCCAGAAGATAATGAGAGAAGACATAGGAACGAATTTTGCAGAACACATTTTCTTAGCCAGCCCCAGAAGAGCAGGTCTCTCCGTGTCTCCACTTCAGTGTGGCACAGAAGCAGGAGACAGTGGCTCTGGCCAGTTCTGGGCCACTGGCTCTGACCTGCACAGACCCACCTCCTGACTTAAGCACAGAATCCCTGACTCCCTTAACGTCAAGGAAACGGTATCAATCATACTGCAAATGTTTGGGCCAGGTTTTCTCCAGGACAGATGTGCAAAGAGTGTTGATTTGTAGGACACGTCCTAGTTTGCCATCAGTGGAGAAGTCCTACCCCTCTCAAAAGAGCCCTATCCCAGGGCAGCTGGTGCAGTATGTTCACTGGTCAGCTAGAGGGGAGATCAAAGCATCTACCACGAAGGGAAAACTAAAGCTCCAAACCACATCCCAGACATAGCTTCAGCCTCATTAGATGCAAAATGCTGGTGAAGAAGAGGAAGATACCTCTGAGCATGAGGCAGCGAGAGCTGAGCACCTGGAAAAGGGACTCTTCTCTCTTGCTCTCTCTAGAGGGAGCTGGAAACCTCCACTCTCTCCAGCCCAACCTTATGTCAACCAAGGGAGGCCACCAGAGACCTGGAGGTTCCCACCTCAGCACTGTCTCCCAAAGGGATTTCTTCTCAAGCACAGGTTCTGATTTCCAGGGCAAACTTCTACAGTTACAGCACTGCAGTAAGATCTGAGTATTAAGACCCAGGTCAAATGAAAAATTAAGCAACAAAAACACTTTAAGATGCAAAGGAAAAAGAAGATGAGGTCAAGGGGAACAACAAGCTTTTAGAAAGCACTCTAAGTTGTTGACAACAAGTACTGAACAACCTTAATAAAGAAAGGGAGGATGTAGAGAAAGGATTCAAGATGCACTTAGACCTTGAGAAATGTCACTAGAAGTCAAGGTCTCTGGGTAGCAAAGTTAAGGAAAACATAACAACATCTAGGTCAGGGTCTTAGCCAACAAAACCAACGGGGGGGCCAGGAAGCACAAAGCTCATCCACCCCTCCCGCAGCAAAGTCAAGCAAAGCAGGGCTTGAAATCCACCTTCCACGTGGGGGAAGGATTTGACGTCCTCCAGACAAAAGAGCTTTTAAAACCATAAGAAAAGAAAACAGCAAGGAGCAAGGAAAATGCTGAAATACTGATTTGAGGAAGGAAGATCTGCGGATCTTAATGCCTGGCCCAAATAACAGCCCCCCAGCCGCGGGGAGGCAGGGATCTGCCGAGCTCAGACACAGCTGGATGAGACACTTTGGAAAGGAGGAGCTGCCTGCAGAGTCATCACAATTGTACGGCACAAGTTTTAAGTGAAATATCTATTTTAACTGACAGGGCTGAGCTCTCCAGACAATTAGAAGCACTCTGCACCTTGTGCCCTGCACAGAAAGCATGCACCTGGGCCCACAACAACAGGCAGGAATGCGAGGCAAAGCTAACAGTATTGATTTTAAAATGGTGTTTTATTAGCTTATCTTATCGGCACAGTTAATATTCAAGAAAATAAGACAAACACATAAAACACTTTGACCTTTGCTATCTGGAAAAATATTTGCTTTTACTCTTTACACACATGACCTACACGCTGCAAATGGTTCACACCAACTGTGAAAAACCCAAGTAATTAGCTGAAAAAAACCCGCCTTGAACTCATCGGAGCTTTTACAGGTGAAAAGTAGGGCCTGGACAGTGAATTTACAGTGATGAAAGGAGAAGTATAATGCAATAAAGGGCACGTTTAAGAAAAAAAAAAAAAAAAACCCAAAACAGAAAGCAGCTGAGTTTTGTTAGCTTTGTTAGGACATGGGCTACTGACTCCCTCCCTCAGGACTTGGGGAACGGCTCCAAGTCAAATGCCATCCTGTTTGTGGCTACAGACGTAATAATTTTCCCTTTTCAGGGAAATCCCTCATTATGAAATCCCGTATGAAAAAGAAGAGAGCTCTGTAGGAAGGGCAAGCCCCTCACGCTGATGCCTGTGCTGCAACTGCCACGGGTACTCATGAAAACAAAAAAACAAAGAGGGCAACACCCTCCTCTGCCTCAAAATCACCTTCCCTCGCCATGCTGCCCATTACTGGTGTTTTATCAAAGACCTACCCCATGAGGAGGAGGATGCAGAGCTAATCAGGCCTCACGGATGGGTCTCGAAACACAATGGTAAGGGCCATGTGGGTACCAGGAGATGAAGGCAGGGGTCTGGTATTGGGTATCTCCAAAATAGTTCTCACACACAAAGGCACCCTCCTTGGAGCCTGGAGCCTCCGAGCAGGAAAACACAGAGGGTTTGTGGCTGTTTCTAATAAAAGACAGTGACGCAGTGGAAAAGACTGCTCGGGGAGGTATGAAGTCTCCATCCCCACAGGTCTTTAAGGACCAAGACCAGCCCTCTGCAGGAATGACACTCCCTAATGCTGTTTTGCCTTGGGGTAGGGTTGGGCTTGGTTCAGGAGCTTCTGACCCAGGGCAGGGACAGCCAAGAGGCTGGAAAGCGGTATCTGCTAGGCTACGTCAGAGCCAAGGCACCCCAACAAGCTCTCCAGATGGGAAATTATGTTCTCATCGTGAGTTTTCTCCCAGGCAAAAGACCTCCCCTATTTCAAAGAAGCTGTCTTGATACTCACCAACGCGTGATCAAACTTAAAAGTACTGATGTAGTAGGCTGGGATGTCGGCTGCAGCCAAAGGCTCAGAAATCTGAGCGACAATTCCACATTCATCTGTGGGGGAGATAAAAAACTCAGTCACTGACTGAAGGGCACCCATCAGTCTTGCAAAACTCCTGGGTCTCGCCAGCTCCGTGCATGTACAGGAAGGAGTTTGTCTTCACAAACTCCAATCAGAAGGGAGCTCTGTGGTAAAACCTGTTCTTTCACACAGAATCAGGCTCTCTGGGCCACAACAATGGATTGCACATTTGATTTTATCGACTTCTTTTTGTTACAGAGAAATATAAATCCCCCAAAGGCACAAAAGATTAGAACTGGAATGATTTTCAGAAGTCCAAAGAAAGGCAATTGGTGACATTCAGGAAGGAAGCATCAAAGACAGTCTCATATACCCTTAACCTCTGTTCTTCTCTTTACTTGTTGCTATTAAACACTTTGCCCTGCATCTCAGAGAGAAGAGATGCTGACCTGCTGGTTGGTCTGGACACAGGGTTGGTTCCCAGACCACAGTCCACCACAGCCCCTGAGACAGGAGTTCACACCTGCTTTAAAAGCTTCATCTCTCCTGTTCATTGCAGATCAACTGCACATCGTTTCCAGACAAAATCTGAGTTTCCCTGTTCCAAACTGAACATTTCAACTTGATTCTGAGCGAACAAATTTAAACAGTGCATATTTAGGGGACTGGCAGGTGTCCTGATGTCCCATCAATGACATGTACCACACCATTTCTATGTATTTTGCCTCTAAGATGCATAAAGAGAAGGTGCATGAAAATCTCCCTCTTGCTCCTTTGGCTTGCCTGGCATAGAAGTAGCAATGAAATAGAAAAAAATTGGCCAAACATTTTTCAGAAATATTCTTGAAGCCTGTGTTTTGTAACTGTTTCAGAGACCATGGGAAGGAGCCCCAGTGTTTTCTGAAAATCAGGCCTTTGTTGTGGTGTCGAGATTGGACTCCTTAAAACTACAGGGGATATAAAAGTAACAAGAACACTTCCGCAGATGTGCAGCATTTACTCCGCATATTTTGCCTCTAAGATGCATAAAGGGAAGCTGCATGAAAATCTCCCTCTTGCTCCTTTGGCTTGTCTGGCACAGAAGTAGCAATGAAGTAGAAAAAATTGGCCAAACATTTTTCAGAAATATTCTTGAAGCCTGTGTTTTGTAACTGTTTCAGAGACCATGGGAAGGAGCCCCAGTGTTTTCTGAAAATCAGGCCTTTGTTGCGGTAGTGAGATTGGACTCCTTAAAACTACAGGGGATATAAAAGTAACAAGAACACTTCCGCAGATGTGCAGCATTTACTCCGTGTTACTTAGGTCCAATATTCTTTTGAGTAGAGAAAATATTTGCAGCACTGGATGTGAAACGGGTCTATGAATAGGTCTCCCACTTGGGCTGCTATAAATCTGTATTAAATCTACTCAAGCCAGAGAGCTGCCCAAGGACTGCACTGGAGTATGACAATGATTTCCAACCTCTGAGTTCAGTGATCTACAGTGCATTCCCATGCCAACTCCTAGTCCACTTTTTAAACAGAGACCCGGCTGTAGCTACCTCCAAAGTCCAGCAGATGAATGCAATTTAGATGGAGCTGTCAAGCATGCAGCGCTTTTAGAAGTATATTTAGAAGTCTGACTTATTAGGCAGGAGTCAGGCTCCTCCTGTTGGAAAATCTCAGCTTGCAAAGTCATGTTAAGCTGCTGCTGGCTCTTAAAAAGCCTCAGATGGATTTTTCCATCATGCTTGAAGGCCCTGAGGCGAGTAAGTACCTGCGCACCAACTGATCCCCCAAATGTTTACCTACCGAAGCCAAGAGGCTGCCCACCAATCCGCACCATCTTCCAGAGTTCACCAGATGCACTTGTAAACAACAAATTATTAGGAAATCTGTAAAAGAAAAGAAACACCAAACGTGGCAATTAAAACACAGCAGCGTGTCAGATCCTGCCTGCGGGGATGCTGCTGCTCCTGCATCCCTGCACTGCTTGAAGTCAGCAATAGCTTCGGCGGCAGCAGCTCGGTGAAGCTGAGAAAACCCCAGGCAGGCGGGATGGATGGACCTGCCTGTCCCTCCAGATGTCCATGGGAAACCAGTGTCTGATGCAGGAAGGCACTCGCAGAGGTATGGGAAAAGATTCCTAAGAAACAGGCCATGCCCCAGCTTTACAAGCATCGAGACCGTTAATCTGAAGGCTTGATTTAAGATGTGTTTAGAAACAGCGAGGGACAGAATATGTTCCACACCTACTCTCTTAGGCATGTGAACCATAGAATCATAGACTGGTTTGGGTTGGAAGGGACCTTAAAGATCATCTAGTTCCAACCCCCCTGCCCTGGGCAGGGACACCTCCCACCAGACCAGGTTGCTCAAGGCCCCATCCAGCCTGGCCTTGAACCCCTCCAGGGATGGGGCAGCCATGACCTGCCTGGGCAACCTGTTCCAGTGTCTCACCACCCAACCACTGGTTTTGTGTCTGAGCACCACCAGTGCTTTTTTCCATACTTCCCTGGGAGGTCCCTAGGATCCCCACAGAGATCCCCATTTCTTAGCAGGGGAAGGGGAGCAGAGGGTGAGAGACGTGCCCAGGGTGGTGCAGGCAGCCCATGAGAGATGGCATTGACCGCCCGGGTTCCCCAAGCACCAGGCTGCTGCTCCAGCCCTCCAGCCTCTCCTGAAGGCAGACAGGTTTACTCCAATTAAAATCGAAGAAACTTTCAAGAGGGCAATTAATAGTTGGCAAAACAAGTCCCTGGGGCAGGCAAGAATCAAACCCAAACACTGCACTGTGTGTCAAAAGCCAATCTCCGCGCTGTATCTCTGCGAAGCCTCCTCCTGTCTACCCTCCAGACCTCAGAGACCTCTGCGAGGCACACACACACAAACAGGCTGGGATGTGCTCCCTGGCTGACTTTCTCCTCTTTCTCCTCGCCAGAACAAACGAGTCATGGGCTCCCGCTGCACAGGGATGACTCAGTACATTATCATCACAAGGAGACTCCGCACCAAGCCCAGCCATGTGGAAAAGCAAAGCGGGAGGACGGCATCACTGACACCCCCACCCTACTTTTGGCCTTTAGCAGTAAAACCTCAGCCACGTACACCAGATTTTTTTGGGCCTTGCTCTTAAAAACACAACTAATGAACAGTGGAATAAAAATGTCAGAATCGCTTTGATCCGGTGTCCCTCCTTCAGAAGGGAGATAACCCTACATTGGCGTGTGATTCCACTGAGGGCTTGGACAGACAAGCCCAAAATTCAGGAGCTGGAACTAACACGCAAGACTTGACCCAGAAAAGTTGCAGGGTGTACAGGCACATGACACCTACACAACGAGGCTCCCAAGAATTAACATGGAGGAGGTCAGGCTGCTCCCTGCTCCTTTGAGAACATCCCAGATGCTTTTTTGGAGGCCAGGAGACCCTAAGAGCAAAGCTCACCTCTGCTGTGTCTGGACATCCATGACCAAGGAGATGTAACCCTCAATGAGAGAAAAGGAGAAAAAGCGAATATGTCCCGAGTCTTCGTTGCCCACCACTGAGTCTTTTACTCTGAAGAAACAGAAGAGAACAGCATTAATTGTGGTTAAAATAACAAAGGAAGGGTTTTAAAACAGATATAGCCAGTGAAATGAGATATGTTCATACATTGACTTAGGGAAGTGACACTGAGTCCTGTCACTTTATACGGAATCACGGAATTGTCAGAGTTGGAAGGGACCTCTAGAGATCATCTGGTCCAACCCCCCTGCTAAAGCAGAAATGCCCAGAGCACATCACTCAGGACTGCAACTAGGTGGGTCTTGAAGATCTCCAGAGAAAGGGACTCCACGATCTCCCTGGGCAGCCTGTTCCAGGGCTCCGTCACCCTCACCCTAAAGAAGTTTTTTCTCATATTTGAATGGAACTTTCTATGTTCCAGCTTGTGCCCGTTGCCCCTCATCCTATCGCTGGAAACCACTGAAAAGAGTCTGGCTCCAACATCCTTCAACTCACCCTTTAGATACTTATAAACATAAATAAGGGCTCCCCTCAGTCTTCGCTTTCCAGGCTAAAGAGCCCCAGCTCCTTGAGCCTTTCCTCGTAAGGGAGGTGCTCCAATCACTTAATTGTGGTTAAAATAACTGAGGAAGGCTTTTAAAGCAGATATAGCCAGTGAAATGAGATATGTTCATACATTGACTTAGGGAAGTGACACTGAGTCCTGTCACTTTATACGGAATCACGGAATTGTCAGAGTTGGAAGGGACCTCTAGAGATCATCTGGTCCAACCCCCCTGCTAAAGCAGAAATGCCCAGAGCACATCACTCAGGACTGCAACTAGGTGGGTCTTGAAGATCTCCAGAGAAAGGGACTCCACGATCTCCCTGGGCAGCCTGTTCCAGGGCTCCGTCACCCTCACCCTAAAGAAGTTTTTTCTCATATTTGAATGGAACTTTCTATGTTCCAGCTTGTGCCCGTTGCCCCTCATCCTATCGCTGGAAACCACTGAAAAGAGTCTGGCTCCAACATCCTTCAACTCACCCTTTAGATACTTATAAACATAAATAAGGTCTCCCCTCAGTCTTCGCTTTCCAGGCTAAAGAGCCCCAGCTCCTTGAGCCCTTCCTCGTAAGGGAGGTACTCCAATCCCTTAATTGTGGTTAAAATAACAGAGGAAGGCTTTTAAAGCAGAAATAGCCAGTGAAATGAGGTATGTTCATACACTGACTTAGGGAAGTGACACTGAGTCCTGTCACATTATAGAGCTTTTCAGTTTTTTGATTTCGAAGGGGCAAAAAATGCCAGTCCCCACAATGGACACAACTCTCCCATCCCTGCCCCAAGGTCCTCTCGCAGGAGGCTGTGGGCCAGGAGCTGCAGGCACCAATGGGCATATGTAGATATGCAGCACATTGACCAAATTACTCCTCTTAGCTCTAATATGAAAAGGCCCAGCTTTCCAAAGCCAATGGATGTCTTTGGGCACCCTCCATCTCCTACTTGGCTTCCACCTGTCAGGACAACCCTCTTGAGCCTGTGAAACCTCCCTCCCCAAGCACAGAGCACCACAGCAGCATGCGGCCACAGCAGATCCCTGGGCATCCTGGAGGAGCAATGTGACTTTGTGCCTCCAGACGCCAGCCACACCTCCCCCAGGAGCCCGTCTCCCCATGGGGACCTACCCATTGGAGTAAAACATGACATCCATTAGGAGTGTAGCAACAGTGGGAAGGGTATCTGGATCCAGGCTGGTGACGCAGAACATATTACTCGGACTGGAAAGGGGATGAATGACAGGCCTCTGAACTGAAAGAGACACACAGACACACACAACTATGAAGCCACCTCTGCAGCAGGTTCATGTCCCACCAGATGTGTTATCCACGCACCGGCAGCAGCCGCAGAGAAAAATGACAGTGTTTGTAAGAAAGCTCCTCATTCCTGAAGCCCTGCTGGTTCTCAGACAAGGACGAGGAGCCTGGGGACAACCTGCTCTTGTGACGTCCTCTCTGGGTGAGATGATCCCCAGTACTCTGTCCTGCATGGTCACCTCCCTGCTTGTAGGGGCTTTCAGGCCATTGGGTGCATCCACATGAGACAAGGGGGAAGGTAAAGGAGGTGGCAACACAAACTGAAAAGGAGAAATAAATTCAGGCTCCCACCATTTAAAATCCAGGGCTATGGAAGGCATTTCTCCAGCTGTGCTGGCAGTACAGCCTCTTTTCCCTCCTTTCTGGGGGCAGAAAGTGCTGAGTGGTACTTCATAATAACTGATCTATGCTTTGTTTGGTTACGGGCACAGAATTACACACAGGTGTGTAGGTAAACATAGGTATTTAAGTAGTTCCTTTTCCTGATTGTGCCCTTTGCTTGATGCCAGTTCCTCTAGACTGGAAACATCCCAGGTACAGCCCTGGGCTGACTGTGGCCTTGATCCTGATGGTACGGAAGTGTGAAAAGTTGAACAACAATATTCTCTGTGCATCAATCACTGAAATACTTAAACAAACTTTTATATAAGGCATTTTCCTTTGAAATGTTGAAACCTGGAAGTACGGGCTACAGATAACGCTGTTTCTGCGACTGAAATGAATTGTAGAACCTTCTGTCCTACAAAAGGCATGTTTTCCCCACAGATGTGAAGCTAGCATTAAAAGGCTCAAATTCAGCAAAGCTCATCAGCATCGCTCAGAAAGTTAAGCACCTACTCAAATTGAACTGGGATACACTCAGGCATGTGTTGAGATAGTTTTTCACCTTACAACAGGACAAACGTTCACCAAGATGTTGAAGGAAGGTCGGTGGCAGACCTTCACCCCCACGGGTCATGGAGACCGACTCCCTGGCAAGCCGAGCCCATTGCTGCTCCTCTCCTTACCCAGTTTTGGTTTGACAAATCCATTTGTTATCCCAAGGTCATCGGCAGCCACCGTCTCCCCGTTCACCACTCTGAGGATGGTGAACTCAGCAGCCAGCGTGTGCATCACGAAGGGCAGGTCTCGCTCACGTACCTGAGGGTGACAACAGGATTAGCCCGTGATGGTGTGCACCGGGAGCGAGAATACACTGCAGAGGAGGTCACGTACTCTCAGGGCACAGAAAAGCAGACACATCACTCCTGCTGGAGCCAGCAGGTGCCTAAGGATAATTATCATCTGGATGTGTGTCTGGAGAAGCACATTTGGTGATACCGCTGCAACTATCAGTAGGATTAAGCATCACAGTGCTTTTAAGACTGTGGAAAGAGTGTGGAGACTTCTAAGAGGGAGATATTTCACCTCTTTTCCAGCATCCCTTCAAGAACTCAACACTCCTCCTTCTTCAGCCTTGTTTCCTAAGGAAACAAAGCTTATGTGGCTGTGCCCTGTATGAGGGCATGCACAGGTGTTGGAGACAGAAAGAAAGTCTGTGTGTCTATCCCCAAAACAACTTTAGAGCCTCTTGGCCATCATCAGCCAACATGACAGCAGACACTATTTTCCTCTAACTCTCAGAAAACCAATGTCTGAGTGACAGTGGGAAATGCTGCCAGTGCCTCCATTAAGGGAGAGACTGCAGTGTGGGCTCAGCACTCTCATTAGACACCAGATAACCCCTGCCAACAAATGCCTCATCCCATGGGAAAAGCTCCTGAGATGTCAGAGAGCCCAACTAGAAGTCACAGAGCTCTGGGGAAAGCAGACTTTGGTACTTCTACTGCTCCTCAAACAACTTGTTCCCAGAAATGAAGCCCAACATAGACGGTACAGAACTCTGGGGAAAGCAGACTTTGGTACTTCTGCTGCTCCTCAAACAACTTGTTCCCAGAAATGTCACTAAAACTGCCCAACTGAGCGTTCATCTGGTGGCAGATGATTCTGCCTGGTCTTCTCATGTCCTCTTACCAGGATGAAATCCGTCTGATAGGTGGAGAGCATGAACACTGAGATGTTTTGGTCAGCTAGAGGTGCTATTACTGACTTGGCAATTTTGGTCACTCCAATGGGCTGGGAGCCGGAGAAGCCACCTCCACCAGACACCACGTTGAGGGCAAGCCATGTCGCATCAGCCACACTCAAGTGTTCCGAGGAAGGGAGCTCTGCAAAGAGACAGAAGGGGAAGACACAGGTTTGTTTTAGAGGCAGAGGAAGCCATGTCCACCATCTGGTCCCTGTGTGGTTAGCACAGACCTCAGTGCAAGGAATGAGGTGAGCCCGCTTATCCAGCCAACCTCCTTGGGCCCCTCATGCTGCTTTGCAGGTTGGTCCTGTGCTGCTTTTTAGATATCAATCACAAATATCACATATTTAGATATGATCACATCCATCAACTTCCACTGCAGGATTCATACAGGTTTTCAAGGACAACACAGGGAATTACACCAGCCTCAGCCATTCACTCGGATGTTGGTGACCAGCCCTGCTGACTTCTCCCTGGGGAAACAGCCTGAGGTCTTTGACTTAACTTGAATCTCCTCTATCACACAATGTCTCCAAATACTTGAGCTTTTCTGGTCTCTTTGGTTTCATTTTTCCTGCCCTAAACCCAAATTTTGGTCTCCTGGACCTGAGATAGAGTTTGACAGAGCAGCGTGAGCACTAGCCCAAGACTTGGGTGGTGCAGAGCAGGTACCTATGGATCTGTGGGCTGCTGCCTCCAATTCTAAAGCAGAAGACAAGAGGCACACAGCTCTGTAAGGGATCAGTGATGTAAAGTATACACTAGAGATTACAAGCTGATCACATACTAAGATAATGGAAATCTTTTTAAGAATAACCCCAGTTCCATTCCATTTGCTTCTAGTCCATTGTCATTAAGCAGTTAAAAATCTTTAAATACATTTAAAGATTTAATACAACTTATTAACTGCCTTAAAGAAACCTCAATGTATTAGCAGCCCGTAAAACCAGACACAGACTCTGGAATGAAGGCACAAACTTCTCCAAGATTCTCTGGACTTTGGATTTTGGTTTGGCGAATTGCAGAAACAAACAGTTCAGATCCAGATCCAGACTTACAAATGCATAATCCCAGTTAAATCTACTTGGCATGAGGAACCCGACCTCAGATGCGGATCCAGCCGGCGAAGACACAGCGGAGGTCCCAGCGGAAACCTATATGCTTTGCTCAGAGGTTAGGAGCAGCCCAGCAATCCGAAAATATAAATCCCAGTGCCGCTGCTCCAGCAGTCAGCCCTGGCACTGTAGACAAGCCACTTCGTGTCTCCATACCCACCTTTCCTTCTCTGTCCACCCACTGCTGGCTCCCCCAAACATATCCTTTCCTTCTCCTTCAGCAAGACCTTCGGGAGCTGTTTCTCTGCAGCTCCAGACACCATGTAATAAATCCATAACCTCACACCCCCCGGCTCCCCAGGCACCGCTGCTGCGAGACAACGGCAGTGCCGGAAACCCAAAAATGAACTGAATAGCAAATACTGTTCGTTTTGCTCTCCTCAATAACCTCAATGGTGTGTGGCATGAAAATAACCCTCAGCAAACAGCCTGCACACAGTGGGGACACTGAGAGTTCTGCCGCTGCATTCTGATGTTTAGCTTCATAGGCCAATGTTTCTTTTTTACTGAATAATCAGAGCTTACACGGAATGAAAACCAGGCACCAGGGAGAGCGGGTAAGTTTGTGCATTAATCAGCAGCATGTTACCTCCGAGAGAGCAGTGCAAGTTGCTTGCAGAAAATTATTGCAGCAAAACACTGTTTTCCAATCAAGACAGCCCTTTGCATCATCAGAAAAGCACCCCCAAAACAAAGCTTACTCCATCAACTGGCAGGGAGAAGCTAGGACTCAAAACAAGAGCTGCTGATCTAATAAGCAGCTGACGTCTTTTTTTTTCCTTTATTCCCACCTCTCCCCTCCTTGCCTGTGAAATAAATAAGAAAAAGGAGAAAAAAAAAAAAAAAAAAAAAAGATGTTCCTTGTTTGGCCATCTATAAAAAAAAAAAAAAAAAAAAAAAAAAAAAAAAAAAAAAAAAGATGTTCCTTGTTTGGCCATCTATTTTCTCCCTGGCAGCAGGGAGCGGGCAGGCGCAGGCGAGGCCACCTGCACGTCATCACTATTTACACTTCCAGCTCCTGCATCCCCGAGCCATTAGAGCAGCCGGGCAAGTAAATCACAGAAAGGTCAAGTGACACCTTTCCTCTCTCCAAACTCATCCTCTCCCCGAGCCTCCAGCAGCCTGGCTGCCCCAGTAACGAACGAGGGATGAGCAGCTCTAGGGGTCCTGTGCTCCTTGGCCAGTCCCACCTACAGCGAGAAGAGATCACAACTCATTTCCCTCTCAATAAACAGAGCAGATGATATTCCTGCTCCATCTGGGTGATGTGGGCCTGGCCGCCGTTCATTAAATACCGGTTTAAATCCTATTTTGGGGTCAGGGATGTGATGGAAGTTGCCATATTTCACGGTGGATGGAGGCATTATAGCATTGCGCTCCGGCAGCAGCGGTGCTGGAGGAGCTGCCCCAAGAAGACCTCCTCAACCTCTTCCTCAAGGGGCAAGGAGGCCGATTTGCTGGTTATATTTCTAATTACAGCAAAGTGTTGATCACGTTTGGTTTCATGCGTTTAACAGGCCCTATGAAGTGTCACAGGGGCCATTGCATTTGCTTAAGTAACCTGCCTCTCATAATTCAATTAACTTCGCAAAAAATATACAGAAAGTGACTGAAATACCGCTTTTGGACGCCATTTCCACTAGGCAGCCAGATGGAAAAGTACAGCCCAAATTTTAATGAAACAAACCCAGGCTAGAGGCTCAACAAATTCAGCGAAATAGCACCAAATAAGCCACGTGGGAAGGTGCTTTGCCCAGGAAGCCGTTAAACGCAGTAAACCCAAGGAGAGCTGAAAACGCCAGACATTAACACTAACGCAGACTCAGTGAGGCAGAATAAGGTAATAAATCAAGAGCAAAATGAGGAATCGCCCATGTTTCAGCACCAACCCATCAAACCCACCATCTCCACCACTTGCCCCCCAGAAGAGCAGAGCTCCTGATGCCCCACAGCTTCACCACCGCAGCATCCCCTGTCCTCGCATGGCGAGACCGGCGCAGAGATTTCTCTGTTGGGCTCCCAACATCCTCTCGCTACTGGTTTATCAGTGTGCAGGTCACTCCCACTTCTGATCACAGAGGACACCACATCTCTGCCTGACCTCTAAGGGGAGAGAGACTTGGGCTTTCTTTACTAGAATCAGGGTCTTTGTTTTGAGTGTGCACTGGGGTGAAGCCCCAATTTTTGTGGTTTTGCTGTATAACATCTGCAGATCTGACGCCAGGAGCAGGCACCCAGGAGTGGTTCAGCTTCTTGCAGGCTCCGTAGCCATCACCACAACCATCACTGAGAAGCAGAGGAGGGTCACAGACTCCTTAGCTGGCATGGAACCCCACCAACAAGGTGTGGTCATCCTGACAGCCCAAGCACAGCCCTTCATCTCATGTATGGTGTCTCCTGGCAGTGCAGCACTAGGTACCAATGGCTGGTGGGCTCCAGCAGCTCGTGGTAGTGCTCTCCATGGGCACAGCAGCTTCTCTCATCTGAAATTCTCCCCACAGCATGGAATCTGTGCCATGGAAGCAGTGCCATCAAGCAGACAGACAGACACAGCTCCTCCAAGGGAGACACTAAATAAATGCCAATCCCTGCTCAAACCAAACCCAACAAACACATGTCAAATAAGGTTTACAGCATGAATTAACCAGCTTATTCACACCACGGGTGATTTAAAAGGCCAGAGGTCTGTCTGGAGCCTCACTGGCCCATTTGGTAGGAAGAGATGAAGCGGAGCAGCCTCCGTGGCAGACGTCATTCTGGGATGTGAGGTGGCAAGTATCATATCGGCCATAATTGGCTCCTGAGTTCAAGTAATCAATACCATTTCCAGTGAGGACAACAAACGTTGGCCGAAACCCAAACAGGGACTGAATTGCTGCTGCCGGAGCGCTACAGGACGCTGTAAGCACCGTGAGCTGGTGCTGCTCCACGCCGCACTCTAAAAATACCTTCGGGAGGATGCCAGCCAGATGATGGGTCTTTGCAAGCAGCCAAAGTGGCCACAGCAAGCAGGGAAGGAAATTCTCCTGGTTTACAGCCCTGACCGAAGAGTCAGAGGGACGGTGTGGGTCTACATAACGGTGGAAAAACCAGAAACATTTTTCTGCCTCTGTTTTCCACCCCGGGGACCCCTCAGCCTCATGTACCCCATATGGCTGGAGGGAAAGCACTGGGAGAGAGTCCTCCTGCTCTGCAGGAGTGCTGGAAAATGTGCAAGATGCTCTGAGGAAGTGCAACAGCACCAGAGCTTCTTCCCCCTTTCTGTACCCAATTGAAATGCATTCTAATTTCTCATAAGAAAGGGGAGATAACTGGAAAATCATAGAATCATAGAATCATATGGGGTTGGAAGGGACCTCTGGAGATCATCTAGTCCAACTCCCCCACCGAAGTGGGTCTACCTAGAGCAGGTTGCACAGGAACATGTCCAGGCAGTTTTTGAATGTCTCCATAGAAGGAGACTCCACCATCTCCCTGGGCAGCCTGTTCCAGTGCTCTACCACTCTCACAGTATAGAAGTTCCTCCTCATGTTTAGGTGGAACTTCTTATACTCAAGTTTGTGCCCATTTCCTCTTGTCCTGTCACTGGGCACCATTGAGAAAAGACCAGCTCCGTCTTCCTGACTCCCTCCCTTTAAGTATTTATAAGCATTGATCAGATCCCCCCTCAGCCTTCTCTTCTCAAGACTAAACAGACCCAAGTCCCTCAGCCTCTCCTCGTAAGAGAGATACTCCAGGCCCCCCATCATCTTTGTGGCCCTCTGCTGTACCCTCTCCAGTAGTTGCCTGTCCTTCTTGAACTGGGGAGCCCAGAACTGGACACAGTGCTCCAGATGGGGCCTCCCCAGGGCAGAGCAGAGGGGCAGGATGACCTCCCTTGGCCTGCTGGCCTCCTCCTCCTTCCCTGATCTCCTCCTCCGAAATTCTCCCTCAGCCCTGACACTTTCTCTGGAAAGAGCCAGAGGCTATTCCTAACCTTCCTTCTCTCATCAAAGTGCTTGAGAAATCAGCTTGCTTCCATCTGTTGGCAGGGAGGCCGCTGTGCCTCTGCAGCTGGGCCAGGCTGGGAACCAGGAGCTCCTGGTTGGTGATGGTGGCACTGCCACTGACTCACCCCCTGGCCCCTGGCAAATGCACAGTTCCACAGCAGAAATGCACCTCCCCTGCCCACACTGGTACCTGGATCAGAGCTGCACAAAGCCCTGCCAACCCCAGACTTATTCCCTTCCTCCAGAAGGATACCCTCGGAGCTGTTTTCTGGGGCCCTCACTCCAACTTAATGGCAATTAGATACCCACCTGAGGACACCCATCAGCTTTCAGGCTGACACGGTGAATTCAAGTGAAACTGGAGGTGTGTGATGGATTTACTGTAGTGCATAGAGAGAAATGAAGGTGCTCAGCTGGTTTGTTTCTTTGCTGTGGTAGGTGGGACCGTCTCCTAAGAGCTTATCTTCACTCAGTACACACATTTTTGCATTACAGCAGAGTACTCTGGGTGATGTGCTACTCCTTGATTTGTTCTGGTACTCTGAATGAACCAACTGCTCGTTACAGGACTTCAACTCATCATTACAGGACTATGTTTGCAGCCACAGCTAACTCCAAACATTAAAAAATAATTAAGTTTAAAAATAGTGTAGATTTCTGACCAGCCTTCTGGCTTTAGATCCCTTACACTGTGCTTATTTCATCTTTTACAGCCCTCCTTCTGCAAAAATGACAGCTAGACTCTTCCTTGAACTAAAAAAATAGAGAAAAAGGCTCCTGCGATAGCAGGACTCCAATGGTCAGGCATTAAAAATAAAAGTGCTGCCAACTGCAAAATTTATGATAAATTGGGAGAGCTGTCGCCAATGCCTCTATGTGGCAGCACAGTTTATGTACATATATTTTTGATAGGATTTTTTATGTTTATTAAAGGGTTCTCTTCCCACTGCCCAGTGGAAGCTTTTCATTGCTCTGCAGTTTTAAAATCCCAGCCTATAATGAAGTGAGGGATTATCTCAGGTCGTAAAGCCTGATCCAAAGCCCGGGCATCTTTCTGATTTCTCTGTGGGCTTTATCGTGTGGTCACTGGGGAGGGGCTGCAGATGGGGGATGTCGAGAAGAGCATGCGATAGCCAAGGCATCAATGTGCCCATGGGGAGCTGGGATGCCCAAGGTAGGTTTCCAGCACCCACTGGTGTGGTTTCCCTGAAGTCTAATGAAGTGCGTGTGTTTGAACTGGATGCCTCTGCTCGGAAAAGTTTTTAGGAATTTTTTTATCCTTGAGGGCACCGTGGAAACTGGTCACATCAAAATCCTGGGGGAAGGAGAGTGGGAGGAGGATAGCCACCTGAGCCTCACCTCTTTTGCAAAATTAGGCTAAATAAATATTCCTTTAACGTTAGGAAATGGAGCAGTCTGTTTCTCTCACTTTCAGAAAGCCATGTGAAAGGGGATAAAGCAGGTAAAGATGTCATTTATCAGTTCCTATAGTGTGCTTAATATCCAGAAGGAGCTCTGAAGCTGGTCCAACGCCCAGCTTTGTGTGTCCCAGTCCTCACAGCCCTGAAGCACGAGGGTTATTCCTGTGGGATGCCCCATTTCCCTCCTTGCTCTGCCCCAAGGACAAGCCGAAGCCACCCACCGCCACGGGGACCCCACCAGGGCAGCAAAAACACCTTGGGGGTGTCAGAAGGCAAATCACAACCTCTCAGAGGATGCCAATACCCTTTCTTTTCGCCTCAAAACACGCTGCCGGATTCACAGTTAGTAACTGGGAGCAAACACTGTTCTGAAGAAGCCCCGCAGGCAGTTTGCAGCGCGGCTGGGGCAGAAAGTCCTCGGTGTTGGTTTGATCCCAGAGCCCCACACAGAGCACTCCCCACACCAAGGGACTTATCTCAGCACCATGGCCAGGCGAGATGAAAGCACGCCGCTCGGCCTCCTGTTGGGAAACAGGATGATTAGGTCCAAAAAGTTAGTGCTTTTGTGTACAAGAGAAGGAATAAAATCCCACAGCTCTGATTCAGCGGAAATTGTCTCACGTGCCAACGAGCTCGAGCTCGTCGTGCTCATAACCAAGCTGCTTTTGCAATTTTTTCCATTTATGCTAATGGTTTGGTCAGCTGCCACCCTCTGCAGAGGGCAATACTGGAGGTGATCATGGAATAGGACATGGACCTGTTGGAGTGGGGCCAGAGGAGGCCACGGAGATGCTGGGAGGGCTGGAGCCCCTCTGCTGGGAGGACAGGCTGAGAGAGTTGGGGGGGTTCAGCCTGGAGAAGAGAAGGCTCCAGGGAGACCTCAGAGCCCCTTCCAGTCCCTAAAGGGGCTCCAGGAGAAATAAGGAAGGACTCTTTATGAGGGAGTGAAGCCATAGGCCGGGAGGGAACCGTTTCAAACTGAAAGAGGGGAGACTGAGCTGAGATCTCAGGAAGAACACCTTTGCTGTGAGGGTGGTGAGAGCCTGGCCTAGGTTGTCAAGAGAAGCTGTGGGTGCCCCATCCCTGGAGGGGTTCAAGGCCAGGTTGGAGGGGGCTTGGAGCAACCTGGGCTGGTGGGAGGTGTCCCTGCCCAGGGCAGGGGGTGGCACTGGATGAGCTTTAAGGTCCCTTCCCACCCAAATCATTCTATGATTCTATAATAGTTTGGGTGGAAAGGGACCTTTAAAAGCCATTTAAAAGCCTCAGAGGCACGAGACATCTCACCCAGCGGCACATCAGGAATTTTGTGGATGTTTCCAGGGATGGGGCATCCACCACCTCTCTGGGCAACCTGTGCCAGAGGTGGGCACAGACGACAGCCCTGCGAGCGTGAGTCGTGACACGAGGAACACAGTGTCTCCCTCCAGCATCACACCTCTGTGCTCTGGCTCAGTCTCAGAGGCACAAGACATCTCACCCAGCGGCACATCAGGAATTTTTAAAGCACTGGTAGCTCCAAACCTTCACTAGATACCAAGTACTACCAGCAAAGGGGATGGCAGGTTTCTCCAGGATCACAGAGGACCATCAAACTTCAATTTTTATCTCTTTTATTGCTCTTCTTAAAGCATCCCAAACTTTCTCCTGATGGGATGCCCAGGCACCTCTCTAGGGCTGGATCCGCAGCCGGGGAACCTCGCCATCTCTAACTGCCTGCTTCTGTGTTTTTGACATTTTCTCCTAACAGAGCATGCAAAACTGAGGTTTTTTTATTCCAAACTCCCTCAACAGGGAAGCTGTGAAACCTGTCATCTCATTTTCCTATTTAGGTATTATCCCACTCACAAAACTGTCAAAAGAACATTGTTAGGATCATAAACTCAAACACTCCGCAGTGAGGAAATGACAGCTTGACATTTTATATATTTAACCTCAATGTTTCTGTGCCTCAGTTTCCTACCTATAAAGTGGGTACAAAAAACCCTATTTCTTCTAAATCTTGCTCCCAAGAAACAGCTGACCTGTTTAGCTGAGGTTTATGTACATCTCATAACTGAAGCATTTCAGTTAATGCAAAAAACAGCACTCGGCAGCCAAGCGGCATGGAAAATTTCTGCCCAAAGGGAGTGTGGCAAAGATTTAAGTGTCTGAAAACAGGGTGAGAATGGAAGGAACTGGGAAGTTTGCTCTGGCCTCTTTGAGTATCTTTCCTTCCCCAATGAGGGAGGAAGCTGTTGGTGCTAGAGCTACTCTAGGGATACCAAGGTAGGTTTGAAAGGCAAAGGTCTCTCAATTTCAGCTATCGAGACCATAAAAGACAGACAGAGAGACAGAGGGAAAGAAAGAAAAAGGAAAGAAGGAGGAAGTAATCCAGAAAGCACCCTAAGGAAAACCAAGCACCCAGAGCCTGTCAAAGTCTCACTCCCTGAGCTCTGGGCAGCACCAGGATGGACCAGCTCTTCCCAAATCCGCACCTCCTGGGAGTGCTCCCAAAGCCCTGCAGCCACCTTCCCTCATTCCTCACATCAAATTTATCTCACACTGGTCCTTGTCTGCTGTTACAGATTTTCTTTCAATTACAGATTAACTAAATCTAAAGGCTATTTATGGGTCTACATTAGAATGGGCGAACATACCCAGTGCAATTTTCTCATGTTTTCCTGACAATTCAATTCAAACTCTACCCAGCGTAATAACCGGTTTGAATTTCAAACTATTCATGTGAATAGGACAAATTGCATACACAGGGAATTACACACAGTGACCCCAGGTCCCGTGTCCATCTGATGGAAACTACTGTTACTACTCACAAGCAAGGGAATTCTCCAAGCCCTTTACTGAAAAGAAATTATAAATACATTCATCCCACCTTAATTTTATAAAAATTGGGAGACTCAAAAACCTGCTTCCAAGAGCACCGAGGTCAACTGGGGCTTTTCTTCTGGCCTCACTGTCAAAGAGCGAGAAACAGCTCCTAAGCAGAGACATCAAGTGATTTGATGCTGAGTATTTCCAGCCATTTCAGGAGCTACCAGAGAGACACCGTGTCAGCTCAGCCAGACCCACTGAAGTTCCACTGGCCCCATAAACAATTCGCAGGGGTGCTTGAGTACTTTGAATTTTCAAACCAGCTGGAAAACTTTTACACGAAGCACCTACTTTTTAAAACCAGCCCCATCCTCCCTCCCATACAACAGAACCGTTTCTGCAGGTGCTACAACCGAGCAGCTTCTAAAAAGGCCTTTATAAGAAGTTTTTAGGGAGGGAGGGTACGGCGCCGCGCACTTTCTCCGCTGTTACACATCAGCCCACGAACCCGCAAGAAGTGGGAAAGTCTTTTTGACAGCGCTGGAGATTTCACACTTAAAGATGGAGAAGTCAGTGTATTTTTACCATTTATGGTAGAGTTAGAGAAGACATCCCAGGGACACCGTCCCTGCGCCGGGAGGATGGAGGAGGACACCTCGTTGCTGCATCTCTTTGCCTCCCCGGGAACACACACATCCCTTTCTCAGGATCCAAAGGGATCCTCTCCTCTGCTGACATGTGGATTTTAAGGAATAAAATGAGGCAGAGGCTGAGGGGTGGCACCTTCCTGGAAAGTTTACTAGTTAGTCTGTTAGAAGCAGCAGAAGCATCAATGTATTTCCACCAGTTCCAGAGCTTGGGAAGGAGGATGTGCTAATTAAAATTATTCTTTCTGCTCAGCACGTCCTCAACTGCGCTTGTACAGAGCAGAGATGACGCCATGTGGCTGACTGATCTATTTACACCTCTGGAGTCCCCTGCTCATCCCCATCCCTGTTTCCCAATTAAGGGTGCAGACAGAAATTTGGGCTAGTTCCAGCACTCCAATACGCCTGGCACACCGCTGGGACCGAGGAGACAAACCAGCGGCTTTTACCCAACATAAACTGTTCAGGATCTCTCCACTGCCTGAAAAGAGGCAAGCAGAGGAACCTGAAAAGCCCATTCTCAGGGAAGAGCTAAAATAAAGTGAATGTTGTTGCTAGAGCCTGTTGTGACTGCAAAAAGCTGGCAAAAGCCAGATTAAAACTGTCTGGTCCTTTTTCTGACTTTAAGAACCAAGAAGCATGCAGCCTGGGGCTCTCTGGCCTGGGCACATTCCACATTTCTGGAAGCAGCAGGTTGGACAGCCCATGATGCACACACACCTGAGCACACCCCAGGTCCAACCCAGCGCTGCTGCTCAGTTCAGGCTTGGCCACAACCTCACACTCCAGAGCCCACCAACACTCACAGCCCCACACAGCCCCAGCCACCACAAGCCCATTTCATAGGAGCACAGAATGGTCTGGGTTGGAAGGAACCTTAAAGATCATCGAGTTCTACACCCCTGTCCTGGGCAGGGACACCTCCCACCAGACCAGGTTGCTCCAAACCATGCCAGGATGCTCCAAGCCCCCTCCAACCTGGCCTTGAACCCCTCCAGGGATGGGGCAGCCACAGCTTCTCTGGGCAACCAGGGCCAGGCTCTCACCACCCTCACAGCAAAGAAGTTCTTCCTGAGATCTCATCTCAATCTCCCCTCTTCCAGTTTAAAACCCTTCCCCCTCATCCTAAGGCTCCAATCCCTGATGAAGAGTCCCTCCCCATCTCTCCTGTAGGCCTCCCTTATTTCCTCCCACCATAATGAAAATACCATTATATTTGCAAAGACTTGCACCTGTTAAAAGAGGAGGCATGGCTTGTAAATGATGTAATTCAAAGATAATCACTGCAGATAGGGAAGAGAAAGCTTCTAGAAGATGTGCCTTTGCTGAAGGTATCAGGACCTCCAGCTTCTCCTGGCTCCCCAGCTGGTCCTGGTCACTGGAACACCAGTGGCTGCGAGAGTGATTTTAACACTTTGCTCTTTTCTTGCAGGGATGGGGCTGTGTCTCTACACCCCAGGCCTCTGTGGGCACGGGTTACATTTCTGCCGTGTGTTCAGCACGGAGATCACAGAATCACAGAATCTTCACGGTTGGAAGGGACCTTTGAGATCATCGAGTCCAACCACAAAAAAAACCAAACAAACCCAACCAAAAAAAAACCCCAAACAAAACCACACAGACACAAAAAAACCCCAAACCACAAACAGACACAACCCAACACTCTCAGGCACTAGAGCATGCCCTGAAGAGCCACATCGACACGTTTCTTAAATACCTCCAGGGATGGTGACTCCACCACCTCCCTGGGCAGGTGCTGACCACCCTCTCAGGAAAGTCATTCTTCCCAATATCTAATCTAAACCTCCCCTGCCCCAACTTCAGACCATTCCCTCTGCTCCTGTCATTATTCCCTTGGGAGAAGAGGCCAACCCCCACCTCTCTACACCCTCTTTTCAGGGAGTTGTAGAGGGCAATGAGGTCTCCCCTCAGCCTCCTCCTCTCCAAACCAGAGAGCAGAGCCAGAATTGAAGAGCAGCTGACCGCTGAGGTGGTGAAGAGAAAGCACAGCAGACAAAGTTCTCCCCCTCCTCTCTGCCTTGCTGCTTTTGATCTAGATGGTGACAGATGCCCTCCCAAGTTGGAGATGTGGGTCCCTTCCTCCCTGCAGCACCCTGGGCCTGAGGACAAGGTGTTTGCACCGAGTTCTGGCAGGAGCTGGAGTCCTCCAGCAGAACACAGCTCGCTTGTAGAACCGCGCTCCTGGATTTGGTGACTATCCAAAACAGCAAGCAAATATTTGCACAAGTTCTCGGAAGCTTTTTATGGAAGAAAGGAGCAATGATATTTAAAGGACGAATACAGCGTGCTGCAGGTAGGGAGAATTTTTTGTAATTGAAAATAGTGCTGAGGTGCTGGGGAGCCTACATAATGCTAACTTGCATCAATATTCAGAAAAAGAAGTGAAATATGTTTCTTCTTATTCCCACTGCGTATTTCTCTGTTAAATAAGGGGGAATTGGAGTATATATCAACTACAGGTTGGAAAACATGAAACCATTTGCTGATTTCCCCCAGCATTTTAGCACCGGTGTTTCCCGGAGCAGCCAGTTCCTGGGATGAATTCTCTTCTGGCTGCAGCAACAGCATCTCTCTCTCTTCCAGACTTTTTTATACTCCTTCCCCAGCTGGCTGCTGGCTTTAGGGGTACATAGAGCTGGAGGCTGCTTCACAGGTGCCCCAGCCCTGTCAGACAGACAGACAGACAGCCCACATGGAGGGATGCTGGGGCAGTGGCAAGGGTGGTAGCATTGCGGAGGGATGCTGTGAGTCCATCACAGCCCCAGCAGACATGGCTCACCTGCCTTCCTCCGCCACTAGCTTGTGAGGTGACCTTGAGCACATCATGTCATAGAATCATAGAATCATTCAGGTTGGAAGAGACCCTTGGGATCATCAAGCCCAACCATCTACCCTACTCTACAAAGTCCTCCCCTACACCATATTCCTCAGTACTGCATCTAAATGGTATCTAAATGTCCTCACCTGTGTCTCCCATCCACATTAGTGGTTGCTAAAGTGCTTCTCTCTTGCGATAAGCATGTGAGATACTGGCAGCACAGAGCACTGCTCTCTTGCAATATGCATGTGAGATACTGGCAGCACAGAGCACTGTGGTTCCCGGGTGTTACAGTAATAGCATCAAAAAATAAGCTCAGGAGATGTGACTTGGCCACCCGTCCCAGTGCACTTAAAGAAGCAGCTCCCCTTCATTTGTCTCCTGGTATTTTCATTTCATGCCGTTTTCCCAAAGCCACCTGTGTTCACAGCACGGTGGCACCCGGAGCCACCCCCAGCAGTGCCTGTGCCACCGGAGTGAGGGGTCTCCACGCCTCCTCTTTCCCTCTGAAGCAGGAAAACCAGCAACAGCTGCAGAAATCCAAGCAGTTGCTTTCTTCTCCTTCCGTTAGGCTCCAACCTACAACCCAAACAAGTGACTCCTTTGGCCTGCATCTGGAGAGCAGCTGGATCCCCTTGCATTAATGAACGGCCAGGATTTCCCAGTGGGAAAAGAATGTGTTTGCACTGCAAGTTCCCTTTGCAGGAGAGAGACCTTTGGCCACCTGAAGCACAACGTATTTCCTTGAAAACCAGCAAACATCCCTTCCAGTCTCAGCTTCCCCATCTTCAAGCAACGAGTCACCATCCCTGTGTCCACCCCATCCCTGTGTCCATCCCTGTGTCCACCCCACGGGGAGCTGAACTCCACAACCACCAAGTGCTGTCCCTGCAGCTTCCCGGGCACTGCAGGCAGAGGCCAGAAACTCTGCCTGGAGTCTCTGCTTGTCCCACCTTAACCCCCTACCCCAGCAGTGACAGGTTCTGCTGCACATCTACCAGACCTCCTGCAGCCCCAGCTGCTTCACCAGAGGCACCCAGCACAAATCTCTGAGGCCCCACGTGAGCTCACGTGCCTGTCCCTCACTCCCCACTGGGTATTTAGTGTCTGATGAGTGGGCTTTGCAGGGGTTTTGCTGCTACCATCATTTCTCCCTGGCCTCCTGGAAGCCCTCAGGCTCACTCTGGCCCTTCACCTGCGCCTGAGATGAAGGTTGTGGCAAGAAGAAAAGCTCAGTGAAGCTGTTTCTGGAAATGCTGCTGGGGTTCTATGTTCACGGTGAGAGTCTTGTCTCCATCCTGGGCCCTGTCCAGAGCCACAGACGTGGCCACAGCAGCAAAATGAATGAGAAATGTCATTTTTAACACTTGAGTGGGTCTCCGATGTCCAGCGCTAGAGCAGGGCTCTGCAAGGCAAATACCTTTACACGAAAACGTCAAGCCCTCCAACTTTTGAAGTTGTTTTTTCCAAATGCCCCCCTCCCCTTGTTCCAGTTAAAAGATGTGGAGGAGAAGACTTCTTTCTTGGAGATGTTCTGGATACATGCTGCAGAGTCAGCCCAGAGACAGTTTCGACCGTGTCCAATGACAGACGATCACACAGGTCCATTTTTCGGGTATTCCCATCTCACTCTGAGATGACAGAACGGACTCAAAACACCACCCAAGCAATTACATCACTTTAAAAGGGACTTTCAGGGCAGCGCAGACACATCTGTGGGCAAACCAGAGAGAAACCTGGGCGTGCTGGCTACCCAACCCATCATTGTAAGGATGATACCTGATTGCCACTCGTCAGCTCAGTCCATCATCATAAAAAGCAAAGACCCTTCCCAGCTGCCAGCCACGCAGTCCAGCTGAGCTCTGCTCTGTGCCCGTCTCCTGCCAGTACCCACCATGCAGGAGAGATAGGATGGTGCTGGGAAAAGGGTTCACAGCCACTCCGTTTCCAGTCTGTGAGATGTTTCTTTCTTTCTACCTCCCCTTTCCTACTTTATCTGTGAACTTGTGGACAGACAGAGGGGACATTTCAGTACTTTGGCTGAACTGGGAAAACCTTTCCTCGGCTGGGAGGTGTTGAACTATTCCAGAGGTCATCACAAAATCACAGAATCTTCTAGGTTGGAAGGGACCTTAAAGATCATCTTGTCCAACCGTCAACCTAATTTTGATGAAAATAAACACCCACACAACAAACAAAAAGCAACACCATCACTAAACCATATCTCCCAGCACTACATCAACCTGTCTTTTGAACACCTCCAGGGATGGTGCCTCAACCACCTCCCTGGGCAGCCCATTCCAATGGCTGATAACCCTTTCAGTGAAAATTTTTTCCTAATATCCAGCCTGAACCTCTCCTGGAGTAACTTGAGGCCATTTCCTCTTGTCCTGTCGCCTGTGACTTGGGAGAAGAGACCGACCCCCACCTCTCTACACCCTCCTTTCAGGGAGTTGTAGAGAGCAATAAGGTCTCCCCTCAGCCTCCTCTTCTCCAGGCTGAACACCCCCAGCTCCCTCAGCCTCTCCTCACAAGACTTGTGGTCCAGACCCCTCACCATCTTTGTTGCCCTTCTCTGGACCCGCTCCAGCACCTCAATGTCTTTTCTTATGGTAGGGAGCCCAAAACTGGACACATACTTGAGGTGTGGCCTCCCCAGTGCTGAGTACAGGGGGACAATCACCTCCCTACTTCTGCTGGTCACGGTATTTCTAATACAAGCCAGAATGCCATTGGTGTCAACATCTCCCCTTCTCCTACCTGCTTACACACGGGCCTTAGAGCTGTCCTCCACCCCTTCGTAAAAAGGGGTCTGAACCACAGGCCCCATCCCTGACCCCTCGAGAGAAGGGGCTGCTTTTCTGGAGGGGTATGGATGTTGGATTGTATTTCATTTTTTAAAATTTGCTTATGATTTGGGGGGAAAGACAACCGCTACTCATTTCTACGCTGGCAGCACCTGGGGAGGAGGCTGCTCCCAGGAATGGGATGCAAAGCTCATTCTGCGCTTCATTCCCTGCAGCTGCCGTCCCGGAGGGGGTGCACCCCCCTGCGCAGCCCCACATCCCCCCGAAGCTGCCCCACATCACCCTGTGCAGCTCCACATCACCCTACACAGCCCCACATCACCCCACAGCTGTCTCACATCACCCTGCGCAGCCCCGCATCACCCTGCGCAGCCCCGCATCACCCTGCGCAGCCCCGCATCACCCTGCGCAGCCCCGCATCACCCTGCGCAGCCCCGCATCACCCTGCGCAGCCCCGCATCACCCTGCGCAGCCCCACATCACCCTGCGCTGCCCCAAATCACCCCACAGCTGTCTCACATCACACTGTACAGCCCCACATCACACTGTGCAGCCCCGCAGCACCCTGCAGCTGCCCCATATCATCCTGCACAGCCCCACATCACCCCACAGCTGTCTCACATCACCCTGCGCAGCCCCGCATCACCCTGCGCAGCCCCACATCGCCCTGCTCATCCCACATCACCCCGAAGCTGCCCCACATCCCCCTGTGCAGCCCCACATCACCCTGTGCAGCCCCCATCACCCCACAGCTGCCCCACATCCCCCTGCGCTGCCCCACATCACCCTACACAGCCCCAAATCACCCCACAGCTGTCTCACATCACCCTGCAGCTGCCCCACATCACCCCGAAGCTGCCCCACATCACCCTGTGCAGCTCCACATCACCCTGTGCAGCCCCCATCACCCCACAGCTGCCCCACATCACCCTGCGCTGCCCCACATCACCCTACACAGCCCCAAATCACCCCACAGCTGTCTCACATCACCCTGCAGCTGCCCCACATCACCCTGTGCATCCTACATCACACTGTGCAGCCCCGCATCACCCCACAGCTGCCACACATCACCCTGCGCTGCCCCACATCACCCTACACAGCCCCAAATCACCCCACAGCTGTCTCACATCACCCTGCAGCTGCCCCACATCACCCCGAAGCTGCTCCACATTACCCCGAAGCTGCTCCACATCACCCTGAAGCTGCCCCACATCACCCTGTGCAGCCCCACATCACCCTGTGCAGCCCTGCAACAACCCGCAGCTACCCCACATCACCCCACAGCTGCCCCACATCACCCTGTGCATCCCACATCACCCTGCACAGCCCCACATCACCCCACAGCTGCCCCACATCACCCTGTGCATCCCACATCACCCTGCACAGCCCCACATCACCCCGCAGCTGCCACACATCACCCTGCACAGCCCCACATCACCTTGTGCAGCCCACATCACCCTGCACATCCCCACATCACCCTGAAGCTGCTCCACATCACCCCACAGCTGCCCCACATCACCTTGTGCAGCCCCACATCACCCTGCGCAGCACCACATCACCCCGAAGCTGCCCCACATCACTCCAAAACTGCCCCACATCACCCTGCGCATCCCCACATCACCCCACAGCTGCCCCACATCACCCTGCTCCACATCACCCCACAGCGCAGCTGCCACACATCACCCTGCACAGCCCCACATCACCTTGTGCAGCCCACATCACCCTGCACATCCCCACATCACCCTGAAGCTGCTCCACATCACCCCACAGCGGCCCCACATCACCTTGGGCAGCCCACATCACCCTGCACAGCCCCACATCACCCCACAGCTGCCCCACATCACCCTGCGCATCCCCCTGCACATCCCCACATCACCCTGCACAGCCCCACATCCCCTTGTGCAGCCCACATCACCCTGCACATCCCCACATCACCCTGCACAGCCCCACATCCCCTTGTGCAGCCCACATCACCCTGCACATCCCCACATCACCCTGCACAGCCCCACATCCCCTTGTGCAGCCCACATCACCCTGCACATCCCCACATCACCCTGCACAGCCCCACATCCCCTTGTGCAGCCCACATCACCCTGCACATCCCCACATCACCCTGCACAGCCCCACATCCCCTTGTGCAGCCCACATCACCCTGCACATCCCCACATCACCCTGCACAGCCCCACATCCCCTTGTGCAGCCCACATCACCCTGCACATCCCCACATCACCCTGCACAGCCCCACATCCCCTTGTGCAGCCCACATCACCCTGCACATCCCCACATCACCCTGCACAGCCCCACATCCCCTTGTGCAGCCCACATCACCCTGCACATCCCCACATCACCCTGCACAGCCCCACATCCCCTTGTGCAGCCCACATCACCCTGCACATCCCCACATCACCCTGCACAGCCCCACATCCCCTTGTGCAGCCCACATCACCCTGCACATCCCCACATCACCCTGCACAGCCCCACATCCCCTTGTGCAGCCCACATCACCCTGCACATCCCCACATCACCCTGCACAGCCCCACATCCCCTTGTGCAGCCCACATCACCCTGCACATCCCCACATCACCCTGCACAGCCCCACATCCCCTTGTGCAGCCCACATCACCCTGCACATCCCCACATCACCCTGCACAGCCCCACATCCCCTTGTGCAGCCCACATCACCCTGCACATCCCCACATCACCCTGCACAGCCCCACATCCCCTTGTGCAGCCCACATCACCCTGCACATCCCCACATCACCCTGCACAGCCCCACATCCCCTTGTGCAGCCCACATCACCCTGCACATCCCCACATCACCCTGCACAGCCCCACATCCCCTTGTGCAGCCCACATCACCCTGCACATCCCCACATCACCCTGCACAGCCCCACATCCCCTTGTGCAGCCCACATCACCCTGCACATCCCCACATCACCCTGCACAGCCCCACATCCCCTTGTGCAGCCCACATCACCCTGCACATCCCCACATCACCCTGCACAGCCCCACATCCCCTTGTGCAGCCCACATCACCCTGCACATCCCCACATCACCCTGCACAGCCCCACATCCCCTTGTGCAGCCCACATCACCCTGCACATCCCCACATCACCCTGCACAGCCCCACATCCCCTTGTGCAGCCCACATCACCCTGCACATCCCCACATCACCCTGCACAGCCCCACATCCCCTTGTGCAGCCCACATCACCCTGCACATCCCCACATCACCCTGCACAGCCCCACATCCCCTTGTGCAGCCCACATCACCCTGCACATCCCCACATCACCCTGCACAGCCCCACATCCCCTTGTGCAGCCCACATCACCCTGCACATCCCCACATCACCCTGCACAGCCCCACATCCCCTTGTGCAGCCCACATCACCCTGCACATCCCCACATCACCCTGCACAGCCCCACATCCCCTTGTGCAGCCCACATCACCCTGCACATCCCCACATCACCCTGCACAGCCCCACATCCCCTTGTGCAGCCCACATCACCCTGCACATCCCCACATCACCCTGCACAGCCCCACATCCCCTTGTGCAGCCCACATCACCCTGCACATCCCCACATCACCCTGCACAGCCCCACATCCCCTTGTGCAGCCCACATCACCCTGCACATCCCCACATCACCCTGCACAGCCCCACATCCCCTTGTGCAGCCCACATCACCCTGCACATCCCCACATCACCCTGCACAGCCCCACATCCCCCTGCGCAGCACCACATCACCCCGAAGCTGCCCCACATCACTCCAAAACTGCCCCACATCACCCTGTGCATCCCCACATCACCCTGCAGCTGGCCCACATCACCCTGTGCATCCCACATCACCCTGCAGCTGCCCCACATCACCCTGTGCATCCCACATCACCCTGCACAGCCCCACATCACCCTGTGCAGCCCCACATCACCCCACAGCTGCCCCACATCACCCTGCGCATCCCCCTGCACATCCCCACATCACCCTGCACAGCCCCACATCACCCTGCGCATCCCCACATCACCCCACAGCTGCCCCACCAGCCTTGCCCTGGGTCCTGGTTAGCAAAACAACCCCCGATTCTATTTAAAAGGTAGGAAGCGAGTCCTGCAGGTGAAGCCAACCTGCGCAGGCAGGCTGGGGAGAGCAAGGAATGCAGATGAGTTTATTTTTGCATAGCCTCCTACTAGCCCATCGCTGGGAGTTGCTGACATTACATCATCTGAACACCCCCGCCCCTCCACATCCAGCCTTTGGAAGGCACAAGGCTTCTGCTGACGGCTGCTGGAAGCAATAGCCAGGGGAAAATTAACTCTTTGCTGGGCAGGATGCGTGTGGCAATCTTCCCGTGGCTGGTGGTTGCCCAGCGTTGGGGTATTTTGCAGTTAGCTGTTACAGAAAGGGATGTCTGAATCCTCAGAGATGAGCAACCCCAGCAACCTCTGCCTCCAAGTATTTATCTCACAGAACAAGTATTTCTCTGACAGGACAAAGGCTCCGAGTTGCTCTCAGTCTGTCCCAAACAGAGGACTAAAGATGGGCGAGAGAATCCACCCGGTACCTCAAGGAACAGACTTAACAGTTTTGCTGGAGGGACATGACCGAGCAGGACTTTTCAATTCCCACCCACAGACTTCAATTACAGAAGAAACGGGTATTGTTAGTGTCAATTTTCCTCCAGACCCACGTGGCCTGACGGAGCAGCCGCCGACTGAGACACAGGCACAGGCATCTTGTGGAGAGCAGCACAAAAGCTTTTCTTTGCAGGAAATTAAAAACAAGGAAACAAACACCAGCACTTGCGTAAGCCCCAGACTGGCTCAGACAGAAAATTACCTCGAGACTGTTTGTGTTCCAGATCAATGGATCAGCTGCGTTGCGGGGCAATTAGCACCTTGAAATTATTCAGCAAGGCCAGGGGTGGGAATTTGAGGGGAGGGTGGTGAGGGAAGGGTGAAAGCAAGAGGGGATAACGATAGATCTTTCTGGATACAAAAGTCAAGGCTTGGCTGGGGCTGAGCCCAAGCTCCAACAGGAACAGGGCCGGTGGATGCTTTTGCAACCAGCAAAAGGGGGACAGGAGGGAGCTGGAGGGGCTGCTGACACCGCGTGGGTGGAATGGTATGGACAGGGACAGCACAGCACATTTATTCTGGCTGGGACTAAAGATACCTCCAGCATTGGAACAGGCTGCCCAGGGAAGTGGTTGAGGCACCATCCCTGGAGGTGTTCAAAAGACAGGTTGACATGGTCCTCAGGAATATGGCTTAGTGGTGGTTTTTTATTTATTTATAATTTCTTATTTATTTTTTTGTCAGAGTTAGGTTGATGGTTGGACTAGATGATCTTTAAGGTCCCTTCCAACCTAGACGATTGTATGATTCAATGATTCTATACCTGCCCAGTTATACCACAAGCCTGTTTTCTGCTGTACCCAGCACTCCAAGAAAGGCAAAACTACTCTGTAACCAGCTCCCAGCTGTGCCAGGGATGTGGATGAGCCAACTGGCCACAAGGCAAACACTTCCAGCAGGTACCAGCTCAGACAGACCCAGCTCCCTTGCAGAGGAGCATCCTCTCAGGGACTGGGTGTCCCTCTCCAACCCTGCTCCTCAGCAGCACACACACCAAAGTCCTTCGTTGCGCTGCATGTTATGAAGACACTGGTTATTGAAGATCTGATTATTCCTGCCACTGTTAGGAACAGGAAGATCTCATTATTCCTTGGTGCTGACATAATGCTCACATACACGTAACGTGCTCTACTCTTGCTGTCGGAGGAGGAGGGTGGGAAGAAGGGACGACTGTGGTTGGCTCCAGTGTAATCTCTTTAAAGGTCAAAGCCCTTCTTTAAACAAATCAAACCTCCAAACTCACCCAGGAGAAATGAGACATTTGCTCAGACGGGTCTTGTTCCCCAACCCATGAGGACCAAGAGGAACCACCCCCTCTCCCTGTGACCTAGGGAAGCCCTCGTGGCCTCCACTGTGGGACACGGGGGCTTTCTCCACCGCTCCTGAACACCAACCCAGAAAAACCCCAGATACCAAAGACATAATGAGGATTAAAGCAACTACATAGAATCATAGAATGGTTAGGGTTGGAAGGGACCTTAAAGATCATTGAGTTCCAACCCCCTGCCATGGGCAGGGACACCTCCCACTAGAGCAGGTTGCTCAAGGCCACATCCAGCCTGGCCTTGAACACCTCCAGGGATGGGGCATCCACAACTTCCCTGGGCAACCTGGGCCAGTGTCTCACCACCCTCATGGTAAAAAATTTCTTCCTGAGATCTAATCTGAATCTTTTTTCTTCCAATTTAAAACCATTTCCCCTTGTCCTGTCACTACACTTCCTGGTAAAGAGTCCTTCTCCAGTTCTTCTATAGGCACCCTTCAGGTACTGAAAGGCCACTATAAGGTCTCAGGCTGAACATGAGGAAGCCTCTCTCCTTTTCTAACAGGTCTCCACGCTTCTTGCTAATCTAGGATGAAAACCACCTCTGTCCAGGCAGTTTTCTATTATCAGGGATGTGTTTGCATCCCATCTGAACAGAGGGAGGTCAAGGCAAGAGTGAGTGCGGAACTCTTTCAGGCACTGATGCTCTTAACACTTTGAAATCATGCTAATCTGATAAGGCACCGAGGGAATTATGCAAGTAAACAAAGCCAGCCCCGATAAGGAGATAGGGCACACCACGTATTTAGCGCTGGGAGGGAGGAGGACAGACCAGCCCCAACCACTGATGGCTGCAGCCCACGACAAGGAAAATTAAACAGCAGGATGCCAGCGCTGCTGCTCACAGCTAGATCTTCCTGAGCATTAGCATTTGATCACAGCACTTCCTTTGCCAGGATAGAGAGAGATGCAGGAGGGCAGGCTAGAAACTGGGAATAAAACTGCCCAGGATAGAAGGGTTAGCTGAACGGAGCCAAGAGGAGGCAGTGGGGTTTGTTTTTTTTTTTTTCTTTGCTTCTGCATGCTTGGTTGGTTGGCAAAACCTGAGCCCTCCCTGCATTCCAGGTTGCTGGTGGTACTTATCTTCATGCTTTGTGGAAACGATGCAGGACGACTACGAGCTGCTGCCCGTTCTCCTGCTGCCCCGCAGGGTCCTCCAGGAAAAACAAGCCTCGCAGTTGGAAGAAAGCTGATCTAAAGCCCAACTCCTACATCAACTTTCTAATTGAGGGGCAATTTTTCAAAAGCCTCTCCCCACCCTGGGACACGCAGAGACTGATTTTGCGCAAGGGCTGCTCTGGGATGGATGCAAATCCATCCAGAGGCTGGATTTGTAGCCCCTCAGAAATACCAGGCTGCAAATCCAACCCCCAGAGCAGACCCACCCCGGAGCAGCAGACACTTCCCATGAAGTTTTGGTGCTACTTTCATCATCTTTCTTCAGCTTTCCTTATTTATACAATGGAGCTACGAACCCTGTCGTTTCAGGAATGCTGATGAGTGATTAATAGCTGCAAAGCATTTGGAAGGTAAAATGCTCTGGGTAATTATTACCCTGAGCGACAAAGAACAAGACAGTTCAAGAGTACACACTGACAGATTACAACATCACGCTGCAAGGGAGCACCCAAAATCTCCCAGTAATTCCTGCTCGAGGGACCAGGTCCAATGCCCAGGTTGCCCAGAGAAGCTGTGGCTGCCCCATCCCTGGAGGGGTTCAAGGCCAGGTTGGAGGGGGCTTGGAGCAACCTGGTCTGGTGGGAGGTGTCCCTGCCCAGGGCAGGGGGGTTGGAACGAGATGATCTTTAAGGTCCCTTCCAACCCAAACCACTCTATGATTCTGTATGTTGTGAGAGATGCTATGGCATTTTCAACTCTTCTTCAGCATTTGATTCTGTTATTATTACTATGGTAATTGCCAGTCGAAAAAAAAAAAGAGATTAATGGGTTGAGGAGAAGGGGAAGAGAGGCTCCAGGAGGGGCTCACAGTGATGGGATGAGGCAGGAATAGCCACTTTCCCACCCAGCTCTCCTTTCCTTGGTTGAACTAGATGATCTTTAAGGTCCCTTCCAACCTAGAAGGTTCTGTGATTCTGTGATCTTGCTGCCTGGAGCACAATGCAATGGGAGCAGAGCACGGGAGGCAGCCTGGTCCCCTTGACGTGTAATATGGGACCTTTCCCTGGAGCAGGAAAGGGTGAGCAGGGACACAACACCCCTCCCGTTTCCTACTCACCCATTTGCACAATAATTGCAGGAATCTGAGATCCCTGAGAGCTTTTCTTCCACCTCCAGCAAATTTGGGTGAAAGCAGCCAAGCAGAGAGACTCATTCCCCACATATGTGCAAATCTCACTTTCTGATGGAGAACATTGGTGTTCCTGGGAGAACGTTGGTGTTCCTGGGACAGTCGGGTTTTCGGGTAATCCAGCGCTAACTGCCACGAAGCAGCAGCATTAACAGTAATTAAAAAAAATGAGATCCTTTCCACACCAGGCTGTATATTTTGGAGGCAGCCAGTTCACTTGAACAGGATTATGACAGCTCAGGATTTTACTTCTTTATTTCCACTCCCTTAACCACGAGATCAGTGCAGGCGGCTTCAGAAGAAATGGGCACAAAATTCACTTACGCTGAGACAGGTCTGAAGCTAAACCGTATTTTTCCTTTATTTCTCCAGGACATTCAAGACAAATACAAATACGGAACAGGACTGACACTGGAAAGCAAATAGCATTTAGTCACCCACACAGACCTCTAACAAGCACTTTACTGCCTAAGTGAAAATCCCCTGCAAAAGCAGTTTGGTTCAGAGGAAGGAAACCTTTAGGAGAGCGGTAGGAGAACTCCCTGACCGCTCATTTGTGGGAAATTAGAGGTAAAAACAAAACATATGAGGGAAACCAGAATGGTTTAAGTGGGAAACCTCCAAACTGAGGAAGCCGTTGGGCTGAGGCGGCCTGCGGGCACGTAAACATATAATGTGCTTATGTGCATCCCTATACACGCTCCCATATATAACACGTAAGCACGCCGGCTTCTGCACACACAGGGATGCTCTCCCCTCCCGACCAGCCCCATCCCCAGCATCAGGCTTCTCGGACAGGCAATTTGTCTTCAGGCCACACATGTGAGCTGGCATCAGGAGCATTTGTCCCCTTTTTGACCCCAGCGTGTTGGTTCATTCTATTTATATATTTTTGATCTGTAACCCAGGACAGAGGTTTCTGGCACCGTTGCTGGAAGGTCAGGGCAGGACCACAGAAGAGCAAGTCCCAGGCAGGGAGCCCTTGCAGAGCATGATTTGTCAGCTGCCTCCGTCACAAATTTGCTGTGTTTTGAATTCAAAGAATCTCTTCCAAAAACAAAAGCCCCACTCGGGCCTCCACGCCGAGATGGCAGAGCTGGCGGAACAGCACGGGGAGCATCCCACGTTCAGAGGGGGCTGACGACCCTACAGAGATGCTCGGTCAGGAGACCTGTGAGAAGGTTCCTGGGGAGAGGGAAGGAACTGACAAGAAGGTGGAAGATGGAAAAAGCAGATTCATGCAGGAGGAGAAACACCCTCTGAGAACAAGCCCTGCTCCTGCTCAGCACCGAGCAAGCTGTTGGGTGGCTGGTCTATCAGCATTGCCCAGGGCAGGAGAAAGAGCCCGCAGAGCTAACGAGGAGCTAAGAACCATTCCCTGGCCTTCCTTCTCCCTCCAAAGACTATAAAAGACATTTCATAACTTAGACCCTACTTCCATTAGGTGCCAGTGAACACCCACTAATGATTTCTGGCACTATCTTGTTGAAGGATTCAATAGGAGAGTCCAGGACATGTGCCAGAGAGGACAGGAGGTTCAGCCAGGAGAACGACTTTGGTCCTGAGCTGCTGTGAAACAGCCAGGTGAGGCTGAGGAACAGGAGATGACTACATGAGAAAGAGCCATGAATATCAACAGGGAGGGGAAAAACACGCCAGGGTGAGACTACCAGATACACACCTTCTCTTCACAAGTTCCCAAGTAAACTCCTGCATATACACGTTAGATGTCCTAGGAGAAGACACTGGGGTTGGGGGCGGGGGGAAGAGCTATGGAGCTAAGTTTTCAAATGATAGAAGAGCACAAATCTTGAATGGATGACACCTAAGAGTTTCCAGCAGCCCTATTTCTAAAGCCCTAAATCCCACACAATGTGGAGAAGGTCTAGAAGGTCTAGAAAACAAGGTGAAACAAGGGGCCAGGAGCTTCCCCTTGCACAAGGCAGGAAGATATTTAATGAAGCAACAGCAGAGAAGAGTTGGGTTGTGTATTACCTGCTGGAGACAAACCACAGCATCCTGTTTTCCATGCTCAGATTTAAAAAAATCCCCTAAACTTGCCAGTTCATGCCCATTGATCTCAGAAGACGGTACCAAGGGATTTTATCATTATAAATGCTTCATCATAGCATCACCCCTCCTGCAGCTTCATGCCCCACGGTGGGGACGGTCTTTCCTGGGAAGGAACAATCCCCACAGGATTAGAGCATTCTGTGGACTAAGCACCCACTCCCACTGCCTCCCCACCTTCTCAAAACACACCATTTAGTGAACAGGCACGAGTGACGACACAAGAAATACATACGATGGTGATTTCCCCTGGGTGGGTAACAGCATCTTCTCTCCTCTGGAGGCCCACCTCTGGGCTGGTGGCACACCAGCACCCAGGTGCTCCCCGGGCCACGGCGGGTGCATCGTCACCGCTCACCCCCTCACGTTCTGGCACGTGAATTTGCTGTTTAATAAACTTTCCTGCAGTTTGTGTTTCTCGGTAACCCTGCGGTAGTAGTCATGGTGATAAAACTGGGGTCCTTGGCAACACACCAATGATGCTGCAAATCTACGATGACTAATCCTAAAAGCCTAATTTGTAGAACTCATTTAAATGCTTCAAGATATGCAGGTCACCACAGGGGTCGATTTAATGGCTATGGCATATCTGGTGGTGAAGCAGTTGTTACAGAAGGAGCAGCCAGGGCATCTTCTGGTCATAAAATTAAGTGGATTTTTAATGCAAGACATAGACTAAAGAGATTAAAAGGAAAAGCACAATTTAAACACAGGCACAATAACAAACCCAGCTGATTTCCAGTCAAAGAGCCGGCCAAAGCTTCCAGATGAAATGCTGTTTTAAATAACAATTCCGCCCAACAATATCGCTGATACAGTACTGCCTGCTTTATTCGTGCCTATTCAGAATGTGATGAGGGCTCTTCTCCACGTCTTGCCCACCAAAACCAGGGTGCAGCACAGCCCGTTCTGCCCCACAGGGGCACCCACAGAGGATGCAGACCCGGGACCTGCTGGTGCCAGGGCTTCCAGCATCACCAGGAGGGATGATGGGCAGAGCATCTCCCCCGTGTCGCCTTCCCCCCGGGGTAGCAGGCGCAGGACGGGGGCTCTCGTTACCTACTCAGACTCTCTCTCAGCTCTCTGCTGGCAGTAAAAAATTCATGGCCACATCTTCAGCGAACAGGCCGGTGACGCCAGCGAGGGAAGAGTGCCAAAATCCAGTCTATTGCTAGAGCTGCGCCCGGCTGGACCCACGGGGCAGCGCTAAAGCCATTGGCTCTTGTTTTTTTTATTCTGTTCCACAGCTTTTACGTTTTTCTCCTCTCCACCCCCCCTGCCACCTGGCATCCAACGCACACATAAGCAGAAGGGAATGGAGAGAGGCTTCTGCTGACACACACATCAGCAAAATCCCCTTCGCACAGGCGCTCTCTCCCTCCTTGTACAAATAAAGCAGTAAGCGCCGTAGACGGTATCCTATCCCAAAGCAAATCACGCTGGCCAGAGGCTGTAGAGTCCTAAATCTTTATCCCACAGTGCTGAACAAGTACCACTCACCTAATTTGTTGTGGGTTTTACGTAAGCATTCACATTGCTCTACTCAGCAACAGTACCACTCACCTAATTTGTTGTGGTTTTTGCGTAAGCATTCACATTGCTCTACTCAGCAACTACCAGAGACAAGCATCAATGCCCAACCAGGCTGAGCTGTTCGATGACACAGATCTGATCTCCACGTCCTGATCCACCGCCTTAACCCACTGCCCTTCCCAGCTTCCAGGAGAAAGACTCCCTTCATCCCACCAGGAGCTGGGCCATGAAGCGCATTCATCTGGCAGAACGTGGGCAGCCTTAGTTAAAAGCAAGCAGAGAAAAATACTTGTTTGGGAAAATCCTAGCTCTACTTATCAGGTTTTCCCCCTCTACTTATCAGGTTTTCCCCCTCCAGCTTCAAACTGGAGGCACCGTACCCGCCCTTGCCGCGGTGGCCGACACGGAGCCAGCTCGAGCGCGAAAAACCCCCAGTTCCCTTCATTAGTTTGTCAACGTTTCTGTTCCCGCAGAGGAAATTGAGTTTAACGGGGAGTTATCTGCATTCATACTTCATTATATTGCAGTAATAAAGCAACAGCAACAGCAATAATTACTGTGGGCACTAATGACTTCTACTGCACCTTCACGAGCAAAAGGCGACGTGTGCGATGTACGCGACGCTGGCTTTGATGCAATCAAGGCACTTCTTGGGTAAATTCGTGCAAAACAAAGGCTCTTAAGTCTTGAAGATGGACTCAGTCCTTGCTCTTTTGAAAAACAAAATCCCACTGATTTTGTTTTTCCTACCGACCCCCCCGCTGATCCCACTGGAGACTCAACCAGTGATGCTGGAGGGCTCGGACTGTTAGATACAATCTCTGGTCACCTAAAATACCACCTGTGACTCCTGCAATGGAAGCATCAGTCTCCTTGACCACAGAGATGCCACAGCTCATCAACTGGAGGCACCTACTAGAGTAAGAAACCCAAATATAGATTTATAACATTGATATGACATTCTGGTCTTAGTGCTTGGGTACAGAACAGCACAATGACTGTTTTCAGTGATGAGGAATAGAAATGGCAACGCCATACACCAACTACAGCAAAAGATGGGGATCCAAACCCTGCTTTCTGAATCCCGACGTGTGAATATGTGATACAACTGAAGTTGCTCCAACCATGGCTCAGTTTCACCACCCATGATAAGAGGTCTAGTTACCCTGTCTCAGTACTACTATGAGGCTTTAATTAAAGCACTCCTATAATTGTGCTTAATAGTGTATTATGTATATATATTGTGAATATATACATAATATATAATATTGTGTAAATAACAGTGTTATTTACAAGACTCTACACGGACTGAAATCCTGGATACGTGGATGTAAAGGGGCTTTTGCTCATGGTTTTTCAGCCAGGACTATTTGATCTTTTCTTGTCAAAACAACACACCTTGCAGGGAGCCCACCAGTGGTGCAGCCCCTGTGTCACCTCCCCGCAGCTCCTCTTGGGTCACCTCCAGCAGCCTGGGACACGGGACACATCCCCGTGTCCCCCAGCCCTGGCCAGGGGACCGCAGCTGATGCTGTGCCTCTGGGAAGGGTTCTCCAGGCCCTGCACAGCCAAATCAACATTCTCCTACAGAAAATAAGGGCAAAACATGGTCCGTATCACACCTTTCCAGTGGTGGGTAAGAGCACCCCGGGGAGTTTACTCTGTGTCTGGGGCTGAGCATTTGGGCACAGACGTGGGGTCCTGCTGGCACTTCAAGGGGGGCTTAAGGATGGAAAAGGCAACATCCTTTTAGCTGCAGCTCAGCTAGAGGAGGAGAGCTGCCTATAAAGCACTGCCTATGAAGCTGTCGAGTTTTCGATGGCTGCTGCGTGAGGAATTGCAAAATCTATTCCCTGCAAGGCTTTACGTTGCCCTCCTCCCGAAAACCCAGTGTCCACCACAGAGGTGGAAAGCTCAGCTGAACAAAGCATTAGGAAAGGGGCTGCGTGGCCGGTGGGGCGTGCAAAGAGGTGACCTGAAGAGGCATTTTAGCATTTGTAAAACTCTGGGTAGAAGAGAAAAAAAAAAAAAAAAACCTAAAAAAAAAATACCTAAAATTGGGGGAAAAAAAAAGAGGGTTAAGAGACCGAAACAGGTTGCTGTGGGATCCAGGGGACTTGTAAGCTCTTCTCAACATCTGCAGGAGCGTTTGAATCCGGAGCGAGAAACCCCGGGCCGACGCTAGTTAAATGCTTCAATGAATTGGAAGTTTTCTTCCCGTGTATTTTTAGTTGGCACCAACAGGCATTACATAATGGCCATTATATAACGGCACTACGGCCACAAACACCCTCTTTGGGGCTTTTTGTTTGCTTTTTTTCCCCTTTTTCTCTCTCTCTTCCCCTCCCCTCCCCCCAAATCATCTCCTTAGTGGGGGGATTGATCAATAATTGCACTTTCCATCAAATGAGAGAGGCAAATCCTTAGGAGAAAAAAAAAAAATCAAATGGAGTAAAAATATTGTTACTAAGCCTGTGAGCGCTCCTCTCTTGCCCAACCTCAAACAGAATTAACTATTCCCAGAATAGAAATTCCACTAAGGCTTATCTGTAGTTTAAAGGGACAGGCTGTGATTCTGTGCAGACACTACATTTCTCAATACTGGAGGGTTTTTTTTATCTCGTAGTGATGATAGCTCGGAAGACAAAAATAAAGGAGCAGGGGGGAGCACTATGTGAGAGATGGCGAGGAAAAACTGAAGGAGATTTTCTTTATCTGCCAGAAAGATCATCGCTCCTTTAAAATTTTCCCTTGGCATATTTTTTATCTTTTCTTCCTAACAGCCACACTGGCAGAGCAACAGAGACTTCTGCTTCCAAACTAGGTGCTGCAGAGGAAAAAAAAAAAAAAAAAGAAAAAAGAAAGTTTCCAAAAGGTAGAAATATTTCCTCTCCTTTATTTCATATCTCTGAACCTAAAGAGAGCCGAATGCCTCTGAATGCAAAAATAAAAATCAGTTCAGTGGCACACCACGAGCTCCCCGGGCTCAGGCAAGGGCTGACTTGGCTTTTGTTATCCCAGCACAGAGCCCCTCTGACAAACACAGCGCTCCCCGTAATTCCGCCTTTTCCGGGCTGGTCCTCTTTGAAACAAATGAGCTGATTCCAGAAAGAGCAAAAGACATCATCTGCAAATAATCACTTTTTTTTTTTTTTTTTTTTTTTTTTTGGCTCACAAGCTGCTCCCTTTTGCCGTTTGGCTCTCCCAAAGCTGGTAATGCCACCGATGCTCTCCTGACTCACACGAGGTTTATAAATAAACCAAACCCTCAGCTACCTCCACGGGAAGGCATCGCGCTGAGCGCGTCGCTGGGTGTCACACAGGGGAACAAAAACAACCCTGGGAGAGAGGGGAAGGAGAAATGACGAACGCAGCTGCCTGGGGAGCACCAAGTCAATTCAGAGAGAGGCTTTTTTGGCTTTTCGAGCTGCGGCGGCACAAGGCAGACCCCGCTCCTGAGAGCAGCTCCGAGGGCAGTGATTGCAGCCCAGCAGGGCCAGTCATGTGAACACGAGCAAAAAACCCAAGAAAACAGGACAAAGAGGGAGCAGAAGGGATAAACATTAATTAGCTGGCATGACGGTGCTGGGTTTGGGCTGAAGAGAGTGCAGATGGGGGGAGAAGGAATAGCTTACAAAAACTTATCAAATGCACTAAGGTGGTTTATTATTATTATTATTATTATTATTATTATTGCTGTTGTTATTATTGTTATTATTATTATTAAATGGGAAATGCTGCCTTGCTCTGTTTTGTGGATGTCTGACACCTAGTTATTATGATCTTCAATAATTAAGTTGAGAAAAAAAGTGACTTGCTGGAAAAGCTGAGTTGTTGGAGCTGTGACGGTCCCAACGCACGAGAGTCCTGCTCTGCGAGTGGCCCGTGCTCACCACAAAGAATACAGCCATTTGTCATTCGGGACCGAAAATATTAGAGAAACAAGTGTCAAAACAAGCAAAAGCAGTAAGTTTACTGGCATTTGTCACGGTTTTCTCCTCTACAGAAGCCATTAAGGGATTTTACAACCACCGATCACTCGCAGCACTGGGAAATAGCAAAAACAAGCTGAACTGAGACAAATGTTTGTGGTTCTCAGGAGAAACGCTCCTCATTCATTTCAAAGCCCCCCCAACCCGCTGAGCGTCCAGCCCCAGGTGCTCAGGATAAAGGCACATGAGATGGGATGGGATGGGATGTGGTGCTGGTCCTGCCATCAGAGTCCCCTTCTCGAGATCAAAGCTCCGAAGGCACAGACAGCCCAACTGCAACACCCCTTGTTAATGGACCCCTCTACGTGGGTGTAAATGTAGATATAGACAGTATATGTATATATAGGGGGCTTGTTCATGCATGTATGTATGCAAATGGGGAGGGAAAAAAGCCATCCTGAGGAAGCAGCAGCGGGGCAGAGCTGGTCACCGGGACGGTGGCCTGGCCACAATGGGAGCACCCCCGGGGGTCTTCCTGCCGGGGGGGGAGAAGGGGGAGAGGAAGAAAAGGATGTTTAATTTAAAAGGAAGGGAGCAGCGCGCAGACTGTGTGAACTTGTAAAAATCAGGTTTCACTCTGCCACACTCAACACCCGGCCAAAGAAAACCAGCTGAGCTCTATGAAGAGCACAGCCCTTCTCCACCGGGAGCTCCCTTTGTCCAGCTCCCCGTCCGTCCCAGCCAGCAGGGAGGGTGAAGAGCTGCTGCTGGAGGGTCCCACATGCACCAAACCAAACCACTCACCCAGCCAGACCAGTGTCCAGGAGGTGACACAGACAAGGAGCTCGCTCCTTCCCTTGCCTGACTTGGTCTCCACATCTGCCTGGCAGAAAAGGACCTGGGGGTGTTGGTTGAATGTCAGCTGAACAGGAGCCAGCAGTGTGCCCAGGTGGCCAAGAAAGCCAACAGCATCCTGGCCTGTGTCAGGAACAGCGTGGCAAGTAGGGCCCGAGAGGTGATCATCCCCCTGTACTGGGCACTGGTGAGGCCCCACCTCGAGTACTGTGTCCAGTTTTGGGCTCCCTACCATAAAAAAGACATCGAGGTGCTGGAGTGGGTCCAGAGAAGGGCAACGGAGCTGGTGAGGGGTCTGGAGCACAAGTCTCCTGAGGAGAGGCTGAGGGAGCTGGGGGTGTTCAGCCTGGAGAAGAGGAGGCTGAGGGGAGACCTTATTGCTCTCTCCAACTCCCTGAAAGGAGGGTGTAGCCGGGGGGGGGTCGGTCTCTGCTCCCAAGTCACAGGCGACAGGACGAGAGGAAATGGCCTCAAGTTACGCCAGGGGAGGTTCAGGCTGGATATTAGGAAAAAATTTTTCACTGAAAGGGTTCTCAGCCATTGGAATGGGCTGCCCAGGGAGGTGGTTGAGGCCCCATCCCTGGAGGTGTTCAAAAGACAGGTTGATGTAGTGCTGGGAGATATGGTTTAGTGATGGTGTTGCTTTTTGTTTGTTGTGTGGGTGTTTATTTTTGTCAGTTAGGTTGATGGTTGGACAAGATGATCTTTAAGGTCCCTTCCAACCTAGAAGATTCTGTGATTCTGTGATCTCAGCAGACCTAAACATGCCCCCATTCCCCCGCAGCCCCTCCGCACGTACCTTCCCAACCCACCAAACCTCTCTCCCGTGGGAGCAGCACCCTTATCCCCTGTGACTTGGAGGCATAACACACGGAGGGTCAGTCCGATGGTGGTTTCAAAGCTCCTGGGTTTCTTTTACAAGACTTCTGGGGAAGCACAGGCCTGTGAGGAATCCTACCTAACCCAGCACAAGCCTTTGCTGTAAAGATTGCTCCGCTGTATTTAAGATCTAAGAATTAAAACATATTTAACTCGTACAAGTGATACGTAATAAATTTAAGAATAAAATAAAAAGCCTCAGATCTGCAAAAAACCAAGCCATTAATCAAACAGACGCTCTGGAAGACTTTGCTGTGAAATCTCTGGTGATTAGCTACGGGCACTCAGCCAGAGAGGCCTGCGAGCTTTGTTTCACTGACATGTATTTTTAAACCAGCTCCAGCAAAGAGGAGGCTGTGTGGGGCACACAATACCAGCTCTGGGGGCCGTATCTCTCCGTTTCTCAGTTCTCCATCTCTAAGACTGGGATAGTAACGCCTCCTCGTTCCTGCCCAGCTTTTCCAACTAAATCTGCAGGGCACAGACCACCTCTTCCTACATTTACACAGTGTGGGATCACAACTCTGTCCCTGTTGGGTGAGGAGAGCTGTGTGCACCTGTAATATACACCACGGAGACAATAAAAACGGGCTTGAAGGATCTTCAGGCACAACACAGGCAGTCTACGGCAGGGCTGGTTAGCCCTAGATCATTCCCAATTCTATTTAATGCATTATTTGAAACCACCCAGCGATAGAGAGCCTGCTGCCTCTTTAATAGCCTATTGATTAAATGTATTGCCACAGCCCGTGACACAAACTGCTAGAAGCATCTCTCAGGCTGCATTAACATCCCCTACACCTCCAGGTATGCCAAAACCTGCCTGGGCTGGGTCAGGAGAGCTGACGTTTCGTCAAGCGAGTGGCCCCCACTGACTTGTGCTCAGCCAAAGATCTATTAACTCCTCTCAGTTTGCAAAGCGCCCAGAACGCCCAGAGACAAGAGGTTACACCGGTGGCAAACACAGAATTAAGCTGACAGTTTTAAAAGATTAGTAAAGTGTTGCTTTCCATTCAAATTAGAGGGGGGTAGAAAAGATTACTTATAAAAAAAGAACTTCCCCCAGAGTGTTTTACTCTCTCCTGAGAGATACTTGTAATACCGCAAATCCCCATCAACAGACGAGCAAATGTTTAGAAAGAGGGAGAAAAAGAGGAGAGTTTGAAAAACAATGCCAGTTAAAAGGTTTTCAGATTGGTTTGCATGGAAGAAAATGGGTGAACAGTGCTATTCGAAATAAATAATAAAGAAAATAAATTAAAAAATAAATCTAAATAAATGATGCTATATTGTTCAAGCTCTGCCAAAGCATTAACCATTTAAAAGGGTGCAAAAGACCTGAGGAGCGGTGGTGGGCACAGGGAGAGCCATCTGCCCAGCATCAGTCCCACCGGAGTGTCCCCTCCGAAAGTGATAGGGGTTCCAACTCACAGTCACTTTTGTGGCTTCTGAAGATTCTCAAGCAAACCAAGGTACAGAGCCAAAAGGGGGCTACGAGGGCAGACTCCTCAGTAGCCAGCACCAATGGGGATGGGCTTCTACCTGCGGGACACAGCAGCTGGGGAAAGGGAAACCCCGTGTAGGAAGGTGAGGTGCTAATGAAAAAAATAAAAAGAACAGAGCAAGCAGAAAAGCAGCCATGGGGATCTTCAGGGTGTCCCACCAGCTGGGAGTGATTTGATTCAACGCGCAGTTTTGTTTTAAATGCTTGTACCATGTAAGTTTTTAATATAAGTTTTTACTGATGACTTTACTTGCCACAAACAGAGCAGAGCCAGAGGTGCTCTGGAGGGCCCTGCACGTGTTTGAAAAAGATGTTTCTTGCCCCCACGAGTTTACATTTCAACCTAATGCAGAGAGACAATGGACGTAAGCAAAAATGCATTCTGGCTGCTTTCACAGCATGAGAAATGTTAGGAGAGTAAAGAAGATAAGCATAGACAAGAATAGTTTAAATTCATTTCTGCAGACATAATCCGAGAAGTGCGAAGTGGAACTTCTCTGTGCGTTGCAGGGAATCAAAAGCAAAAGCAAAGTCCCATGACAGGGCTTAGCAGAAGCTCAGCGCAAGCTCTTGAGCAAAGAACTAAAACAGGCATCTTCATATAAACACAAGTTCTGAAAGAACTGATTGAGAGCGGTGATGGATGTCTCAGGGAAGGAAGGTTACGAAGCGATGAAGGCTAAAACACTGCTCCACAGCTTTACTCTCTGCTCCTGAGCTGGTCATTCCGTGGGGAGATGGACACACAGAGCCCTATTGGCCACCTCACTGCTTTAGACGCTCTTCAGCTTAGACTCTTGCCTTCAGGCTCCTTCTCCAACTCTATTTCCAAAGTGCTGCCTTGACCCAGCTAAACTCCCAGTTTGTAAGAATTAGAATTGGACCTACCAATCTTGGGTCCGAAAAATAAAAATAAAAGGACAGCTAACTTTTTCAGCTCTGCTGTGCCCTGTTGTTGTTGCGGAACGCCATGGGACAGCATGGTATGAAAGAAAGCATAGAAGAGAAGCGTCCTGCAGAACAAAGCCGTTGTGTCTGTGCTGGACTCGCATGACCTCTTCCTTAGGGTAAACAAATAGGGACTTCTTCTGAACCAGACACAGTCGGAGATGACTATCCACTCCCAGGACTCCCAACTGATCCCGAAGATGAAAGAGAGCAAGAAAACCCTAAATGCTGTGTCGCTGCAGCACCATCTCTCCCACGTGTAGGACTGATGGCCCTTCACACTGGTAAAAGCAATCTCCTTGACCTGCTGGACTCAAGTTAATCAGCGATTAACTACTTATTTATCATTTATTAACCTTTTATACCTTCCCTGTACATCTGCCCTTAATGAAAAGGGTGTTCCTTCTTCTCAATATACCTGGACATTATCTGCAGAGTTTCCCATAGGGACAATTTACTCCAGATCCCATGATGGCCTGGAATTTGGGGGCTATTACCTATACTTGGCAAGCAATACGTTCATCAGTGGTGGGGGACCATGCCCCACAGCACCCACCAGTCCCCACTGGGGGGACACATCAAGTAAAGCACTAATGAACCCGCCCAGGTCCCATTCATCTCAGTGGAGGTTAAACATACATTTGGCACCCGGAGCTGGAAACGGTGGCTCCTTGCAAACAACTTCTCACAAACCAGCATCCTGGAGCCTGCTTTACACCAACCACTCCAGCACAGTGACTGAGGGTTTATCTCACACATACAAACATTGTTCAAAGCGGTGCAGTATTGAGGGCTCTGAAGGTAGGAAGCTGCCAAAGTGAGGTTGTCATAGAACAGGGACACAATCCTATTTACCACGAAACCAATCTCTCTTTTGCTTGATTTAGTCTCCAGCTTCCAGCAGCGGGGAGGATGCAGCTGCCTGCAGCCCCCAGTTGCATCCCCCACCCCAGCCAGATGCCACCCCACCGTGGGACCTGTGGGTGCTCAGGTGATGGGTCTCAAAGCAGCAGCCTTCAACGATGCAACTGAACCTCTGCGTCATGAAGCAGACACAGGAGGAGGTGAATTATCACAGGCAAACTGAGTTTTGGCATCAGCCTTTCTAATAACCCCAGGCACTTTCAGTAATAGTTAAAACAAAATGCTCAGAAAAAAAGAAATCCCAGTGCAGCCTCCTGCCTGGGCACTGAAAACTGCTGAAAAAATGAAATTGCACCAGAGCTGCATCGTGTCCTGCACATGCTCCTGCTTTGGAGCCAGCCCATTCATAATTTTTGCACCAGAGCTGCATCGTGTCCTGCACATGCTCCTGCTTTGGAGCCAGCCCATTCAGACCTGCTGCTGTGGTTGGCCTTTTCCACTGCCCAGGGCTGGTGTGGAATTAACGACACCCCTTGCTGGTGGGTGCCACAGGTACCTGCTGCCGTGGGTGACCTCCTGGGCAGCAGGAGGACAGAGTGCTCTGGGTGGCCCATTTCTGCTCATCCATGAACACAACACCCACCAGCCTCTTCCTCTTTCTTCTTTTCCCTCCTCCCACCCTGGTTATCCTCACCAACAGCACTTGATCCTTATCGTCCCCTCCCATTCCCCTTGTTCACACACCTGGTTTACTCCTTTTTTTATCTCCTCTTGTCCTCCCCACTGGTCCTGAGCCTTATCTTCTCCCAGACACTACATCCATCCCCCCAGCCCGTCCTCACCTCCATCACTGCTGCTCTCAGATTTTTCCCCTCCAATCTCAGACTTCTTATTTGTACCTTTATTCTGTTTCTTTCTCTGCATTACGTCAGTAAGAGCTGGGCCAGAAACCTCCCTTGCTCCTGCAGCCCCCCAAGGGTCCCTGCTCCCCACCGCAGCTCCGAGGCCGTTGTTCCAAAGCTGGTTTTACATTCCCCTTGTTCACACACCTGGTTTACTCTTTTTTTTATCTCCTCTTGTCCTCCCCACTGGTCCTGAGCCTTATCTTCTCCCAGACACTACATCCATCCCCCCAGCCCGTCCTCACCTCCATCACTGCTGCTCTCAGATTTTTCCCCTCCAATCTCAGACTTCTTATTTGTACCTTTATTCTGTTTCTTTCTCTGCATTACGTCAGTAAGAGCTGGGCCAGAAACCTCCCTTGCTCCTGCAGCCCCCCAAGGGTCCCTGCTCCCCACCGCAGCTCCGAGGCCGTTGTTCCAAAGCTGGTTTTTCTCCTGCCTCACCCACACCCTGGGAGCTGTGAAAAACCACAACAGACTCCATGTCACTTCTGACACTTTGGCCGAAAAGCTCTGGGGTGCAGCAAACCTACACCTGGGCTGGATGGTTTTACCTTCTCAAGCAGACACCTCTCCTGCCAAAGCACAGGAGGACTAGAGCTCCTCAAAGAAAAAATTGTCATTATTTTGCAGCATTTCCTTCTAAGCTGCTCCTGAGAATGGCTTAAATGAAAGAAAAATTTGAAAAGTCATGTCCCTTGGCATAAATCATCTCACCCCAGGTTACCAAATCTAGCAGAGAAGGAGGCAATGGCCCAGGGCACTTCAATGGGAAACCCTGGGCAAAGTTAACAGAAGGTTCTACTACCAGCCCCACCTGTAACAAGTTTTAAACTTTTGCTGACACAGTTCATTATCTTACAAAACAAATTGCTCCAAGTGAACTGTGACATTAGTGTGTGTGATTCTCCGGTTGCTCAGGCTATTAATGTTTAAGATGTAATTAGAAGTAAGGGTAGAAAATAGCCCTTTGCAGAATATTTTTCAGACCATTAGCTGAAAGAATTTTCCACACAATTTCTCCCTGGCATTTCTGAGTACAAGGGCCTTCTCTCTATCAAGTGCTCCCCACCCTGCTAAGCACCATGCATTTTCGGTGGTCACACCAGCCACCCACCCAACGTGCATCAGCCACTCCAGCTCTTATTCCACTACTTCACCAAGCCGGAAAAGATCAGGTCAAATTAGACTTAAATTGACAAGGAGCTGCCTTGTTTCACTTGCCTCAATGGAAAAAGGCCAAGTCAACCTTACTCTCTGCTCCACAAGATAGCCAAATTGTTAAAGAAATGAAGAAAGAAGCTGGGAGAAAAATACAACAATAGATTATTGCACATCAACGCACTGTAGAAATGATCTGTATTGTCACTATCTGACAACAGAGACTCTGTCCACTTATACTAACATACAGCTCATTAAGGCAGCTCTTTTCTACACGGGAAATTGTTCACATTAAGCCTCTTTGCCTTCTGCTCACCTTGGAAATAAGTATCTTCTGCGCTTGATTTAAAACCTTTCTTGCCACCTTGAACCTTCTAGCTGCAGTGGTTGCTTGGAAAAAAGTACTTGCCAAACACGCAAGAGTCTTTCAGGTTTTTTCTCTCCCTGGACCACATTGCTATTATTATTTATGCCGCAGCAGAGGCTAGGAGACCTGGTCATGGACCAGAGCCCAGCTGCCTCCAGCTTACTGGAGGGGAAAAAAAATATTAAAAAATCAGAAACATTCAAAAGCATGAAAAGCAGCAGATGAAAAGCAGTATCTAATTCTTTCCCTTTTCCCAATTTTCCACTGAGGGCTTTTTAAGCATCATCTTTCCCTTTTCAAATACCTAATTCTTTCCCTTTCCCCAATTTTCCACCGAGAGCTTTTTAAGCATCATCTTTCCCTTTTCAAACAGGGAAGCAGGCTGTACCCTACGTCAGTAGCCCAACTAATCCAAACCAACAACAAAAGTGTCCCCACCTAGAACAACCCATCAAAAACATACCAAACTCAACCACAGGAATCTCTATAGAATAGGCTATTTTCTTTCCATACTAAATTTCCCTCCAGAAACTTTTCAACCGGAGAGAATTTTTAAAGCAGCTGGGGAAGGACTGAGAACCAGTGACAAAGACAACCTGAAATATTGTGGTGCCCATCACAGCTGCCCTGCAGCAAGGGCTCCAGCATGTGCCTTGTCTGCTGTACTGAAGAGCCCTGCTCAAAATCCAGTGTTTGGCACTGCCAACAGACCATCAACTCCCCATGTCACATAACCCAAGTTAGATATAACCCAAGTCAGATACAACCCAAGTCAGATGCATCCACGTAACGAGGCTTTTATGTGAGTAAAACCTCTGCTGATGGTCTCCTCCTCCCCACTGTGAAGAGCCAGGTTCTTCTTGCCTACCCTCACCTCTTCTATGGGACGCTACATGGAGGAGTCCTGCTCTTTTGGATATTTAAGCCACATTCAGCACACGAGTGGCTCTCTGAGCCCCGGCTTAATATGCTTAAAATTAAGCAGGTGCATCTGCATTAAAGGTGCAGCCATTGCTCCACAAAGAGGGTTGCTATTAAATCTCCTGTTCTTTAGAGTGTTTTTCTTTGGGGCTGGTGAAGTGTACTCTGCAGTTCCTTTGAACTTCAAGTTATGAGACACAGGTTGTACTTTTGAAAGCAAACTGGTTTCAGTTTGTGGTTTCCTTTCATCCAACTGGGAGGCAATCTGAGAAGCTGGCATAGATTGTCCTCGATTCTTGGACACATAAATACATTTCCTTGTAAAGGTACGTACAAGCCACTAAACCCAGGCACATTGTGGCATGTTGGAGTATTCATCTAGGTCAAGAATTTGTTTATACAAATTCTAAAAATGAATTTGTCTAGGGGGGGAAAATGATCTCTTCTGTGTTTAGAGCATGAAGAGACATGGTAAACATCCATCAGAGCTGGCACTCCTGTCTGCTGCAAACAGCAGAGAGCTTGTTCAAGAGGCTGGTTTATTTTTTGTTCACTGGTTGAAATGCCAAACCAGAGGCTTGTCCACATGACGACCCACATAAATCCTCATCCCACATCTCCAAAGGCTCAATTCTAACTGTTGTTTTTTTTTTTTCCTCCCTAAAAAAAACCCAACTTAATTCACCAAACCTATAACCCGGTATCACCAAGGATTTCAGGAGCACTCAGAGATCAGGACACAACCTGCCACCCAGCTCCCGAGGAAACCCTCCTCTGTTGGACTGCCCTCAGTTTCGGATGCTCGTGTCCCTGCAGGAGCTGCCTGTTTAATTCACCAACTAAAGAAAACCTTGGTTTGGTCCCGGACCGCCGAGTCCTGGCAGATGCTCTCACTAGATGTCGTAAAGCTTGAAAATCCAATATACTCTTCAGTTTAAAACTAGAGCTTAAGGACAACTTTCTGAAAAAGAACAGCTAAAAAAGCTTTCACTTAATCCCCTTCTACATCCCTGAATAAATATATACATCTACAAATATAGGTATGTACACATATGTACACACAGGCATTATACATACATAAATTGGCAACTCTTAATTACACAAGTTCAGCTCAAAGTGTTTCAGTAAATAAACATCTTACCCAAGCCCAGGGAAGCAGAAAAGAAAAACAACTGTGAAATAAATACCTCGCAGACACAGTTACTTCAGCAGGACTCTAGAGATTACCATTTATTTAGCGCTTACAATCTGCTCAGCGATGTGCAAGACACAACGACAGGAGAAACCAGGTTTTTGGGGACCCTCCAAGGGCACACCAGCCAACACCTCTGGCCCTGGACAACTCGCCTCTCGCATCTCAGGAAACTCTTCAATTTCATGTACTCCAAAACCAACTCAAACAATAAATGCAGACTCTGACTGCGGAGATACCTTCATCTCAACTTCAAAAATTCAATAAATGTGGAAGTAGGGAAGTTGGAACCGAAGAGAGATGGGGAAGTCTCGTAAAATAAACATGAGAGTGTTTCGGTAGAACAGGGCAATGCAAATCCCAGAAAGAGCAAACCCAAAAGAAAACAGACAAAATTCATGCAAAACAAAGCTGGGAACACGTTTGCCACTTTGTGCCTAGACGGACTGAAGAAAACTTGGAGAGGGAATATGGAAGAAAACAAACTTGACTTTTTATGCTACTCTGAAAATGCTAACCACTGAAAATTGTATCTTACCCCTAAAGTAGCTTCCTAGAGTTAGGATTTAAAATTTATGTGATTCACATTGATATGTATATTCAGAGAGGGAGGGGGAGGAGAGAAAGAGAGAGGGAGATATGAACCCAAAGATATTGTGATTCTTTCCTTTTGTCTTCTGGGGATGAAGTGTTCGTATTTTAGAATTTTACTCTATCATGAGAAAATCAACTGGATTGTTTTCTATTTTAAAAAAAAAAGTCCTATAGCTATAACATAGTTCTCAGAGATGGGATTTTAAGGGAAGATACATTGTGAAACAGCTTATCAAAAGGCAGAATTTGTCTTACAAGCTTTCTCACTACTTCCCTAGTAGAACAGAATAAGAGCAAAGATCCCCTGATGGACTGTTAAGAAAATTAGCAATAAACAGTCAGTTCTCAATGGAGAGCTGTTTGCAGGACAAACCAATAGGTGCCCCTGGCAGGACCTATGTAATTTTACATTTTTATTAAGGCTCTGTTCATCCCCTTTCCTAAGAGTCTCAGAGAAACTGTGGATAGATCTTTGAGAAACATCAAGTCAGTGTTCAAAGATCTTTATGAACTGTTGGGAGGAAAACTGTGAATAAGCCAAGACGCATCGGTATGTGATGGTACAAACTAACAATACCCGAAACCCCGTGAAATCATCCAAGAACAGGTTTAGATGATGTGAAGTACGAATTCATAGAGAGCACCCACTGCTGCACACGCTGGCACAGGATTCCGCGGAGACTGAAAGAATGATGGGGCTTCAAAAAGGGTTTAGGCAACTTTGAGGTGGATTGGTATATTGACAGCATTAAATACAGCAATGTGGATTCAACCTATAATTTAGGAATCGCTTGGTTGTTGCCTGCTGGGGAACTGCAGTGGGGAAGGAAGAACACAAACTTTCTTGCTCATCTCCTATCCTTGCAGATCCTACGCAGAGGACAACCCATGGGCATTGCTCACGTAGCCACAAGCCAATCTGAGCTGACAGCCCCATTTTTTCCAAACAGATCAGCATCTCAACAGAACTGGATAAATCCAGATTAATGCAGACAATAAGTTTTCACTGTTATTATACATTGAAGTTGATGCAGTAATCTCTCTTTCATCGCATTACTGTGTCTGAGCAGGGTATCAGTCACCTAAAAGCGAATGGATAGAGAGAATCCAAGCCAGAAACCTTCAGAAGAGCCCTCTGGTCCGTGGTACAGGACATGCATGTAAAGGCTGCTCAATCGAAAGTCCGTGGTAAAAGCTGACTGCAGATTAGCAAACACCTAATTAAGGTTGCAAGACTTCTAAATAGGCATCCAATATATCAGAACTGCAATTTTGCATCATGGTTACATAAACAGGACCTTAAAGAAAGAGCCTAAAGCTCTGCAATGATGAGGGCTTGGTCAGGGAATTGTCAGAATCGTGAGGTCTGGAAAGGAATTAGAATAGGGGGTAAAACAGTGAAAAAGGAAAAACATAATCTGTTTTCTTTTAGATTCAAGTCTTCAAGGGAAGTCTAAGAATTAAGAGAGGAAGGATTCGTGAACAACCTCTCTCTCTGCTGCCACAGGAGGGAATTCAGAAATCATCAATTTGTACAGCCCAATGCATAAAGCTTCCATAAGCACAAATGATGAGTCGGGATCTAATTAACATGACCTGATGCTAACACCCTTTCCAAATTGAATAAATGATTTGGAAGAATAGTTGACTTGTACCTTTGCTTCTATCACTGCCTGACTGTGTACTAAGTGCACGAGCCATAAAAGCAACATATGGGCAGCTCCGTGGTGTCACAGAACCCCCAAGAAGCTTCAACCCTCAACCACAGGTAGGTCTCATGCACCTTCTCACCGCCTGCGTGTCTCCAAAAAGCAGAGCCTGAGCTGTGCAAGTCCTGTTATTCTTGCCGTGCTGATAAAACATATTTCTGGAAGGTGGTTAGAGCTGAAAGACAGATTTACTGATGACACAGTCCAAAGGGATGAGAAGTGTTTTAACCACAGGGGCAGGAGGGCGGGCATGCCTTTAGCATTATGCACTGAGGATCACAAGATAGACACGGCTCTGCCAAGGGAAGCTGGAAAGGCAGCTCGCCCGACTTTCTCATCTGTAAGCTGCATGCAAAATATTAGTGCCATGGTCAAATAAAACATTCTACCATTTTAGGCACATTGCCTAATTAGAGGCCATTGTTATCTGAGAACACTGTTTTTGCAGCTGTCAGGAAATTAAATAACCCAAGGGTAACTTGGAATTAAATGAAGCTGTACAAACACATAGCCCAGCTCTGAAATCCTGACTCTGACAAGTAGCTCCTCTGCTTTCCAAGGGCCTAAACGTCTAACCAGGGCAGGCAACTATCCTTATCCATCCAGCCACAGGATAACACAATCCCGGTCCTTCCCGAGGAGCAGCTGACGTGGTGGCCCTTTAGAGACTGGGAACTTGCAAACCCATATGTATGCACAGGCACTGCTTGCTCTCTCTCCACTTCAATAATCAGCACCTCCTGAGGAAAGACCTTCAGTACAAGTGTCCACTAAGAGAGCAATCAAGAACTGATAAAAGGAAATGCTTGTACAGAAATCCCTGCTTTCGTCTCATTTTCAATCAATTACTTCTCCTCTTGCGATCCTTGTAAGTTTAAACTTTGACAGCGATCTAAAAACGAGGCTGGTTATACTTTTACCATGACTTTTAAAAAATTAAACAAAAAGGAGGAGCGCATTTCCAGTGAGATTGGCGCCGTCACGTGAAATGCACAAAAATACCCATTTAGAAAAAATGTTTATGGTGCCCTCTGTTCTTAGCTCCCTACGTGTGACTTCTGCTGCTTGAGAAACAAAAAATTCAGACTTATTAGTCTGAGTCTAAGAGCGAGGAAGCAAGTTCTTGCCAGGCCGGGCACTGATTTAGCAACAAATGGCATTGCACAAGAAAGTCAAGTCATAATGTAGTTGTTAAAATGTGATAGCACCTGGCTGCGAGCACCGGGGGGAAGTGACTCACTACAGACTGTGGGGAGGATCACTAGAAAACTCTGCTTTTACTGTAGGGTCTTAGAAGAGATACTCAAGTCTTTGAAACATGGTGCTAAATAAAGTCCGGTTTTGAGGCAGACAGCAATTTGGGCTTGTAGTTAAAGCAAAACCTGGTCGGTCCCACAGAGCGTGTATGTGACTTGAAACAAGTCGTTTCGGTCTCCTTCTTATCAGTTGCCTCACATGTGGGAGAAAAAAAATATTAATTCTTACCTCACAGGGGTATCATAAGACAGGAAGTATGAATACACTCCAAAAACAAAGCATCATTATTGTGTTTGGCTAAAAATGTGGAACACAGTAAGGTAGATTCCAAAAATAATCATGATGTCCACTCTCACTGGAGAAGGGGGTTAGGAAGACAAATCCAGGTTAGGCTCCAGTCTGCTCGCAGGAAATCAGGCTGCTCTCTTCCTTCCCCTTCATGGGATAACGCACCACTAATAATGAGCAAACCTGGAAAAATCAAAACCAGGACCAAGCTCCCAAAGCTGGTGTCTGCTCATGAGAAGGAAGAAGGGAGCAGAAATTGCCCAGGGGCAGCCTCTCCTCAACCACGAGCGAATGGGCTCCGCTGTCCCAAAGAACTGAGGATTTTCTCTCTGGTAATCAGGGGACAGGAACTGCAGAAGTCAGCAGATTTCCCACTTCCTGACAAAAACTTTCCCTGTGTTTCAAAAACTTGGCAAAGGCTTCGCTCGCCAAGTCTGCAACCCGGGGGGTGGAAGGACCCAGCCCAGGCAGTTGAAGGCAACACCGACAGCTCTGGTTAAGCCAGAATTTCCAATTTCTTCTGTATTTTCAAATAAAATAAAATAGGAATCTTTTTTTTTTCTTTTTTTTTTTTTTTTTAAAATTATTTCACAAAGTATTTTATATGGCATAATGGGACCTGGTTACCTTAAAATAGCCAACTGATTCCTCCTCCCAACTCCTTCAGAGAAGGGGTGTTATTATCTCCAGTAATAAATGGAGGGGCAGGAGGAGCAAGGTGCGATTCGCCAAACCCTTTGCTTTACCTCCTAGGTCATGCATGAGGAGAGCAGGAATCCCTGCATCTTCCTTGTAGCACTTTTCATAAGGGTCTCATCTTCAGTGGGGCACTAACTGGGAATTTCTTCCCTTAGCTGTCCAGTTTAAAAAAAAAAAAAAGGAGAATTTTTTTTTTTTTTTTTTTTTTTTTTTGACAATCATATTTCAGACAGTATTTCAATGGACTGACAGAGCAGAGCAAATAATTACATTTCAAACAAGACTTGAAGATGGAGCCACTAAATTCCTAACCGTTGTATGACTGTAACCTTGAGGTTGTGAGACTTAATCCTGTGCAAGATTAAATACTAAGATACGAGATTTTAAAAAGATTATGCAACTGTTTTCATAAAAGGCTATTTTTCCCCCCACCATAATCTCCAATCCGTTCCGCTGTAGAGATGATTTATTCAGTGGGTCTGCAAGTGTACCCATTGTGACAGTGAATCCTGTGGGACAGAAGCTACCTCAATTATTATTTATCATGGCCCTCGCCTGTTACATTATCAAAGCATTTCCACATGTTTACTAATTAATCTTTATAAGGCCTGTTATGGGGTGATTTAATAGGATTAGCCCTATTTTTCAGATGAGGAAACCGAGACACAATGAGAGACTTGTCCAAGGGCAAACAGAAAAGCCTGCAGCAGACCTGGGACCTGCATCCTGCTGCTGACCCCCTGTCCCCTCACCCTGCTCACTCGAGAAAGGCTCATTTGCCCAACAGCAGCCCTGTCACAAACCCCAAAGAGACTTTCTGTGACTCTCAGGCCAAAACTCTGAAGATGATGGTTGGCCAGTGCGTCACCATCAGCTTAATACTGCACACAAAGGAAAGAACATCCCCCCTTTGTTTTAATCGCACAAGAATTAGCTCAAAGGGTTAAGCCTCCCCTCATTCCCCTCAGAAGAGAACTGTTAGGCATCATTCTGCATTTCCAGATTTAGACACAAGGAATTAAACCGATCCTGGTAACTCCCAAACAACTAGACCCATTGCACTGGGATTGTGAGAGCTACCTTTGATCCATCGTTAGCTCTGGAGGCTAAGGCTGGCAGAAAGCTGGAAAGAGCTGATCACTGCCCCAGGAGAAAATAAAGTTGGTGAAGCTTTAGGACAGAAAGCCTCCCCACCTCCTCTACCTCTGTCTAGGAACAGACAGGAGTTTAAGTTTGATTTTCCATCCTCACTTGACCAGGAGGATCCTCCAAACCTGCCAGGGACAGGAATTTCCTCACCTTGACGAACGAGTGCTGATCCTCAGGAAACCTGAGGCATGAAGGTCTCCATCTCCTGCACCGAAGAGAAAATCTGGCACATCTGCTCAGAGACCAACCCTAGGGAGTGCCGTGTGCTGGCATTTTGCAAGGGATTACCATGAATGAAATGTTTTCTCTGTTTGCAGGTGATGACAGACTGTTTTTTTGGAAAGTTACTGTAGTCTCATCATTTCTAGACTGAGGTCACAGCATTTACCAGATGCCAAGGTGGAGGAAATCCACGTCCTCATCATCAGGTCACGAACTTGAGAAAAATATGGCTTGAAACTTAAAAGTAGCAAAGTTTGGGAAGTGAGGGCTGAGTGCTTTCACCAAAATTTGGGAAGTTTCACCCTTGGGAAAAGGGGTTCATTTCTCTGCTGTGTCCCCGATCCCTCAGCTCTCCCCGTGCTCCAGTTCCCGACCTGTGCCAGGGGGTAACAGCACTTCCTCATCTCTCACAGGGTGCTCTACAAAAAATTCACCTAAAAAGCAGGGAAAGATCACAAATTACAGTCCTACCAGCAATTACAATATACAAATGCTTCCAGACATCTTACAGAGTGTATTCAGTCCTGTCCCCTCCTCACCATGGGGTGCACCGTTTGCCACCCTGGCAGACTGGGCAGCTCCAGGTACAGGCAAACAATGAAAGCCACCAAATTCCCCTAAATCCTGACTAAAAAAAACCCAAAACAAACCCAAACCCATCAGTGGAACAGCAGGCAGAGGGTCAAATGCTGTCTGGTGAAACAAATAAGCAGGGCTGCTGCTCCTTCTCTGTCGAGCTGCATCTTGCTTTTAGAGACCGACCGAAAATTTCAAGTGAATCATTCCATCCTTTCAGCCAGAAAAGCTTTTTTAGGTCCTGCATTTATGAGAGCAGGTTGATAAGAGTGAGCCATGGTATCTATCTGCTCATCTATCTCAGACTTTGGAAAGTGCTAGGAAGCAGCCAAGACGTAATAAATTTAAAGAAGGAAATCATGGCCAGTCAAGTGGTTCAGGAAGAGATGTCTGGGCTTTCTCACCACAGGCTGCGGAACAAAAATAGATATCGATACACACCCATCTGCTGGAGGAAACAGTGAAAAATATGTATTATTTATGCAGTATTTCTTTTAATAGGAGCAAGCAGAGAAGCTGGACCAAAAGACTTTATGTGGCAGGTTAGAAACATAAGAAATAATGTGGGCTACCAAGATTTGCAAACCCACTCGCATATGAGCTCTGAGGAGAAGCCAAAGTGCTCCTTTCCCCAGGTGACACAAACCAGACCTTGGAATATTACACATTTTTCATCCTTCCTTCCCTTCCCCCCAAAAGCTTTAACTACCAAACCCTACTGCCTCTCAGGAGAGGGCAGAAATCCCATGTAATCACAGCCCCCCAACATGTTTATTGATCTCTATCAGCATACATGTGTTGCAGGAAAAACCTGCCCAACCAAGCACATCTTTCTAATTACCCACTAGTCAAATCCCCGTGTTTTTAATTTGAATTTAGGTCATTAATACCACATTACTTGAAAACCACAGACACAGTCGAGTCTGCCCAATACGGAGATCCAAAAGAGAGCGACTGTGCACGTGTTTAATAGAGAAAAACATCTTCTGCCTAGCAACCAGCAGGCTCTCCTGGCGGTCCAGGGGAAGGAATTCAGCGCTATAAATGTCAGCAAGCAAATTAAGCTACCGTGCCTGAGATACAAAGGCCTAGTCACCGAGCAATAAAAAATTAAAGGAGAAATAGTTGTAGAAAAAATATTTTTAAAAAACAAAACAAAACACCACCCCAGATGCATCTATTAGCTTGCTTCCCTCTGTATCTTTAAATAAAGTTACAGATTGCTCCCAGCTAGATGGGTTCTGTGCTTGCACTTATTTATAAGCTGATTTCTTGCCCATTTTATATACAGGATGAGAGAGAGGACACTGAAAGCAATTTACCATTTTGATGTTATTGTAAAAGGGACTCAGTGTGGTACTAAAGCAGATGATGGTCCTGAATCCAAGGTCAGATAGGGAACAGGTTGTCTGAGGATGATGGTTATCAAAAAAAGCACTGCCAGCAGGAGGGCTTTTTTTCTTTTTATCCTTTCTTTTTATTAGAATGAGGTCAACATTTTATGAATTCTGACAAAATCTCTCTGCCACCCTAACTAGTTGAGATTTTTCAAATAGTTCCATTATTCTTAATGTACTGGGCAATTTATTGTGAGGTATGGACTGAGATTAGGAGCCTTCTCATTCTGGAAACTCTGTAAATGCATGGATTTCTGGCCTTAGAGAAGACACTGGCCGTATCAGGCAGCTAAAGAAGGTTAAAGGAAGGACTGTCACCTCTGTCTTGCAGCTGAACCTCAGTGTGGGGAGATGGAGAGTCTTGCTCTACGTTCACACAGGGCATCTGCACCGAAGGAAGAGATGTTCCCCACCACTGAATTCAAATTGCCTTTGCCCTCTGGGTCAAACCCAGAAGAGATCAGCCAGGACTCAAGGTCTGCTGACTGCACTGACCTACATGAAACGGGTTTGCCAGTTCTAGGAGAAAGAAGACCAGGGTACCTGAAGGCGGTGTGTTCTCCTTACTCACTCCCAACTCCCCTGTAACATATATGCACATTTACCAACTTGGAAATCACAAGGATTTGCTGCTCCCTTGACTCCAGCATTTGATTTCTTTTCCCTTTCTCTGACACCTTTAAAGTTCGCTCCCTACAGAGAGAGGCTGCAACGCAACCAACAACGTGCCAGGGCTGGGAAGGCAGCGGTATCACCTCAAAAATGCCAAGGCTGGGAAGGCAGCGGTATCACCTCAAAAATGGTAGCAACATGTTGCTTTACAATTTTCCATCTTCCGTACAGCTTTGCTCAGGTGACAGACTGTCACAGACCCCATCCATGCAGATGTTCATGGAGCAGCTCAACAGCTGCCAAGGTCACAGAGGAGATTAGGTCAGGCCAGCAGCAGGCTAGGGGTTGTTCCCCTAACGGAGAAAGACGCCTTCCAACTCCACTCACTGCCCTGCAAGAGGTCTCAAACAGGGAGACTCCTCTTTCCATCATAAATAGGGCAGAGACTCAAAAAGCAGAACTTGGAGGCTTCAAGGTGCAAAGAGACTACCTCACCACAGGAATGATAGTATGAAGGAGCTACTTTTCCTACAGCACAGAGACTGGTCCCAGTGGTGGTGATTCTGGGAAGGTTCTTGCCAAACACTTCAGCTTCAAGTGGATGCAAGAGACACTGAAACACAGAAACAGCTGAGGGTGTAGCCACCTCTCACCTCTGTGCAACCAGACCAACTTATAGAGATGACACTAGATGGGCTCTTCCTTCATTAGGTTTGTAGAGAATGAAGGTGGTTGAGGGAGAGTGTTTGTTCTTCATTTCACACTGTGTTGTGCAATTAGAGAAGTGCTGTAAGATGGGGGGCTAGATGGATGGCACTGCATTGAAAGCCACCCCAGCAGAAACCTAGTAGTGGACTTCCAAGAGAAAAGAGATGGTGCTGCACTGACAGCCACCCCAGCAGAAACCTAGTAGTGGACTTCCAAGAGAAAAGAGGATGAATAAAGAAAGCAGCTGGATAAACCAGGAACGGAAAAGGGACAATCAAAAGAAAACGAACACCCAAAATTCTCCTTTACCTCCAATAAAAGATTCTCTGGATATATGGTACAGAACCCGCAATGTGACAGACGTTGGGAGTGCCACTGGAGGAATGGTGCCACCCCAATGTTACCCCATTATTTTATTCAGATGGCATCTCCAGCACTGGAATGCAATGTCAGCAGCTGCTTCCCAGTGCACACACATGGGGTTCCATAGGGCACGGCCATCTCCAGGTGTGCTGGCATGTGCCTTCCTTTCAGTCTGTGAAAGGTAAAACCTCTGATGGATGGAGACTACTAGGACCAGTGAGACCACAGGCTGAAAGATGCCCAGGGATGGATGGGTCTGTCCTGCTGCCCTTCAGAAAAGAGACAGGCTGCCCAGAGAGCACAGGGGCTCTGATGTACCTGCACCCCACACAGGCAGCTCCTGCTTTCACCCAAACCTTGGGGACAAAAAACCCAACCTGAACTTGAACAAATATTCCTATATTTCAGGGAGCAGCAGCCACTCGACTCTTCTGCCCCGTGCTGGCTGCCCTGCAAGTGATAAACGCAGGGATTTTACATGGCTTGTCCAAGCACCCCAGTAGCTGAGACACTTGTCTTCATGCAGGAGGGCCCACGGCCAAGCTCCTTCTGCTAATTCATCTCCGTATCAGCCAGGGAAAGAGCTTTCTGTGCACTGTCCCCCCTGTGTTATTTGCTGAATAAAATTCTTCCTCATTAACAGGCCGAAGCCCAAGAAACGGCCACTGGAACAAACAAGGTTCTGTGCAGATATAATCCCCACCTCACCGCCGGGGAATTAAAGCAAAGAATTAGGCTGTAGCTGTTCCCTTCCAGCACGATGAATGCTTAAGCAGGTTACGGCTTTGCTCTGCAGACGTTGGCTGGGGAGAAGAAATAATGACTTCTTTACCAGCCCGACTCACTTGCTGCTCTCAGGGAAACGAGCCTGAGGATTATTTTTTGACAAAACAGTTAAGAATGATTACTGCACGCCAGTATGTTTGAAGTGTTAACCTCAAGGATTGCTGGAAGTGCCAGCCTTTCTCCAGCTTATTCTTCTTCCCCTCAGTGCTGCCTGTGACACGCAGGGGAAGGGGCCTGATTAACCCCAGATGCCAGCTGAGAGGGCAACCCCCCCAACTGCTGCTGCAGCACAAATTCATATAGGTGCCTGAGAATGAAAGGTCCTCATTTTCCACAGCGAAAAGCCTGCCTTTCGGAGACTTACATCTAGTTTGTTAAGCACTAGAAGAGCAAAAGTTACCTGGAGAGGAAAAAAAAGAAGAAGTCACTTCTGGCTGGTGGACCTGCTACCTGAACTGCTCACCAAAGGTGGAAATTCTTGAGCTGAACCTGGCACTGGACTGTTCAGGGCCAGTGAATGTAGCAGCTGAGGCAGACTGGTGGTGACTGGTGGTGTTTCACAAGAAGGTGGGATGCTGCACTTCATACAGATGTTGATCCTGTTCCAATGCATGAGCTGATTACAAGCTATACAAGGGCCAAGTGAGGTTTCTCCTCCTGAGACACTTACAGCCAGCCTGTGAGGGGTAGCAGGGAGTGAAGCAGAGCCCTTTCACTGTTACAAGGCATCCTAGATGATAGCTCTTGAGTTTCTCCAGACCATGAAAACTTATGGCATATGGAAATGAGGAACAGAGATGGAGCAACAGTGGAGACTGTGTTCAGGGCTAACCCTGAGAGGAAGCTTTGGATATGGTTGTGGCAATCCAGAAAGAAGAGCATGGGCTGGACACACACCCAAAAGGCATGGTTAGGAGAGTGAGCAGGACGCAGAAGTCTTGCCAGCAGATCATCACTTACTAGCAAAGAACAAAGAAAAGGTGATGAAGCTGCCAGCTCTGTGACACTACTAGCCCAGCTGGGTTTTGCACCTGGCTTCCATGCCATGTGGTATTAGAGGATGGTCTTAGCATGCTCCTTCCTTCCTCTGCATTGCCTGGAAGGTGATCCCTTCTCCTGCAAAAGCTCTGCTTTAACACCCTGGTGTATTTGAAAAAAAGGGATGTTATATGCTGCCAAAACAATAGCCCAACAGAAGCTACACGGGTACTGTAACTATCAGCAGTAAATTGATGTGGATGTGAGAGCCAAGGTAACACAGTCAGAAGGGTCCAAGGAGAGAGGACTGATGCTTTGAAGTGCAGCCACACTGTCTGGTTCATAGAGATAACCTGGGGCACCAGCGGGACACGCGGCTCCTCGAGGACACTGCTCTGGCTCGAGCTGGGATCTGCTCCAAGTACAACCAGTGGCACACACAGTGCGACACAAACCCCACTACGATGAGCTAAACCACTGCTTGAGCTTACCTTTCACTGATTGTCACTGAATTTTTAGAGTTGGAAGGGACCATAGAGATCATCTAGTCCAACTCCCCTGCTGAAGCAGGATTGCCTAGAGCTTGTCAGAGCATGTTACTCAGGAGCATCCAGGCGGGTCTTGAAAATCTCCAGAGAAGGGGACTCCACACCCTCCCTGGGCAGCCTGTTCCAGGGCTCTGGCACCCTCACTGTGAAGTAGTTTTTTCTCAGATTTGAGTGGAACCTCTTATGTTCCAACTTGTGCCTGTTGCCCCTCATCCTCTCACTGGCAACCACTGAAAAGAGTCTGGCTCCTTCCTCCTTCAACCCACCCTTTAGGTACTTATAGGCATTAATAAGGTCTCCCCTCAGCCTTCTCTTCTCCAGACTAAAGAACCCCAGCTCTCTCAGCCTTTCTTCATAAGGGAGATACTCCAATCCTTGAATCATCTTCGTTGCCCTCCGCTGGACTCTCTCCAGTAGCTCCTTGTCCCTCTTGAACTGGGGAGCCCAGAACTGGATGCAGGATTCCAGTTGTGGCCTCCCCAGTGCAGAGCAGAGGGGGAGAATGACCTCCCTCCACCTCCTGGCCACACTCTTCCCTGTGCAGCCCAGGATTCCATTGGCCTCTTGGCCACAAGGGCACATTGCTGGCGCATGGATAGTGTGCTATCTACCAGGACTCCCAGATCCTTTTCCTCAGTAGTGCTTCCCAGAAGATCCACCCCTAACCTGTATTGGTGGCTGGGGTTCTTCCTCCCCAGGTGCAGGACCCTACACTTGTCCTTGTTGAACCTCATTAGGTTCTTCTCTGAATCTTCTCATTAGGTGCTTCTCTGATCAGCAGCACATGGCTGCTGATCAGATCACTCAGCCACGTGCTGCGTCCCTTGGAATAAAACCTTCTCTCCTCTTTTGGTGACTTCTGTCTTAAAATGAAGCTCTTAAAAGGAGGCTTTGCATCCTACTATTACGGTGAAACCAATTTTGAATCGATTTCCCCCAGCTACCACCAATAATAAAAAAGCTGATACTACCAATAGTAGTAAGAAAATGTTCATACAGATACCCCTTGAAAAAAACGCTAGAAGGGACATTCTGGCAGCAGAATTGTATGTCACCTTCTCTTTTGGGAGCAAAATCAGAACACATGACATATGCTTTCAATCAAACCCCACCACTCCCACATCACAGTCACCTATTCTCAACCTAGTGATTATTTTATGAAAATGTCTAGCCACCATTGTAGTGTTCTAAAATGTAATAATTTATTCTAAGTTTATGAGTACTTCTGAAACTGAAAGGGGAATAATTCAGCAATGCTACTGATTATGAAACTTTGACTCTGTACTAAATAAAGACGATATAGTTTCTAATTTTCTCCTTAGGGTTTGGATATTACAAAACTATTGAATATTACAGTGTCATAATTAGCTACCCAACAGTTAATTCCTATTCAGGAATGAAATCCTCTTTTTTCATGTTTTAATGAATTTTCTCCAAACCGGTAAAATGTGTAGGCTATTAATTCCAACCACAGAAAGCAGGGATTGAACAAAAATAATAATAGCTGCACAACACTTCCTCATTCCATCACCTCAATAACACGGCTACAAACAAAACCTCCCCACATGATAAATGTTATTACAAACTATTTCCATCCACAAAGCCAAAACCGCTCTCTCCATCAGCGCTCGCCCAACTCCAAGCATCTGCAGCTCCCGAGCACATGCCAACCACCTTCTCTGACACACAGCCAGCTCCACCTTTGACACGGGCAGAGAGAGACCTTCAGCCACCACGGGCAAAAGACGGCGCATTTATTGTGGAGAGAGCAAGGTGTGAGAAAGGGGGATAAATCACAGCTTTCAGTCATGAGCCAAAGGAGCTGATTCGCAGCTCCACAGCATTGTGAGGGTTGTGGGGATGATACAAACGACTCATCTCCAAGGGCTCCTTTTAAAGGGAGAGGTTGGATGAACAAGCTGGAGACGCAAGATCATAGAATCGTCTAGGTTGGAAGAGACCCTTGGGATCATCGAGTCCAACCATCAACCCTACTCTACAAAGTTCTCCCCTACACCATATCCCCCAACACCACGTCTAAATGGCTCTTAAACACCTCCAGGGATGGTGACTCAACCCCCTCCCTGGGCAGCCTGTTCCAATGCCCGACCACTCTGTCTGTGAAAAATTCTTTCCTAATGTTCAGTCTAAACCTCCCCTGTTGGAGCTTGAAGCCGTTCCCTCTCGTTCTGTCACCAATTACCTGTGAGAAGAGACCAGCACCAACCTCTCTACAGTGTCCTTTCAAGTAGCTGTAGAGAGTGATGAGGTCTCCCCTCAGCCTCCTCTTCCTCAAACTAAACAGCCCCAGCTCCCAGATGTGATGCGCTTGTGGAGGTTTGGGGACAAAGCCCAGCTCATTTTAATACAATAATATGCAGATGGTTTTGCTTTTCCAAATACTCTTAAGCTGCTCTTTAAGATCTGTGTGTGCTCTTCTCCCGGCATTAAAATATATTCATATTCCATGTGTGAAACGCCTTGTACAGCACAGCAGCAGAGACAGTGTGCTTAAGTGATCAAAGCACCTTTCACAGCTGCACCACTAACGCTGACAAACAGGCCTGTTTTACAAACGCTTTGCTTATAATCTCAGCGAGAGATGACATGTTTTCCTCCTCCACCTCCAGGCTGGATACCGAAGAGGCACACGCCGACGCTTACCTAGGAAGCCCTCTTCATCCACAATGATGGTGTAGTCCTCTGGGGTTTCCGTGAGGCTGAAGAACTTGCACCTGGAAAAGGCAAACAGGAGAACGAGGTTAACCACTGGACTGAGCAGAGCCTGGTCCTCTACCTAAAACGGAGGTCCTTTACCTAAAACAGAGGTCCTTTCCCACCCAAGCCGTGCTGGAGGAAGGAGTCATGGTCTGGTGTTTATGGACAGGCCCAAGGCATTAACAGACCTGGATTTTATTCCTGGCTCAGCCACTCACACAGTGCGACCCACATTCCCCGCTGCCTGCCTATGCACAACGGAGCTGGTAAAACACTTATTATTTTTATGACTTAGTTCTTAGTTACTTTTCTTAATTACCATATCCCTCAAGGCTTCCCGTGACAGCCCAGGACCTGCTGCATTGCACTGACACAGAGCACAAGGCTTTGCTCAGCGACTTGGCACTCCAACGCCCTCCAGAAGCCTTCCCATGGTTCACACACACACCCCTCTTCCCTATTTGCCCACCTAAATTTCTTGCCTTGCCCAGGTTTGATTTTAATCTCTCTACCAAGCCCCAGCATCTCTTCTTGCTGCTTCAGAGACTCTTCCCACCAGCAGAGAACATTCCAATCCCCTCTGCTGGTCCTTGCCCTTTCCTCAGTAGGGGCCTCCCTTCCCTGGGGAGCTCCAGGTGAAGAGCAGCAGCCATCAAGCACATGAACCCAAGGTCAAGCTCCCCCCTCTCCATCTCCCGTTGCTGCCGTTCTGCTCCGTGCTCATCTCTTGACACCGCAGGCCATGAGCAGCCCGGCCTCTCCATCTCACTCAGCACCGAGCACAATGTCACCTCTAACACGAGATACAAAACAAATGTGACATGGGATTCTTCCACCGTAGACACACAAACAAAAAAAGGCTCTGCCTTAAGGTTTAACACCACGTATAGTTGAAAAGTTGGGTTTTTTTCTCCCACACACCAACATATGTAACATCTACTAAAAAAAAAAAACAACCAAAAAAAAACCAGCTTTCTCCAGCTTCTACCCAGTTGGTCCCCAGCAACAGCAGGGAGGTTTGCACAATATTTGGCAAGCTCACGTTCACCTTCAGCAGAGCACGCCCTTGTCAAGAGCTGGCCAAGCCCCCCGACCCACGCAGTGCTCCTGGCCCTCCAGGAACATGCCAGAGCACAAGGACTTGGGTTGCTGCCCAAGCCACAGGAGAAAATTTTCCCTCTAGGAAGCTAAACTGGGTGCAAGAGGAAGAGCCTGTGTCTGTAAGGACCACAGAGCAGGATTTCACAATTCCGCTGCAATACTATCAGATTTATCTGAGGCAACCTACAGGAAATATTTTAAACACCGGGAAAAGAAAAATTATTCTTAAGGCCCCCAAATTTCACAGTATAATTTCCACATGGAGCGTAGTCCAGCAGGACTCAGCAACCAGGGAATACCAAGACTTCTTAGCACTGCTGAGCATCTGTCCCCCAAACTCTCCAGGACTTCTGACAGCTGGGAACTCCACACTGGTGGCTCAAGACATTGAAAAATCAAAGCGTTCACTTGATTAGAGAATCAGACTAAAAACTGGCCCAAGCATTCTTTTGACTGGCTGAAAAGAACAGAGATTGTAGCGAACCCTTCCAAAAACAACAGGGAGAAAAAGGAGATGGCTGCTGCCCTCCCCCTCACCCCATTAGAAAACCGAGAAGAAACAACGTGCAGCTCTATTAGAGACCTGCCATGTAACCACCAGGATTTCATGTAAATGGAAAGTATTAGACAACCTGCCTTTAGAGACTCGTCCTGTTTTCCTGGAAGCGTCCGTCACGACAATCAAGTATGACTCCCTCTCTCCTAGCACAGACATATCACCATGAAATACAGAAGTGGCCCCACCACAACAGAAACCACAACTTAATTATTTTGTGTCACTGGCAATAGCTACCATGACAGGCACATTTACTAACTCAACTCTCTCCAGGAATAGTGCCAAGAGAAGCAGAAAACAGTAGCAGCCCAAATTTTTTAGTCTCATGTCGTAACTGCACAAGGATGCTACCTGTGCGGGGGGTGACCCAAGCTATTTAAAAAGGACTTCTGGGATGCTGCTCCAGGTGGCTCCCAGGAGATACAAGTATTTACTATTTAGCAGATTAATTCCCTGGAGAAGTCACTGAAATAAAATTCTTTGCTACTTATTGCGCACTGAGCCACATGCTTGCTGAGTAGGGAGAAGCTAGTGGTCTTAGAGGAGGAAACATTAATATTAAAAAAAAATACAAATCTTTACTGATCTGTGATGGAATTTATGAGGAAATTTTGTTCCAGAGCAGTAATACACGTCTGTGTGTGGACATTGACCCCAGCAGAAAAAGCATGATTGTGACAGATGTCATTTTCTTAGCACACATCTAGAAGTGATGACATTTAAGGGATATGTACAGATGACATCATGAAATCCCATAATTTCTGGCTCGGAACACATGTCAAAACCTCACGTCTTCATACACCAGCTCAAAGCCCAACCCTTACCTCACTGCAATCCTGTAACAGCTCAGCAGCATAGAGCATAGAGAGAATTTAAAAGCAAAGTCTTTCCACCCGCACTGAGAAGACCGGTGGTTCTTGTGGTACACATTCACTTTGTTCAAGCCAAAGATGCCTTCTTTTTCCCAGGGAAAAGCTAAAAATTAACACTTGGAATTGCAAACGTTGTGTGATAAAACACGACATGGAAAATTTTCTTACCATTGCCAAAACTCAAGTCTTCACACTAAAACCTGGGCCTCAGCATCGATACATTCCTCTGTGAGCGCAGCTCAAAAACTGTGTCTTGAATCATCAATGACAGGAGGAACTCAATGTCAGATCTCTCCCCTGCACTATCCTACACATGCCTCTTCCATTCAAGTTATTCCCATCACTTCTTTTTCCTCTTACACCAGTTCTCAATAAGCTGAATGCCAACAGCGTCTTCTATTATCACACCAAAGCCAAGAAAGGAAAAGAATTGCCCTTTAATCATTTGGAGGCATCAGACAAACAGTATTTCTCTAAGTACGTGCGGAAAGCATATATGTAAGAAGACAATATTTTTAGCTTCCTCGTCGCCAAACCTCGGATAGATTCTTCTGGATTTCTGCCGCCTTCGTGTTTCAGCACATTTCCACTTCAGCACTGTTGCTGACTTCGACTGCCTGACAACATATGTCTTTTTCTGGCAAGGCAGCAAATGTAGACCAATCTATAATTAGATTAGATCTTTGAAACTGCAAAGCTTACGCCGTGGATGGAAGTAATACCCCGGCTCGCAGAGAGCAGGAAAGCATGTGTAGGATGCAGCAACAGCATCCCTTCAGTTTGCAAACAGCACTCCAGCCTCCCCAGGAGAAGCAGCAGGCAGGGAAGTGGACAGGTTGGCCTCCCTTGAAGGTCCACACCAGTGCCTCCTCAAGACATTTGGTCCCTGGACCAGTCTAGATCCCAAGAGTGACAATACCAGAATGGACATGACTTCCACTGGCTCTGGGTCACACACAGCACACCTTTGTGGGAATACTGCTACATGTCATCCAAAAGCTCAGCACAGCATGGTCTTTAAGGAAGCCACAAGTCCTATCTTCTCATTTTTTAGGAAACTACTTCATTAATTGTCGCCGAGTCAGGGCAAAGTGTTGCAGAGCTGTTTCTTCTATGGAAAAGACCCTTCCAGGAGCAGGTGGGCAGCTGGAATACCCACAGGTCAGAAACCACAGCTGAATGCCATTCAAAAGCAAAAAAATGCCTAAAAGGCATTCACATGCAAAGTCTGGAGGTAACCCAAAAGTTTGCAAAGAAGCAGTAGAACTGAATGGGAATTAGGAAGAAGCAGCAGAAAGTTGATCTGGGTAAATATGAAAAACATAATTTTTTGGGTTTTATTCCAGGCTGTCTTCTCATTTTAGATGAGAAGGGATTTGTGGGCTTCACTCTGTACATTATCATGACAATATGTATTCTTAGTACAGAAAGACAGTCTCATGCTAATCATCTAATTCTTGGTGATCTTAACTTCTTTGCAGTTTTATAAATAATGACAAGAGGTGGATTCTAGTACGACATATTGTGAAATGTATTTAGGAAAGCAGTAAAGAACACTTGTGCTGTTAATGCGTTTTGACATATTTGTATAACATGTTAAGTACTTTACACCATCTAATTACAAGACTATACAGTCAAATGGCACTGAAAATTGCAAACAGTGAAATGGCTGGTGTTTTCTAAACAGCATATTTCTTTGTTAGCCAAAACACTTTGCCATCTTTGTGGTGAGGCTGATGGAACACAGCGTAGCTGAACCCCAAAGACAAAACCAAGCCCCTTGCAACAGGCATCAGTTGACTTTCTGCTCAACACTCGGATGAGAAGGTGGTGGGGTCACCTTTCTTATAGGAACTCAATTCTGCAGCCTGGTATTAGAAGGCTGCTGCCCCGTTAAAAGGAGCGTTCCTGTTCATACGAGCTGCTGAAAGAAGCCCCGCACCACTGTCCCTCCCAAGGGAAACTCTAAAGATGTCACAGCATGTTAGAAAGGGTCAAAGGACAGCGGTAACATTCCTTCCAGTCATTAGTTGTGCCCAGACCTGGGACGGAGACATTAGCAAATACAATCAGGGACGGCCTAAAGAGTCACTGTGATACTGGAGTTTGGTTCATTACAGAAAGTTAATCATTTTCAAAACCAACACAGAACAAAACCAACAGAGTTGCGGCCAAGGAAAGCAAGTATTCACGAAGAGACATAAATTCAGGGAAGTCCTACAGCCTGTGCTATGCCAGAACTTCCAACACGATAACCATGATGGTCTTTTCTAATCCATAATAATAATAATGACAGTTTAAACTCCAGATTACGTTGTGTAAAATTAACCCAGGCAAGCCCTCTCCTTGCTACTTTCGTGTAGCTGGGGAAGTTATCTAAGCCTTTATTTGGACCTCAAGACAACAGGGAGCAGAATAATAGAAAAAATTATCAGAAGGAACAGAAATCGAGACAAGACACAAAAAGGATGACCTGCAATACAGAAAATAAAATAAATAAATAAATAGATGTGGATGTGCTGAAGAAGATACTGATCTTAAGTACAGCTTACTGATAAAGCCAGGACACAGGACAAAAATAAACAAGAATTATTCAAAAAAATTTCAGCTGGGTGTTTACTGTATTTGCCTTCATTAAACCAGTCTCAAACTGGGGTCAAAGTCTTCATCAGAACAATTCCACGTGGTACAAGAGCCCATGTAAATCAAATTAGTGCTGCAAAGGGAAGATTAGCAGTAGCTTGAAACAAGACCAACTAGTAATTCTGATGTGACTTCTTTTTTACTGGAGTCAGACATGGTCAGCCCAGATTTCGCAAGGTACAGATTAAACAAAGCTACGATATTGAAGAGTTATCCTGCAACATAACCCCAGGAGGTATTTTTTTTTTTTGTTCTATAAACATATTTGGAGTTTATTTTGTATGACTAGGAAAGCCCAAGTCATGATGCTTTTAGTAGTCAAAGCAGGGCACTTAACAGTGCTGCATTTTAAACCTGTTACTTGGGATACTAAAACATCTTTCCTTCATTTGTCACGACAGCATTTATTTTTTTTAATACTTCCTAAAAAAATACAATTAGAAAGCAACATGCAACTTGGCTGCTTTATTTTTCCTCCTTCAGCAGACTTCCACCAGAGTATTTAGGAAGATTCTGTAAGAAAATCTGTTTTATCTCGACTTCTGTGTAGAAATAAATTCTTGCCAAATATGAAGAGAGACGCCAAAACTACACTGAAGTAGTAGTAAGAAAATACACCATGTGAGGAAACGAAGGCATGTTATATGGAATGGCGAGGAAAGCCCAGCTTACTGGAGGAAACTATATAAGAGATGAAAAGGTCCAAGTCCACCGAAGTCCAGGTCCCTCATTAAGCCACTCTGGCTGATGAACGTGACCGGTGCTGGGTTCCCACCCCAGCACAAGTGCCAGCAGGGAAAGGGTCTGTGGTGCTTAGCAGAGATGCACTGCAGGAAATATAAATGCAGTTTAAGACCATGCAAGTGTTACTGTGATCATCTGTTATTTGTCTATTGAATGAGCTAAACACAGAGATTTTTTTTGTGTTCTCAAAGAGAACAACGCACCAACCGATGACTTCAGGTGTCGACATACTGAAGTTAACACATCTTCTATACCCAAGACCTGTCCTGGGCATGAATCTGTAGAATAATTTACGGACCTGATGTAATTAAAAGTTATTCTTAGCACAGATTTTTCTTCCTGGGTCATAAATTATTCCGAGCGAGCTCTGCTGTGCAATTTTAACTTGGAACGACACCACTCACCACCTATATTAGTGAATGGGGCTGAATCAAAAACCTGGATCTGAACTTTACTGCTCTGGCCGGTGCCCAGATGACGCCAGTGCCAGGTGCTTGGCAGGAGTCCTTCCTTCCACCCGCTGGGAAAAGCCACCCAGCTCCCTCCAAATGACTCACTCGCCCTTTGGGACTCCATGTAAGCATCTTCATGATAAGGGTGCTCCAGGGTGCAAAGCACAAGGACGGGAGCCGGCAGCAGATCTGCACCTGGGCTGCACCTCCCTTCACTCAACCACAGGGCATCGTTCTTCAGGTTTTAGTGTTCTTACTGGATAGTACTGGAGCAGTACTGGATACTGGTGCTCATTGGGATTTGGGGAGGAGAGGAGAAACGAGAGGAAAGAAATGCATTCAGTTAGGTTTAACTCTCCCAAATACTATTTGAAATTTTTAGACTCATTATTCAGGTGTCAGGCTGCTGATGGAACTATCTGCTTTTCTGCTTGAAAGCAGAAATCTCTCCGTGCTCTAACCACTGGAGACAGAAAACAGAGGAGAGTTACGAGGCTGTTCATCTTCTGTTACTCTCACAAACTTTGAGAGATGCTGCTTAATACTGCCTGTGAGGTACTAGTTTTCTTTCCTGTCATCACACAGTAATTCTGAGCCCAAATTCATCAGCATATGGGTGAACACAGAGTAAAACATATATCCTAGAGCCCCTTGACTGCATGCAAACATCAGCACACTTGTTTGTAGGGAGGCACAGCCATCAAGGCAATAATGGGTGCTCCTTCTCACTCAAAACAATTTCCTATTTTTCTCGTAACACAAAGTTCTGTGAGAATAGTAATTTTTGGCTGATTTTGCCTCCTATCTAGGAGTCAAACCCACTAGGCTGCTCTGGTAAGGGCAGGCATTAGGCAAAGTTAGAGCCACAGCTTCCCTCACACCTTGGGATTTCTCAGTGCATGGTAGGAGGTGGTGGCAATGGGTGCCTGGCTACAGCTACAGGCAGTAACTTTGGTGGGACACCTGCTTTTCACCCCAGGAACAATCTCTTTGCGCTGCAGGAGAAGCACCGAGGCACGTTTGCAACAAAGGCTGGTGCGACGTGTCAGTGCTACCCCTGATCCAATGGATCATCCTGCCAGATCACAAGTGCCCCCAGGATCTGCTTTTTTTCCCCCAGGATCTGCTTTTTTCCCCCCCGCTGTTGACACAAGTCAGGGCTGATGCTGAGCTTTCACTAGAAGGAGCCTCCATCAGCTTGGCTACAGCCCTGCTTCCAACTTAAGGAGTTCTACTTACAAAATAAGATGAAATTAAGCGAATTTAAGCCAAGAAGTTCAGTGAATCCTGTCTTCATGAGTTCATGTCTTTCTGGTTATTGGAATATATAAGTTAAACCCAGCTATAGGAATGGGTCTTGTGTAGAGTTGATTTGGGGTCACTAAAGACTCTAGATTCCCCAAAAGGCAAAGTGCATAAAGAAAGCAGATTTTTGTTCTGAACACTGAAAATACAGGTGAGTAAATCTTTCTCCAGCCATCACTGTCAACTGACCTGTATCAGATTATAGAAACTCAACTTGAAAAAGTGAACTGTCAGGGAAAGGCATCTAATGCAAGTATGAATTTGGGAGAAAAACAAAACAACAACAAACGTAATGCTTGTTGCAGAAATACAACCCAAAATACCCCATGATTTATTAACATGGTTTTCTGAATTAAAAAGAAGCCATAGACATGATTTTATCCATGCAATTCACTGAACATGACCCAGTTAGTGGCCTGCACTGAGTCTCTCCCCAACTCTTGCGACTTTCATCAAACCCAACGTTAGCTTCACTCAATGCAAAATGGGGAAAGGGAAAAAGCAGAGGGTGTTTTGCTTTATAGAAATCTGCTTGTGACACTATTATCTGAAATATCAGCAGTGGTGTGTCTCTGCATCACACAAGACTCCAGTTGGGATTGTGTCGCTCTGTCTGTATCCACCTTTTCCCCATGGGCTCTGGGCACGTTTCCGTAGCTCCTGCCGGGGGGTGCAGAGCTGCAGAGCCAGGAGGCTGGTAAAAAAAAATAATTACTAGCCACTCTACGTCAAAGAGAAATACTTGGAGGCCTGGCACTAGATAAAACGGGTGAAAGTCATGCTAAGCAGAAGCTGAGCCACAGCACAAGTGAAAACACCAGACCCACCAGGCCCATGGGAGGAAGCAGGTCTCTCCAGGAGCCAAAGCAGCTGGGCACCACCAGCACTAGTGACATTGAGAGCCTTGAATATGGACCAGCCACTGCCGTACCAAGCACTGTGAGGTGCTGCCCATGCCATCCTGACCTGTGATAATCATTAGCGGGAACCATAATAACCATTAACGTGCAGGGAGAGCAAGGACGCCTGCTCTCAGCCCAGAGCACTTCAGAGAGAACAGAAAACTGCCCGCAGGGCCCCTGTGCACATTCTCCTCTGTTAACCTAAAACCTGTATTTAAACAGATTTTTTCCCCCTTCTGTCCCTCCCAAAACATTTTTTTAGGAACAACTGTGAGAAGGGGCCAAGACCTGGGCGGTGTGAATGGTGTCACAGCCCTCGGACCCAAGAGACATGACAGCAGCAATAATAGAAATATTCAGTAGATAAAGTAGCCTTAGATAACACGTTCCCCCAGTCACCACAGCCAACTACGTGAGGACAGTCACAAAATAGGCTGTAATCACTAATCCAGACCCTGTTTCAGAAGTGAAAGCACCCCAAGACTGGTTACACCTCCAGCCCCCGTGCCTGGTGGGATGGAGCAGCTCTTTCCCAGGACAAAGGCAGTAACACACCTCCGGGGTCACAGCATCCAGCCCCAAAGGCTGCGGGCACGTTTCCAGGTGCCAGGAGGTGAGCAGGGGAGGCTGTGGCCATCGTCACTGACCTACGTCTTCACAGCAGCAAGGAAAGATCTCTCCCCGTTAGGCAAACCCATCAATCACATCAGGAATTATTTCAGTCCACCAATTTAGATTGCAACGCCTTTGGATTTACAGATAGGAAAATGACACAAGACTCTTATCCCCTTTAAAAAAAACAACAGACCAACAAAAAAACAACCCACACCAAAACTGTCAGAGTTATGTTACGAGCTCCAGAGACTCTAATCTAACACCTTGCTCCATACTGGTCCTATGGGCCAGCTTATGACTCAGCTTCTATTTGTGATACAGGTCTGAAACCATCCCTGTTGAGAAGTATGGGGATATAAAACCAAACCAAACCTCATCATATTCTCATTTATCGTGCTAATGGGAACTAAATGAGCATCTCAGGCATCACTTTGCTCATGTTTTATTGCTGTTCTTCCTCCAGCTACTTCTTTTTTTTTAAACCAACATATCAGAAACAAAGCAATAGAGCAACAGCAAAAACATCTGAATCCTCAAACTTGCAAAAATCATAAAATTATTTGCAAAGGTGAAAATACTATCTGTTGCATAGTGCAGCGCTGTACTAATTTTCTTCTCCAAGGACGATGGCAAAAGTGCACCTCACTTCTTATTCAAGTCCTTCAGTTTGTTCCTTGTGGTTTGATGCCCCCCCCAAAGCATCTTTAACAATATTGTTTACAGTTTTATCATTGTCAATGACAGGAAAGTAATTTTTCAAGTCTCCATAGAGGGTCAATGAACATTTACATCCAAATGGCAAGAGCTCTTTGCTTTGGGAGAGAATGCTGTAATCAAATCTCCAAAGGGGAAGTTGGAGCAGTAAATGAAAAGGAAGCTTAGTTTGTGTGCATTGGAAAAGGACTCATTTATTATCTAACAGTTAACTAATTGATCCAGACACACCTTTTCCCCTTCTCTCTGCTGTCCCAGCCTGCCAGCACTCTTAAAAGCCCATCTATTGTGAGCCAACTTACCCACACAAGAGATGCAAAAGCAATTCTTTCCATTTGAAATAGCCCATCATTTATTTAAGCAGAAGGTAACTGTGCTTTAAAAACATTTTCTTTAGAGCAGTAACAGTATCCCCTGATCACTGTCAGAGCTGAACTCTCTTACAGCACAAGAGAGAGAGGTGGAGTACAACACAGAATTTTCCTTAACCACAAAATTATCTTCTACAAATCAGAAACTGAACTGAGAAACACGTTACAGATGTGGGTGTGGGACCCAAGGTTTACAGTTGAAAACAAAGCATGATTTCATGTACAACAAAGGCTTGTGAGTGTATTTTACCAACTGGATCCAGAAGGATTATCCTGCGAAGACAATGCAAATGCTGAGAAAAAGAGTAAGCCCTGTTTCCTCTCCCCTTCCACATCAGTACTGGCAAGTTGGATTCGCTCTTATATTACTCCTTTAATGCTGAATATAGACTCTGCTGCAGAATATAGACTTTGAAATCCTACCAACAATAAAATACAATCGAGTTTTCCTAAGTGCAGTGCTCCTGCACATCCAAACCCAAATATTTGGGGTACATAGTAGCTATTATTGTGTTCAGCCAAAACCCAATGATTATTTTGTGGACAACACTGAAAAACACAGCCTGCAGAGCATATGCTTTTTATTTCAAAGACGGGAGAAACCCAGGCTCAACCCAACGGGGGCAAGAGGTTCTTACAATATTACTCCAAGATACAAAGGAAGGAGGAAGAAACGGCAAAACTGTTGTGGACTGGAATTGATGAACTTGTTTCCCTGCAGGAACCATAAACACAATTTTCCCAGCATGGGACATAATAGTTCTCCCACAAATTACTAAAATATATTTCCAGCGCTCAATATAGAAAGCTAGATGCACAAGAAATGTTTGCAGCTTCAATGCAGGCAGTAATTGAGAACATGTGTGGCAGGGGGATTGAGGGGGAGGAGGAGAGCGAGCCGAACTCCATCGAAACACAGCGGCAGGAGAAACACATTTCAGCCCTCAGCATTTTCAAAGACCTTCCAGTTGCGAGCGGGTCCAAAACCCCACATTGTAACTCCATCAGAGGGGGAACGCTGCCTGTGAGTCTGCACGTCAACCCCAAGTTTAATGCACACTAACAATTTAAGGGCCTTTGTTGAGCCCGAATAAAAAATAATAATAATAAAAAAAACTTTCATCAACTTTCCTTTAAGCACAGAGAGTGGCTTTGGTTTCTTGTATGAATTAAGAATACATTTATAGGAAAAGCTACCTTTGACTCCACTCATTCTCCCAGGCTTTGCTTTTGGGTTCTACCCAACATGACTATTAACTAGCCCCAGTGATGAGCAAGAAAAACAGCATTTCTGCACATTCTAGCTGAAATTATGAGCAAAACAGCATCATAGATGTACCTGTAGCCAACTTTCCAAAGAGCTGTAGTTAAGGTGTTTACCAAATCTACCCCACTCAGAGGGACTGAAAGGAAGCTTCATTTACTTCCTTCGCTAATGAAGCAAAAGGAAGTGGCTCTTGTGCCAATTCTCTCTGTTTTTTTGGATAAAGTTCCCTATACGCATAATCAAAGGGGAAAATGCATTTCAAGAATTGTTTTTTTTTTAAAGTAAGTCCATACTGACAACCCACAAAGTTTCAGCCTTGAAAATGCCAGCCAGTATTATTTTTAACAATGCTCTTCCAAAACACTCTTTCTAAACTGGTCTCTTCAGGCTGAAAAGAAAAAAGCCCACGGTAAAGGTAGAAGCATCAAACTTCTTCCCAGGCCGACCAGACCAAAGTAAAACAAGAGAAATTTAGCACATGAGCATTACATGGCTCAGACTGAACCCTCTAGTTCCTGAATTATTGTCCCTGAAATCCAGCTGCCAGATCAACACCCAAAACAAAAGCCAGAGCTCCTGGAGAAGCCAGGGTACTGATAATGCAGAGTTGGTCACCATTTGGGTCAAAACCAGGGTCAGGGCCAGTCTTCCACAATCCCATAGACACTTCTTGTCGCTTAGTCACCCTGAAGGAACATCACAGCCACTCCATAGGGCCACCAGTGGGAGAGGTGTCAAACAAGGTCAAAAGCAGCTCAAATCAGGGCCCGAAGTCAATGCTCCAAAAATCTCCAGAAATTAATGGAGTTACTAATTCCCTCGCTGTGTTTTGGGGCTTTGGATATGTGCTGTACCTGCAGTGCCATCGTATTTGGATTTTGATCCTTTCAAAGTTTCAGCACAAGAACTCTCATTGCTGCCTGTACAGCACCTAGGACACTGAGGCTCATGCGTTTCTAGAGAGCGTGTGACACTAAAGTGTGCATTAGAAATATTGTTTTGGAAGGCTGTTGAGTTTGCTGGGTGATGAGAAAACAGCTGCTTAGAGCCAAGGATCCACAAACTCAATTTCTACCTAAAGATCCTACAATGCCTGGTGACTGTGTAATAAGATGGCAGGTGAAATACAAAGTCAATAAATGGAAATTAATGCATACTGGGGGAAAATAATTTAAATTCTGAATGAAGAATGACAGGCTATAAATGAGCTATTACCACTCAGGAAAGAGATTTTGGAGTCACCATGGACTGTTCTCTGAGAGGGTCAAGGCTTTCAAAGAAGCTGAGAGAACAGGAGCAACCGGGCCGGGAGGCAAGAACAATCATTACCTCAAAGCACAAATCCAGCACAAGCCCAGCTGCCAAGTACTTCATGATCAAACCATCCCAAGGCTACCGAATGGTTTGGAATTCAGTTGGAAGAGACACAGAGAAGGGACCAAGGGTGATCCAAGGTGTGGAAAACAACAGGCAAGAACCGCTCAACTGCAAGAAGAGATGGCTCGGTGTGGGATTATGGAATAAGTTATTATAGAAAGATGATTAAAGAAGAATAATTCACTGTCTCACAATGTGTGAAAGTGGGGCATGCAATGAACTGATCTGAGAGCACAAAGTTTTCCATTTAAAAACCTGTGTGATTGTGTGTATATATGAGACAGGAATGGTGAGACAGTAACACCAAAGCCAACACACGCGGGGATGAGATGGGTTCAAGGAAGAAGAGTTCACTTGTGAACATAGTGCCCTGAAGAAATCTTCCCCTTACGACATCTCTGACACTTCTGGCCCTGGGTGGATGCTTCAGGGTTTGTACAAAGGCCCTGTTTCACTTCCCTGAGCAGCACAATCAGTGCTACGGGAGGCACAGTGCTGGGCGAGACGGCCCTTTGCTCTGACCAGCCTTGTCTTCCAAAGGACAGCAGGGCTCAAAGCAAGGGTAAGACAGGGAGACACAGCATGAAATAAACCCATGCAGGTCTCAATCTCCATCCCCTGCCCCTTCCTTAGGAAATACTTGTGGAATTCTAGCAAACCCTGACCACCTACCACTCTTCGGGTCACTGGCCTGATGTCCAAACAGCCCCAAACAAAGCCCTCTCTGTGTCACTGGACCTTCTAACCATGTATCCTAGAGGGACTCTTCATGCAGAGTTGCCACCTTGGTAGAAATTTGTCAGCCCTTTCTCAGGGTGGGGAAGAAAGAAGTCCCAGCACTAAGCTGAGCTGGCTAAGGTAAATCAGAGCCCACCACCACAGACACAATCACAGACAAATCCACTTTGTGAATCCCAATTCTCAAATTCATCCTTCTGAGCCCATATGTCAAGATGGGGAAAAGGGAAATGTGAGCCAAAAGCCAGGTAAAGCCTATTATCAGACATACCCTCTTCTGGCACAGCTCTCACAGTTACTGAATTTGTAAAGATTTTTTAGACAAGATGAACTGTGCTGGGAAAGGGGGACAGGACAGAACCCTACTAGGAAAAAAGTCAGCATTTTAATAATGGTATAGAGGTTTCAACTGCCAGAGATCGGTGTTAGATGTCATCTTAGTCAAATTAAATAGCATCTAAATGGCAGTGGTCTGTCTATGTTTTAAAGAGGCATTTAAAGTCTATGGGAACAAATACGCTGCCTTTAACATGCTGGGAAAACCTTTCCACAAGCAGAAGCAAGTAACAAGAAGTTAAGGTAGTTCTAAGTGAGAGCCTGAGGGCACAGACAACATCTTTCCATTTCCAATTGTCTTGGACTGGATAGGCATTTTGGAAGTGAAGGGAAATGCTGTGCCCCTGGCAGGTTTTAATACTTTAACTAACAGATTTTCCCCTGCCCTACCCTCTTTGTTTTAAAATGTAGATGAATCAAGTGCAGAACCATTTTAAATACCACTTCATATGAAATTCTAATCACCATTTCAGTTTACGTTTTACAGCATTGTTCACTCCCTGCTTCCCCACAGAGAAGAAGAGGAGGAGGAAAGAGAAGAGGAGATGTTTGAGTAACCGACAGCATCCATAAACAGCCATAAACACGTTCTCTGGAGGCAGCCAAAGATTGCAACATGGCCAGGCCTTACAAAGACCCAACAGGCTGTAACTGTCTATTTGTGTCCTGTCCTCACCAAGTGCAGTGCAGGATAAGTATTAAAATAGATTGAAAAAATTTAAGGCAACAAAATAACAGCTGCGAAAGATTTACAGAAAATTAAAATTGTGAAATCGCTAGCTGCAATTAGAAAAAAAACCAACCATAACAAAACTACACAATCTTCCTCTTGTAAGGGTTTGGGGAAGAATAAATACTCTCAGAACAATACAAGGCTGCATCATCAAAAGACACCTCCAAAGTATGAGAACCAAATGAGTTATAGTCTTGGATCTTGTCCTGTGTGTGGTTGTGTTGGGGCCCACCAAAACCAAACAAGGGTAAGGCTGGGCAATACCAACACCCCCTCCATCCTTGGGAGCTGCCTGGGAACGCTCCAGACTTCATTCTTCCTTCCAAGCAGTAAGCAGTCAAGTGGACATAACAGAAAATACCCTCAGATGTTGCTTTTCGTTTTCATCAGTAAAGAAATTTAAACGATCAGCTGACTCAAAAAGGGAAGATGAGACACCCCAAGCACCTATGACACCAGCGTGCTCGTATCACACTGGCTGGAATGAAAAGCTTCAAAGGCAATGGGCTCAGGTGCCCAACAGCTCGAGTCTGCAACACCAACAGTGTCCAAATCAGACAGGAAAAAAGTCAAAATCTCAGTAAACGAAGCCTTCAATATAAAAGGCTCTTCTGCCACCTCAGTTCTGTACTTACTTTTTAACTTGAGTCCTGCAGCAATGTAAGATTCCAGGATAACAGACCTGTGTAGAACATAAGTATCCATAGATGTAAGGGAAAGCCCAGTCCTGTGAAGGGAGGGATATGCTTGAGGTATGTTAACAATCCCTTTACACTAAAATCAGGATTTAAAATACACTTTACAGATACAGATAAGGCTTCTCATTCATCACCAGCATGAGTACTTTCTGCCAACAGTATTTCAAAACACTTCCAAGCATGATGATAAGACAAAGGCTTATGGAATCATCTGGGTGAACAAGCTAAATTTTGCTTAATGCTTCCTGAAGAGTTTGATGAAGTTTGTTCTACTGGGGAACCAAAATCAGGATAAATGACAAAACATTCAGATGAGATGCAGCCCTGGACTCCAGACAGTATAAGGCAAGGTGCAAAGGTATCACTGAAAGCTTATAGCCTGACTCGTGTAATACAATTCTCTCTTCTCCAGAGCCAGCAAACACCTGTGATTAACACCACCCTCTCGAAAATAAATTCAGGTCACAGAAAACACTTGAATATCCTCGAAGAAGATACAGAACTAAGTACAATGTTGAACTAAGACAATCGCAGGTGGAACAAGAACTAGAGAGCACACGTTATTGCGAGGCTGTGAGTGGACCTGATAGGGACTCACCAAATTACTGTTGTCGGGAAACAAAGGAAGAAAAGACTCTTAGAAAGGCACAATTCCACCTGGCTCCGTTTTGCTGCTTTTCAAAAGTAGATCTCAAAGCACTTCCTAAAGAAAGTCAGTATCAACATCAGGTTTTATTGCATCTCAGCTTCACGGGACAAAGCACAAAAGTACTAATTCTTTCCAGCCTCACACAGCCCAGACAGGTCTGAACATTTAGTGTTCTTCCAGCAAGTCCTCTAGAAGAATAAACAGTTCATAACGCTTAAAGAAGACTTTTAACCTATGCTGAGGATAAAGGGAGTGCAGCCTTTGGCAATATACAAGACTTGGCTTTCAAGCCAAGACTTTGCTTTTTTCACAGCAGAAAGAAGCAGGAACAAAGCCACCAGGTATCGCTGCCTGCATGCTCCACGCAGCCAGAAAGCAGGAGGAGGTGAGAAAACAAAGCCTGATCCCACAGGACAGCAGGATCTGACCAAACCACCAGCACCCCGACTTAGTCTCACCCACAGGTTAATCCAAGCAATGGCATAAAACCTGCAAAAGGAAGTAATGACCTGAAAAACAGAACTCAGTCCTGTGCAGAGGATGAATATGAGTAAGATGAGCATGGCTAGGGATCTACACTTGGTTTGCTCTGACGTGGTGCACCGGTCTCCAGCAGGATCTGGCCTCCAGTAACCAGGTGTCTCCAGCAGTAGCTTCAGGAGGTTTCTGTGAACATGCTCCTGCCCCAGACACCACTGGGAGGATTTATAAGAAAACTGTCTTGAAACCAAGACTTCACTGCTGGGAGGAAGAGAGGGTGCAGGACAGTCTGGGAAGGATCTCTCTTTCAATATGGACAACTTCTGTTTTGCTGAGCCCAAGGCTTTACTGTCAAGCTCATACTTAGAGATACAGTCTCTGCAGGCTTTGTTCTGGCAGCAATTAATTGGCTTAGTCACCATTTTTTTTCCTGCTGTCGTTGACCTATGTCAGTAAGTAAACAACATGGGGTTTTTGATCAGACAAAGAGTGAGGGGGTGGAAGCTGCTCAAAGAACAGAAAACAATCATAAATTAACCTCTGATCTTAGAGGCTGTTATAAATCAAGAGGGGGAGCAACAGAGAAGGTGCTAGGAAACCCACTGGTTATTGCACAAGCTTTTCTTCACTCAGTGCCAAGATTCAAATCCCACTGGAAGGTTAGGAACAAAACAGCCTCCTCCACAGCTACGACAGCATGCCCAGTTGCCAAGCTGAGAGTCTTCTTTGTTATTCCAGTTCAAGATACTGTTAATGTACCTACATTACCATAGATAAGACCTCAGACTCCACTATCTCCATGTTAGTCCAAATCTAGAGCATTTGCTACTATTCTCAATCAGGAATATCTCAATACACAATTCTGGTCTATTCCACCTCATCCTGATGTGCCTTCTCCCACTGCTTAAGCCCTGAGCAGCCCTTCCTTCCCCACCACCTTCACCACGGGATGGAGGCTGCTAAGGAAGATGAGCAGCCACACACTTCAGAGGCTATGTCCTTGGGGCAAGCACTATCTCTAAACCTCAGCAAGATCCCGTTCCATAATTAAACACATCTGATCTTGTCACCGTAAGAGAGATATCAACCTGAAACATAACAATACAACGATTAAAATTCAGATGTGGTGCAAGTCACAGCAGTTTGGGGGGGATGAATGTCACACAAGGGGTGTTTTGGAGGGATGAAGTAACTTATTTCCATCTATCTGTACAATTAAAATTTCCTTAAGTAGCAACAAAAGCAAAACTAACAAAACTGTAATTGAGTACTTGTGTATTAAATGAATGAGACCACATCGTATTTCTCCTTGTAGGTTATTTCAGGTCCACTTACACAGCCCTTCATAGAGGGCTGCTAAAGACATCAATCAAGTTTCCTAATGCAGAATGACTGATCTCTCTGGCCATCAAGAATACATTTATATCTCAAAGAACTGAATAAATCCAACAGGGGGAAGTTACCATTCATTTATTTGCCAGCAAGTTCTTCGCTATTTTGCCTTTTGCTCCTCTGCTAAAATGAGTGCTTCCATGAACGGCAGAATGACCCTCTGACATACAAAGCAGTCAATTCCTATCATATCAAAGAGTCCCAAGAGCATTTTGCACCATAAACAGCAATTTCACCCATGGATTTTGGTGCTAGACACTGGTAGTGTGGGATCAAGAGTCTGGACCACAATGGAGCTGTGAGAAGGCTGGTAGGAACGTCTACGCACTGCTGTCTCCTGCAGATCTGGCACAGCAACGGGAATGTTTGGGGGGGAATGTGAATTTTTAATTCCTGGACCACGATGGAGCTGAGAGAAGACTGGTAGGAACGTCTATGCACTGTTGTCTCCTGCAGATCTGGCACAGCAATGGGAATGTTTGGGGGGAATGTGACTTTTTAATTGCTGCTTTCCCTATAACTACATTTCACGGCTTGACCCCAATGGAGGGTGGAGATGCCCAGGAGGCATTTGGAGAAATTGTGCATGTGCTCTGGCAGACGAAGCATGATCCAGGGTCACACACCTTGATGGTTCCTCCAGTTCCATGGCAGCCGCTGAGAGCGGTGACCTGCCCGCGGGCCAGGGAGCTGGGCCAAGCTTGATGGGGCCAAGCCACGAGTCACTGGAGTTGCCCAGCATGGAAGGGGAGCAGGGACCTACTGGAGGAACCAAGACCTTATCAAGATGAGAAGTTCTGCTTTTCTTCCCCCTTGCCGTTCAATTGCTCAGCAACTACTGGAGCACGGAAGGAGGGATCACTCTCTTCCCAGAGACAGGGCAGGGAAGATCTGGGAAAGAAGCACTGATAGATCCCCAATTTTGGGCCTAGTTTTAAAGAGAAAGGCAGCTTTAATGCAAACACACTATGCTACTTGTCCCCTCCATGCAAGTTCTTGACTTATTGGCTAATTTCTTTTAAATGTAAGAGTTGGAGATTTCAAAGGTGCTAAATTGATATATGGTTCATTAAAATGGGTGTTAGACAGAAGAGGAAAGACTGTCTGCAGCAGCACCGAGGGAAAAGTTGTAATGCAAGTGCAAACCTTATTAGACAGCAAAGAATCCACAAGGGGCATGTCCCGACCACAGGAAACCTCAGAGCTCACTCTGTGCTAGACTCCGGAGAGTCTCGCTGCAAGAGAAAGCAAGAGGAAACCAGCTTTGCCAGTTTGGTTGCTCCTTTCCACCAGCGCTGTGCAGCCCGGGCATGCTTTGTGAGGCAGAGTCCTAGTTGTTTTAGAAACCCCACATAAAGCTGTGGTGTTTCTTCACACCAAGTGCCTGAAGGGGCTGGAAAACCCAGTGGTATCTCCAGCCGAGGGAAAGGCACACGGACTGCACTGGTGGGAGAGAGCTGTTCCAGTGCCTGAGCTGGGGACACAAATAGGTTAGTGCCACCACCCGAGATGGGCACCAGACCCAACCAGCCTATACACCTGAATGTCCATGTAAGAAATAGGATCTATCTCTGTGCTTTCTCTGGGGAGGTTGCCATGACTGAGGGGCACCTCTGGCAAAGGACAGGGCTCGGCCAAGCCTCTTGTCCTGCCAGGTCACATCAAGCCTTGCTTCCCTCCTGGAGCTCCTCAGCCAGTTTGGAAGAAGATCTCCTCTGCTAAGAAGCTGGAGTACCCAAAACCACCTCTGTATTTTGCAGAAGAGAAGGCAAGACTGAGTATGAGTTTTTGAAGGTTGGGGACTGGCAAACTTCCATTAAAGCAGTCTTAAAGTTGTCAGTTACCTCAACATCTGCCTGTATAAATATAACATTTCTCTCAAAGTCAACAGTGCTCTGTTTTTATCTTCGCTATCCTTTGATGTCATTGCCCAGAGGGCTGGAAATGCTACTTAGCAGCATCCCCACAAAAGCGTAGGTAGCAGGATCTTCTGCATCAATAGCTGATGACTCAGGAATCCAATATAATTCAGCCTTCACTTTTGGCTGTTTCCGTTACCTGCATTTTCACCGTGCTGGAAAAGCCACGCAGAGTGCTTCGTATCTTCTCCTTGGAAATGGCCATCTGTTTGCCCTGACACGGTTGAGTTGATTTCAGGTTTCAGCCTTGCGTGTCAGCTATAAGCCACCGAGCAAACAAGGCTTGAGGAGAACCTCCCAGAAATTACACTGGGGGAAGGTCTGGTTTAGTCATTGATACAAGGGGAAAACCAACCTTGAGCTGCTTCTGCCTCACTGACAGGAGCACTTTTCCACAGTTTCTTGCCAGCCAGCCAACTTCCAAACTAAGACCCAGCAGCCAGGCTTTCAAAGGTAGGCAGGGTTGCTAACAGTGAGGTTTCCAAAGCATCTGCCCTTTCAGGAGCCACAGAAAAGGAGTCAGTGGCTTCAGCATCTCTGAAAACCCGTATGAGTAACCACATTTCAACATGAAATCCCCTTGCAGACGCGGTACTAAGTCTCACCCTGTAAGTGTGGAGAACCTCCACTTCCCACCCAAGGTGCTGCTCTACCATAGGGTCTCCTTCCCAGTAAGATGAGAAGTGACTTCATCGGGAGCTGTGATCATTTCTAGACTCAGTGAATCACTGAGCACTGACAGCAGGCTGGGGGAAACCCCATCTAAGCAATCCTTGCTGTCACAAAAGTTAACTAAGTTAGATAAACTCCCAGCAAACCAGAGATCATTCACGTTGAGTTAATCTGGCTACGGCACAGCTCCAGCTCTCTCCCAGGCTGGTAGGAGGCAGAAGACACAACAAGTGAGATCAAAACGAGCTCGTGGTGCCAAACGCTTTCATGCTCCACATGGAACAGAATGTCATCCTGCACTAATTTGTGCTATGGTTTCTTATTCGTTCCTCTGCATCGGTTTCAGATATACTCGAGCTGCAGATCTTTAAATGGACATGCTAAATATAAGCTATGGAGCTGACTGACAGCTTTATTTTTGTCTTTAAATAAAAGACATGACTGAATCTAGTATTGCTAGTTCTCTCTCAGTACCCATGTTCGTCATGAGAAATTCCCCTCCACAGCAGGTAGGAGAAATCAGGGAAATTTCACTCATCTTCATGAGAAGTCACTTCTACCTCAGGTACCATTTACATCCTCCTATATAAATTCACGTCTGCATCACTACACATAAATATAGGGGTCATGTTAATGAATACAGAAAGGATTTATAATCTTTCTGTGTTTTTACTAGTCTAACAATCTGTGGATCCAATCAGCCCTTTAGTAAAACCAAGAAAACCCCATTCCTCTCCTCTCACCAGCTCATGGGCAGTAGTGCAAATTCAAGCCTATAGAATTACTTCTGCAATTGATGGTGAGAAATCAGCCAAATCAGCCTTGCTAGTTTATCTTTACTCCTCTGATTTGGGGAAGACAGAACTTATGCCACTTATGGCACACAAAGATACCCCTTTCGTACAGAAAAACACCACAATAAAGGAGTGCTCACCGGAGACAAGGAAACTCAAGGGAACAACAGAAAGTGTTTTTGCTTAGTGTGGGACATGCTTCACCCCGTGCATCACACAGGTGCTACAAGAATAATCTGCTTTGTTTAACACAAGCCAGCATCTAACTCCTGGTACCTGATGTAACAAAGCAGATTTATTCTTGGTTTCACTTGGAGTGGCTTTACCTTCCAAGCTACGCACCTCAAAGACAAAACCAGCCTCCCAACGCAGTTTCACAAACACCAGCCCTCCAAAGATGGGTTTTGAGGGCCAAAAGGAGCCATTGTCCTGACCCATCTTTGTCCCAGCACACGCCACAGATTTTGACATCAAGTCCAAAACTTGCATGTAAAGCAGAACCTCGAGTGTGGGAAAAACAACTGCACATACAGGTGCTGAGCTCTCTGGAACAAAGTCCTGTGGTTTTAGTAAAGAAAAGAAAGCCAAAAAAAAGGTATTTTTCCATTTTGAGATGCTTTGGTGTGTGTGAGAGCTCTTGTTCTCAAGGGGCGAATGTGAAGGGCAGCCTCGTTCCCTTGGGAAAAGGCCAGCTCCTCTACTCTAAGAAAAAGTCCCTGCAAAATAAGAATGCAGCACTCACCCCTGCATTCCTCCCTGGCTTTATGTCTACCACTGAAAAGGCTTTTTTCTCTCAAGCACAGGAGCAGGCAAATTACTGCCTTCAATTTCTGCCTAGATAAAAAGAACACGTCCGAGAAAGCAGGAGTGAAAACTGAAACAGCCCCACGAGTAGAACTACGTCTGTGAGTGCACATGGTTGTTCCAACTGCCAGGATGAGCCTGGATCTTCACCTGCAAGTAACAGGGAAGAAATCTAGTGGAAGTGGCAGCACTGGGACTTGGGGCTCTCAGGTGCAGCTCATGGCTTCAACACAGATTCACTGCAGTATTTTGGGCTGGCTGCTGAAAAATCCTCTTCCAAATTTTTTTCCAGTGAAAACCAGAGTCAGAAAAAAAAAAATAAAAATCACATCAACCTCTCAAGTATCCTCTGCCCTTACCATTTCATAGGCAAGCACTACATTTCATAGGCAAGTCTTTCACTCAGCATCGGTGAAGGAGCCAATTTCTTTTACTTTTCAGGAGACAGTTCAGTAGATGTGGTAAAACACTAAAATCATGGAGAAAAGCCAGAAAATACGAAATGTATGCAGTTGGGGGTAACACATTATGGCTTCTGCTACTGCTACTACAACTTGGGTAGGGCTTTATGACAACCTATCTATTCAGGACTTTAATTCAGCTCTCGTGAAGTTTGCAATCATCCTTAAAATTCATTTAAATAAAGTGCACTGAAGTGCTAAGGCATGGGGAAGAGATAAGGAGAGAAGTATTCGACAGTGGGCATATGAGAGCTTATGTACATGCTCTAAGTGTTCATATACCTGTCCCTCAAGATGCAACTTCTTTACGTTCAGCTGTCATTTTATTGGGAATTGTAGAATACTTCATTTCAAAACACAAGCAGTTGCCAATGCATATTAATGAATATTAGCGCTGACAGCACGCTGCCATACTGTCAAAATGGGGAGCTGTAAAACTTGCTGATTTTCCCGATTTTGAAGCACAGGGGTAGGTGGGTTTGTGCACATATTATTCAGCTGCCCAAGGAGCAAGAACAAACAACCCATTGTGTCCATCTGAGAAAGGAAAAAACAACCTGCTGTGGCGAAGACAAATCGGTTTTTAGAAATGCTGCCGGGGACACTGTTGATGACAAATGCTGAATTCTGGCTCGAATGTGTGGGGTGGGAAGATTAAACGTGCTCTGCCATTTAATAAACTTTACAGTAAGCTCTGTTCTTCTCTGCCTCGCTCCCTTATCAAAAGAATGAAGCAACTTATCAGATATTTCCAGGCATGCTTCAGATATTATTACCAACTTAAATAATATCAGCTGCCTTTGCTGCTAGAAAAAGAAATAAAAGGTAAGACACAGGTCAGAAGTCCACGGTTTGGACCAAGTCACCAAGTTAACTCCTTTTGTTACAAAACCAAAGGCAACATTACACATGAAGGGTCATATTTTAGGCATCAGACAATTTCAACAAGCATGGAGGCAAGAGGAGCAAAGCCTTGGTGTATTACTAAACGAGAACCAAGTTTAAGAAAAGAAATCCAGTTAATTCCAGAGACTGCTGGTACCTTAGTGTCCCTATGTGTCCAGACAGTCTCCACCTTGTACCAGCAACTCAGAAATTGCTGACACCCCGGCATAAAAGTGAGGGAAATATCAGAGAAAGCAACGCTCCCCACAACACTTTTACCAAACTGCAGCAGTTTGTTGTTGCACCATGCTATCAAATTTGCATGGTTTTTTGATTATCAAACCTTATGACTGCCTTGTTGCTGATATATCTAGAAACAGATGAAATTTTCATGTAATCACATGCCATTTCAAAAAAAAAAAAAAAAAGCCCCTTTAAAATGAAGAAGCTAAGCTAGACTTCACAGGTGTGGAGAGACATCCTGGAGCATTAACCCACAGCTCAAAATCAGGATGCCAAATTGCGTGCATATTTAGAGATTTGATGCACCTTGAATGCTGGAGGCTGACATTAGCATAAATTCACAGATTTCCAGGTAGGAAATGGGATATCAGCCACCCCCCCAAAAAAAAAAAAATTAATACTACTTTTTTTTAAAAAAAAAAGGCATATATCTGGACTGATATCCAGGGAACATCCAAAACTACTAATGGAGTCAAAGGTCAGCTCCAGAGGAACAGTATCATTGGAACATATCAAGCATATCAAGATGCTTATCTTCCATCAGTAATTGTTTCTTGTTCATATTCAACACGAATCAAGCCTGTAGCTGAACAGTCTTAACTCTCATCTCGCATAGAAGAGCAGGGAGGGAAGAGAGCAAACACTACCCTGTCCCCACGGAACAACTAACCCATTCCCCGTGCCCGACCAGCCCATAGCACTGCTTTTTTCATTTACCAAATAATTCCTTGAGTGAGCGTCCAATTAGCACTGGAGATTTGGAAAACTGCTTGAAGATATCTCTTCCATTTAAACACCCTGAAGATCTTTGAGGAGGGAGACTATATTGCTGGGAGCAAGAGATCTTCATGAGCCAAAGTATTTCCCTAAGTAAGAGAAGTTTGATGTCAAGACAGACGTGTGCTGTAAAGAAGCCCATAGAGAGAATTAAGTGGCTGTGCGCATAAAGGAGAGCAAGTGGCAAAAAATAAACAAGACAGGGAGAAGAGGAAGAAGCAATAGATGGGATAAGGGTTTCCAAGTACATTCAGTTACGGCTTTAAAATGTAACTATTGCATATTTTTGCATAGAAATAATAATGCTGTATTGTACTTCAGTGTAGTGCTGGACTTAGCCTCCAGGCTAAGCATCAGCATCTTGTGCTCCCAATACATCCCACTGTTCACCTCCTAGTTTACAAAGGAGGAGGAAACTAATGAAGGCACGTACCAGGGCATTTCTGAGGATCCTGCTGCTTCACAAAGCCTATTATATTATCAAGTGCTCACCTGTACACTTTCTCTCTCAGAGATCTCTCCTGCTGCCGGATAAGACAAGACTTGCAGGTCTCCACAACTCAGCGTTTCCTCGTGGCCCCATCTCACCACTGTTTGTCACCGTGCTGGCAGACAGGGCAGGCCCAGCAAGGCAGAATCAAGGCAGGCTCAGTGTGAGGAGCTTTGCTCCTTTTCAGGCACACATTTTGTTTGATGAAACAGTGGGAAAGGTTCACTCTCCCAAAGACCGTAACTGCTCCGTTCCTGGTTAACAACAGTTTTTCCACAAATTTGTGCTGCAGGTGATTCAACAGGGACCAAAAGTTGGAGCCTCTCCCTGTCCCCTGTCACAAACTCAGCCAGAACAGGCCGGGCAGGCTGACACGATGGTAGGAAAGGGTTCATCTTCAGTAATTTTATTGTGCACACAGAGAGCAAGAGTTTTGTCACCAACTTAAGCGAGGGGAGGATGAGGCCATTGTGGAGGTGGGGGGAAATCAGAAGCAAAAGCTTGTGATCCACTGGGCTGGAACAAGCCCATCAATTAAGATCAATGCAATGCCCAGCTACAAGCCAGCCACGCTCTTAACTCCTGAGCATCAAATCACTATCACTGGTTTAACGCCACAGGAGCTCACATCTGCTGACTTGCTGCCCTAAGAACGGCTATGGAGAACGCGTTAATTTCCCATAAAATTTACATCTACCAGGAACTTCTTCCCCTCTCTGCCCTGCTTGACTTCTTGCTTGATTCATGTTCCTCTGCCTCGGGAACTCAGGCCAGCATTTTCAACTTCACTGCCTGGAGGCAGGGACCTACCTCTGCCTGCAAGTCCTTCAGCAGCTTCCAAAATGCTCAACTACAGATAATTTACCATCAGCTGGAGCTGCAGCGGCTCAGCACCTCTGGAGGGAACAACCTACTCACTGTTTTAAGTGCAGATTTGAACACTCCCATGTGAAAATTTTGTTCCCGACTTTAAACATCCCAGTAAGCCAAGGTGAAAGAGCACACGGCCACTGCAAAACCAGCCACGGGTGGCCAGAGATCCCCCTGGTTATCAATGTTCCCAAATACCCCTGTACATAGAACAGAACAGATTAACAATTTCACTAACTGTGTTCACGCTCCTGGCCTTCCAAAACTTCTTATAAGCATGACTTAGTGGTAACAGTGTTCTAAACAGTGCAATAGATCCCCCCGAAACTGATGCTTTACAGAGGAAAAGTCTGTTTAACAAGCCCTCCCTTCTGTCCCCAATTACACCCGAGAATTTCACTCAGTGTTTTTCACCGTCTCAGATGTGGAAATCAAACTACAGTTACTAAGTAAGCAGAAAGCTTCAAGGTATGGCATAACCCCCCCAAATTTCCTCTTTGCTCTGCGCTCAGCAGACAGGTTTGCTCGTGTGCTTATGGCACTATTCTCAAACAAAAGGCATTCATAAAAACCAACTTTACTCTCTGTAACCGCAGCTACAGTCGACACACAACATCTGGATGTTTTGAGGTGACAAGAATGCGGGGAGCCTGTTTCTCTGACAGTAGCAACCCCAAGCCTGAAATGCAATGTATTTATATGGTCAACAGAACTGCAGTGTCTTATTTTCTGAATGGTCCTTGATGCATTTATCCTTAACAAGACTGAAGTAAGGGAATTCCACACACACACCCCCCCATGTTTTACAGATCAAATTTGAGAATTCAAAGCTGCCTGCACTACCATTCTAGGTTTCTTGTGTGCTCTTAGGCCAGTCCCTGTGCTCTGAGAGCTCCTTTTCACATCTACCTCAGAATAAAAGTTTGAGAAAGTCTGGCATGGTGACACTTTGCCAAAAAGCCCAGAAGCTCTGGTGCAAACTGAGTGGGCTGAGCCCTTTCAAGGATGGGAGTCAACAGAGTGGAGCACAATCACTAGAAAGCAATTAGAAGACACTGAAGTTTGATTAAAAGCAAAGGCAGGGAGAGCACGCTGCAGAGAAGCACGTTATGTGCTGCTGGGCTCAGCCCATGTTAACAGCCCCTTATCAGCCTGGTTTTTCCCAAGTGAAGAATTGCAGGGATGCCAGACGTATGAGGAGAGCAGCAAGAACCGATTCAGTCAGACCAGAGAAAAATCTTTATAATTGCCCAAAAGTCCAACTTAAGCAAAAAACCTAGCGTGGTGACACAGCAACCCTTCCCCCAGCCCACGGCTCCCGTGTGGAGCAGAACTGAACCCATCCCACCGTGTTCATCCTCCTGCCCTCCCCGCTTGCGAGGGAGCGGGGTGAAAGCTGAGCACCTGCACCCCATCAGCAAAAGAACCCAAAGCACGAGCTGCTGCCCACCTCTCCGTAACCAGGCACTTGCCCACATGCTCACCTTTCACAGCTAAAGTCACTGGCTTAAGGAATAACAGTCCCCAAAGCATCAAAATCCAGACTAAGCACTATCATGCACAGGAAAAAAAAAAAGCCCCGAGTTCATGCGTTTCCATGGGGATGGCGGTGATTACGTAGTTAGCAGCAGTCAGATAAGCAGCATGCATGATCAGCACACCAATTTCCTGGAGGGCAGAACAGCCACAACACCTAAAAGCCGGGACAGCCACAGAAAGGACAGACGGCAGATTTCCATTCGGGCTTTAATGCCGAGGCAGTATTTTCCGCAGAACGGGAGCTGGTGGAGAAGGTTCCTGCTATTTTCATGTCTTGAGATGAGACAAGTGATGCTTTAACTCCTCCCCGGATTTGCTTGTTATAGAAATCCCGGCGGAGGAGGCCTGCCACATCTAAAGAAGCGCAAGTCCCACGACTCCTCCCTCCTGATTTTGGAGTGCCAGAAAGCAGCATCGGACCTCACCACTTACGTGTGGGAAGAACAGGGGCTGGGGACACAGGGCGTAGGGTCTCAGGGCAGACAGGAACACACAGGGTGCTGCAGGAAAGGGGGCTGCAGTGGGGGACCAAGTGGGATTGCAGAGGACTCCCTGCAGTGCAAAGCACTGATTTTCCGTGGAGCCCCATTGCACCAAACTGGGGGCAGCCCCCAGATGAAGCTGACACCTGCAAAGCTCCCCGTTTGGGAACTGTGCAAAACAGAGCTGAAAAGCCCTAAAGGGAGCCAAAGGGGGAGATTTTCTCACTGACCATAAGGCCCGATGGGGCTGGAGCAGAGCGCAGCAGAGCGGCAAACATCACCCAGCAGCCAGGGCCACAGGAGCATCCCCACAGCAGCCATTAAAACCTTGGCTGTGTTAGACCTCCAGTATCTTTCCGTGCTCAAAAAGAGAATAAAGCAAAGGACTGCAGCAAAATTAATAAAAATGTAAAACTTTTCTACCAACGAGGCTGCTTCTGCACGTGTTTATGTCAATACTTCTGCTCCCCAGCCAGCGCGGGGCAGAGATCAGGGGTTGGTTCCTCACACAGCTGTGCTTTTGTGCTAATTCCTTTATGAAAGCAAACAAGCCATTTATAGGCAACCCAAATGCACACAGACACACAGCAAAAGCATGCCGTTATAGAAGGCTTGATAAAATTAAACTCCCCAATGAATTTCAATTATATTCCTTCAACGGCTTAATAAATGGCAAGCTTAAACTACTGGCAAAAACAAAGTCATTTGACTGGTCAGTGAAGCACATTTCTATGGCTTATGTAATTACACCCCTGTGGCAAAGCTGTAGCATTTGAAGTCCTGCTTAAAGAAAAGGAAAGAAATTAAAAAACAACCAATTACGCCGGCCCGAAGATTTCGGTACAAAGCTCTATGCTGGCAAATGGCCCGAAATCACCAGAGCAGGGGATAATTTGTGTCTAATGCTGCCAGGGAAAAATGGGGCTCTGAAGGCTGACACCTCAAACACCCACACGGGAACGACGCAGCATCCAGCATCACTCACTGGGTTTTTCAACAGCCTGTTCCCCGTTCCTGCCCGTCACTCAGCAATTCGGGACACGTGGCACCTGCAAACGCATTTTTACAAATAGATCTTCACATCTCCCTGAAGCAAACAGGTGTAAATTGTCATTAACTTCATCACTTTCATCTTCACACACGGGAGCGGGGATAAAACCGACTTCCAAAGCCAAGTTTAACATTAATGGAGATGCCAGGGCTGTGCTCAGCTCCGGCATCCCACCCCTCCACTCCCTTGGGAGCGCGACGCTCCTGCCATCCCTCTGCGCTGCTGGAAATGGAAATTGGAAGCAGCTATCAGGGACATTTAAGAGCTCCTGAATTAGGACAGTGACCCCTGAAAACGGAGTCAGGAGAGCATGGATCTGCTATAAAAGATAAAACAGGTTTTACTGCAGAATCACAAGAGCAGCAAATCATTAATTGAACTCTGAAATTTATAGTTTAAGGCCCAAAAGACTGTTTGATCACTCAACCCAGGCCTTTTTTAGTGCCAGCATCACACTGGAGCTGGGCTTCAGGCAATGGAGGATGAAGGACTCTGGAAAATAAACTTTTCCAGGACTATTTTTCGATGCTCCTCCAGGAGGGCATGTGGCAGGATGGGTGCTGTGAAACCAGCACATTCAGAATCCTCAGAAACAGATGGATGAAAACAAAGGAACACAGACCGACAGACAAGAGACAATCCAGGAGCAGGAGTCAGGGGAGCATCATCTACCCCAAAATCACCCAAGTGTTCATCTGGGGGGAGCTTTGCCCTACAGCAGATCCCATTCACTCCTCGGAGAAGTCCTTCTCACAAATTCTCAGTGGGTCGCCAGGTAGTTCCTGCCACTGAAACCAGGAAAATACTTTATTTATTTATTTATTTATTTATTTAGGGGGCTACCTTGGGGGTGACTCCAAACAACCTTTTGGTCAACTGGAGGCAAGGGCTGCGTGGCTGTAGCCCAGCCAGCACCAGCCCCGTGCTGACACGCAGCCAAGGCACAAGGCGGTTGTCAGCTGCGGAGCCGGCGCTCCCCGCTCTCCTTCCCAGACTACAGCTGTTGAGTAGGAAATATCAGCATAATTAGAAAGAAGGGGAAAACACACAAACAAATCCTAACCCACCCGGCGACAACAGCAGCCCTGCGAGAACCCCGTCCCCAAGCCAGCTGCGTTCTCAGCTCGCCGGGGATGCCCGAGAACCACGCTGGAGGATGACACCCTGGCAAAATGTGTCCCCTGTGCAAAGCTCTGAGTGGCCCACAAGCAACCTCCTCGACCAGACACAGCTGGAAAGGGTGAAGATAGAAGGACATTTATCCTGCTTTGTGGATAGGGAAAGGAGATAATCACAGAATCTTCTAGGTTGGAAGGGACCTTAAAGATCATCTTGTTCAACCATCAACCTGACTGACAAAAATAGACACCCACACAACAAACAAGAAGCATCACCATCACTAAACCATATCTCCCAGCACTACATCAACCTGTCTTTTGAACACCTCCAGGGATGGTGCCTCAACCACCTCCCTGGGCAGCCCATTCCAATGGCTGAGAACCCTTTCGGTGAAAAAATTTTTCCTAATATCCAGCCTGAACCTCCCCTGGCGTAACTTGAGGCCATTTCCTCTCGTCCTGTCGCCTGTGACTTGAGAGAAGAGACCAACCCCCATCTCTCTACACCCTCCTTTCAGGGAGTTGTAGAGAGCAATAAGGTCTCCCCTCAGCCTCCTTTTCTCCAGACCCCTCACCATCTTTGTTGCCCTTCTCTGGACCCACTCCAGCACCTCGATGTCTTTTTTATGGTAGGGGGCCCAAAACTGGACACAGCCCTTGAGGGGCTCACCAGTGCCCAGGACAGGGGGACGATCACCTCTCGGGCCCTACTCCCCACGCTGTTCCTGACCCAGGCCAGGATGCTGTTGGCCTTCTTGGCCACCTGGGCACACTGCCGGCTCCTGTTCAGCCGACAGTCGACCAACAGATTGAGAAATTAAGGCAAGAAACACCAATACTTGGCTTCAAGAAGGTTTTTGCTGCCCAAAGATGGGCTGTTGCTCTTGAAAGCTGTGAAGCAGCTGCAGGGGCAGTACCAAAACTGAACGGCGGAGCCCAAGTCCCAGCCCAAAGACCAAGCCCTCCCTTTACAACCTATAGAAGCACTTGCAAGACCCTGTTTGTAGCCCAAGGACAAAGCCCAGCTCCTGCCAGCACCAGCTACATCTCCATTCAGTCCTGACACGCTCTTTGTGCCAAGAAGGCTGCTCCCCCCAGGAAGGCTGCTGAGATGCCTCCAACCCCTCACAGATTTGTTTCCACTATGGATATCTACTATTGCGGAAGGAAAAATGAAAACAGGGAGATAGCAGGAGACAAAGTTCCCATCCCAGGGAAAAGGAGGAGTTTCTCACTGTCTGTTGGTGGGCAGGACTCAGAGAGCAGCCATGGAGGTTGTCACCATCCCCTGGGCTGCTGCTGGGAGCAGAGGGGACTGGGAATTCCAGACTAACCCAGGAATCTGCCTGCCGTGCTGGAAGGAAACACAGGTTAGAGAAACAGCCACAGGGATCTCAGGGCTGCCTTTCCACCTCCAAATCAGTGTTTAAAGTTACAGTGGGAGAAAATGGCTACTTGTTGGTACAAAATTATTTAGTTATGACAATAAATCCCAGCTGAGCCATAGAGGAGACACACGAGGAGAGCAATTTTTCCTACCTGTGTAGTGAATGAGCTGTGTAATTCCACGCTCCCCCCCATAGATGTGTTGTTACACATTTAAGCAGCGCTGCTACAGTGCAGTAATTGCGGCTCAAATACAGTATTTGTATTTATTGGTGCAGTTCCAGAAGTTGCACTCCAATATACCCTGATAGGGACACCATAAACTATTCTCTGACCTTACGGACAGACAGCTTTCCCCCCCCGAGCAGCCCGTGGGTCTTGCATTGCAGCAGATGGGGTGGCTACGTGCTGTTTTGAAGCTTTGCACAATAAGCATTGCTAGAAGTAAGCGCTGGCTGCCACGGACCGCCTGGGCTGGGGGATGGAGAACATAACACCATAGCAAAGGGAAGGGATCATTTCTTAAAATGACCGAGCTGCCACTCATCCATTTAGCCCACATACTAGAAGAGACTTCCAGCTATCATCTGCGAGGCATGGGTCTGCTTACACCTAACACCCCCCACCGTCCCCCAGTAATAAATAACACCGTAACACAAGTTTGCTTGCAACCTGATCTATAAAAAGCAGCCGGTTTCCCTTCCCTCTCCCAACACTACCTTGGGTTTCCTGATTACTTTTGGAAACCTAACAGGGTTTTTATTGAGCAAGCTGGCATTGGGTAGCTATAAACACGAATTGTAACCCTACCTCTCTAAATGTTACTTGCAAGGTCAACATCTCTCACCTACCCTTCACCCTGCCCTCCAAAACAAACAACAAACACAAACTTTCTTTAGCCCCTTTTGAGTTTTTTGGAAGCTACCAAGCATAAAATTAAGATACCACCTAGTTGTGTACTCTGCTTAAATACCTTTGGCTGACACAGAGGGAGGGGAGTCACATTCAGGGGCACCTGAACGCAGCTTACGTAAATAAGGGTAAAATTCCTACTTGCAAAGTGGGAGCAGACCAACAGGGCAAATACTGGTTAAGAGACAGACCTTATCCCTTTTCCCCATCCCCTGAAACGTTGCTTGTAAACTAGACAACTGAGGGCATCTATTTTAGAAAACCCATCATCATGCACCACTTCCATTTTAGCAATTCTCACTTGTCTGTAGTGATGCAAGAATGGTGGGCACACCTCAGCCATACCCTACTGCCATGGGACCAGCCAACGACTGAAATCCAACAGGAACAAGGGCAGGAGAAAAGGTGAGCCCTGCAGCAAGCAGGAGACAGGGGGTAGGATTAACCTAAAGCCAACTCTGGTGTTTGAGAGTCATGAAGAAAGAGTAAAGTCTCAGCACCAAGGGGCCTTGCTATGGCTCAGCTCTGCTCCAGACCTTCGCGCTCTCTGCAAATCTTAACTCTCACTCTGAAGGGAGAGGAAATCCCATTGCAATGGCACAGATCATGCCACGGGCTATATAAATGGCATGGGCTGAGGGAGCTGTGGGTGTTCAGCCTGGAGAAAACGAGGCTGAGGAGACACCTTCTCGGTCTCTCCAACTCCCTGAAAGGAGGGGGTAGCCAGGGGAGGTCGGTCTCTTCTCCCAAGGAACAGGCGATGGGACAAGAGGAAACGGCCTCGAGTTGCAGCAGGGGAGGTTTAGATTGGATATTAGGAAAAATTTTTCCACTGAAAGGGTTATGAAGCCTTGGAATGGGCTGCCCAGGGAAGGGGTTGAGGCACCATCCCTGGAGGTGTTCAAAAGACAGGTTGACGTAGCGCTTAGAGACATGGTTTGGTGATGGTTTTTATCAGTTAGGTTGATGGTTGAACTAGATGATCCTACAGGTCCTTCCAACCCAGGCAATTCTATGATTCCCTGATTAGGGTAACACGTTCAGTTGCAGTTTCCCAGATTTTGCCACACTTCTGTCCATTTCTGTGTAGCTTCTTTTTTTCCAGCACCTTCAAACCTCCTTGGATTAAGCCTCTCCACAGACAGGTTTACTCCATCTTCTACACTGGGGCCAAGACAATGTCATGGATCCCCCTTCAAAGCTCCTTAAAGCTTTATTTTCCTATGAGATTTTCTGATTCCTCCCTGTATATGAGGTCACATGCACTGGTAATGAAAGGTCCACATCCTTTTTCTCTGGTCTGACATCCTTACACTGGAACATTACCCCGTTTGCGGTACTTGGTCACCGTATGGCCCAGGCCAGTCTTCTGTGCCATGCCAGCCTTCACAAGCCTGGCAGAAAGAGCCAGGTACAGGTTGTTCTGCAGTGGATTTGACCCCTCACGAGTTCACCAGTTGCCTTGTTTTAAGAAGTACAGAACTGCTTGTGCAATGTTGTTTCGGTGAAGAAATAGTTTATTATTTATGGGATGTTTTTCCAGGGAAATATATATTCAGGCTTGAGTATAACCTTAAAAGTAGGCTGAGAGTACATCAGGGAGTAAGAATGAGTTGAGCTAATGACTTGCTCGGATTCAGCCTCTGCTTTTTGTGCTGTTTATTGAGGGAATAAGCTGCTCCTACAGCACAACTCGGTATCAGAGCATTTAACCTGTACACATCCTCTCCTCCCTGCAGTACACACACAAGTATTCTGGGATCTGCACATGTCTATAACAGGAGGTAATTCATCAATAACCTCTCCTTCCCAGGTCCTCAAGGAGTATTTACCCAACTCTCAGGTAAATGAGGCAAGACAGAGCACGTCTTGTTCCCAGAACCAGCCCCTCTCTATCAAGTGTTAGACGTTTGCTGAAAAACAAATTAGAGCATGTTAAAACACTTCACTTAATTAAAAATAATCCTAACAGTATCACAAAGGTAAAAGTAATTCAATGTTTTGGTTAAACACTGAAAACAGAACCTAAGTCTGTGAGATCACTCTGTGCATACTAAGTAGTGCTTTATTTTTAAAGCATACTAATGGAGCAAAAAGAAGAGTGATTTGAATTGGCTTCTTAATCACACAACTTATCCTGTAAATAACTGTCAAAAAGCATCTGGACACAGGTGATGATCGTGATAGAAAGAGGTGGGCTTTTTTCAGTGTTAAAAATTGGTAAGATACATCACCAATACGAAAACAATGGAACACAGACTGACACACAAGAGACAATCCAGGAGCAGGAGTCAGGGGAGCATCATCTACCCCAAAATCACCCAAGTGTTCATCTGGGGGGAGCTTTGCCCTACAGCAGATCCCATTCACTCCTCGGAGAAGTCCTTCTCACAAATTCTCAGTGGGTCGCCAGGTAGTTCCTGCCACTGAAACCAGGAAAATACTTTATTTATTTATTTAGGGGGCTACCTTGGGGGTGACTCCAAACAACCTTTTGGTCAACTGGAGGCAAGGGCTGCGTGGCTGTAGCCCAGCCAGCACCAGCCCCGTGCTGACACGCAGCCAAGGCACAAGGCGGTTGTCAGCTGCGGAGCCGGCGCTCCCCGCTCTCCTTCCCAGACTACAGCTGTTGAGTAGGAAATATCAGCATAATTAGAAAGAAGGGGAAAACACACAAACAAATCCTAACCCACCCGGCGACAACAGCAGCCCTGCGAGAACCCCGTCCCCAAGCCAGCTGCGTTCTCAGCTCGCCGGGGATGCCCGAGAACCACGCTGGAGGATGACACCCTGGCAAAATGTGTCCCCTGTGCAAAGCTCTGAGTGGCCCACAAGCAACCTCCTCGACCAGACACAGCTGGAAAGGGTGAAGATAGAAGGACATTTATCCTGCTTTGTGGATAGGGAAAGGAGATAATCACAGAATCTTCTAGGTTGGAAGGGACCTTAAAGATCATCTTGTTCAACCATCAACCTGACTGACAAAAATAGACACCCACACAACAAACAAGAAGCATCACCATCACTAAACCATATCTCCCAGCACTACATCAACCTGTCTTTTGAACACCTCCAGGGATGGTGCCTCAACCACCTCCCTGGGCAGCCCATTCCAATGGCTGAGAACCCTTTCGGTGAAAAAATTTTTCCTAATATCCAGCCTGAACCTCCCCTGGCGTAACTTGAGGCCATTTCCTCTCGTCCTGTCGCCTGTGACTTGAGAGAAGAGACCAACCCCCATCTCTCTACACCCTCCTTTCAGGGAGTTGTAGAGAGCAATAAGGTCTCCCCTCAGCCTCCTTTTCTCCAGACCCCTCACCATCTTTGTTGCCCTTCTCTGGACCCACTCCAGCACCTCGATGTCTTTTTTATGGTAGGGGGCCCAAAACTGGACACAGCCCTTGAGGGGCTCACCAGTGCCCAGGACAGGGGGACGATCACCTCTCGGGCCCTACTCCCCACGCTGTTCCTGACCCAGGCCAGGATGCTGTTGGCCTTCTTGGCCACCTGGGCACACTGCCGGCTCCTGTTCAGCCGACAGTCGACCAACAGATTGAGAAATTAAGGCAAGAAACACCAATACTTGGCTTCAAGAAGGTTTTTGCTGCCCAAAGATGGGCTGTTGCTCTTGAAAGCTGTGAAGCAGCTGCAGGGGCAGTACCAAAACTGAACGGCGGAGCCCAAGTCCCAGCCCAAAGACCAAGCCCTCCCTTTACAACCTATAGAAGCACTTGCAAGACCCTGTTTGTAGCCCAAGGACAAAGCCCAGCTCCTGCCAGCACCAGCTACATCTCCATTCAGTCCTGACACGCTCTTTGTGCCAAGAAGGCTGCTCCCCCCAGGAAGGCTGCTGAGATGCCTCCAACCCCTCACAGATTTGTTTCCACTATGGATATCTACTATTGCGGAAGGAAAAATGAAAACAGGGAGATAGCAGGAGACAAAGTTCCCATCCCAGGGAAAAGGAGGAGTTTCTCACTGTCTGTTGGTGGGCAGGACTCAGAGAGCAGCCATGGAGGTTGTCACCATCCCCTGGGCTGCTGCTGGGAGCAGAGGGGACTGGGAATTCCAGACTAACCCAGGAATCTGCCTGCCATGCTGGAAGGAAACACAGGTTAGAGAAACAGCCACAGGGATCTCAGGGCTGCCTTTCCACCTCCAAATCAGTGTTTAAAGTTACAGTGGGAGAAAATGGCTACTTGTTGGTACAAAATTATTTAGTTATGACAATAAATCCCAGCTGAGCCATAGAGGAGACACACGAGGAGAGCAATTTTTCCTACCTGTGTAGTGAATGAGCTGTGTAATTCCACGCTCCCCCCCATAGATGTGTTGTTACACATTTAAGCAGCGCTGCTACAGTGCAGTAATTGCGGCTCAAATACAGTATTTGTATTTATTGGTGCAGTTCCAGAAGTTGCACTCCAATATACCCTGATAGGGACACCATAAACTATTCTCTGACCTTACGGACAGACAGCTTTCCCCCCCCGAGCAGCCCGTGGGTCTTGCATTGCAGCAGATGGGGTGGCTACGTGCTGTTTTGAAGCTTTGCACAATAAGCATTGCTAGAAGTAAGCGCTGGCTGCCACGGACCGCCTGGGCTGGGGGATGGAGAACATAACACCATAGCAAAGGGAAGGGATCATTTCTTAAAATGACCGAGCTGCCACTCATCCATTTAGCCCACATACTAGAAGAGACTTCCAGCTATCATCTGCGAGGCATGGGTCTGCTTACACCTAACACCCCCCACCGTCCCCCAGTAATAAATAACACCGTAACACAAGTTTGCTTGCAACCTGATCTATAAAAAGCAGCCGGTTTCCCTTCCCTCTCCCAACACTACCTTGGGTTTCCTGATTACTTTTGGAAACCTAACAGGGTTTTTATTGAGCAAGCTGGCATTGGGTAGCTATAAACACGAATTGTAACCCTACCTCTCTAAATGTTACTTGCAAGGTCAACATCTCTCACCTACCCTTCACCCTGCCCTCCAAAACAAACAACAAACACAAACTTTCTTTAGCCCCTTTTGAGTTTTTTGGAAGCTACCAAGCATAAAATTAAGATACCACCTAGTTGTGTACTCTGCTTAAATACCTTTGGCTGACACAGAGGGAGGGGAGTCACATTCAGGGGCACCTGAACGCAGCTTACGTAAATAAGGGTAAAATTCCTACTTGCAAAGTGGGAGCAGACCAACAGGGCAAATACTGGTTAAGAGACAGACCTTATCCCTTTTCCCCATCCCCTGAAACGTTGCTTGTAAACTAGACAACTGAGGGCATCTATTTTAGAAAACCCATCATCATGCACCACTTCCATTTTAGCAATTCTCACTTGTCTGTAGTGATGCAAGAATGGTGGGCACACCTCAGCCATACCCTACTGCCATGGGACCAGCCAACGACTGAAATCCAACAGGAACAAGGGCAGGAGAAAAGGTGAGCCCTGCAGCAAGCAGGAGACAGGGGGTAGGATTAACCTAAAGCCAACTCTGGTGTTTGAGAGTCATGAAGAAAGAGTAAAGTCTCAGCACCAAGGGGCCTTGCTATGGCTCAGCTCTGCTCCAGACCTTCGCGCTCTCTGCAAATCTTAACTCTCACTCTGAAGGGAGAGGAAATCCCATTGCAATGGCACAGATCATGCCACGGGCTATATAAATGGCATGGGCTGAGGGAGCTGTGGGTGTTCAGCCTGGAGAAAAGGAGGCTGAGGAGACACCTTCTCGGTCTCTCCAACTCCCTGAAAGGAGGGGGTAGCCAGGGGAGGTCGGTCTCTTCTCCCAAGGAACAGGCGATGGGACAAGAGGAAACGGCCTCGAGTTGCAGCAGGGGAGGTTTAGATTGGATATTAGGAAAAATTTTTCCACTGAAAGGGTTATGAAGCCTTGGAATGGGCTGCCCAGGGAAGGGGTTGAGGCACCATCCCTGGAGGTGTTCAAAAGACAGGTTGACGTAGCGCTTAGAGACATGGTTTGGTGATGGTTTTTATCAGTTAGGTTGATGGTTGAACTAGATGATCCTACAGGTCCTTCCAACCCAGGCAATTCTATGATTCCCTGATTAGGGTAACACGTTCAGTTGCAGTTTCCCAGATTTTGCCACACTTCTGTCCATTTCTGTGTAGCTTCTTTTTTTCCAGCACCTTCAAACCTCCTTGGATTAAGCCTCTCCACAGACAGGTTTACTCCATCTTCTACACTGGGGCCAAGACAATGTCATGGATCCCCCTTCAAAGCTCCTTAAAGCTTTATTTTCCTATGAGATTTTCTGATTCCTCCCTGTATATGAGGTCACATGCACTGGTAATGAAAGGTCCACATCCTTTTTCTCTGGTCTGACATCCTTACACTGGAACATTACCCCGTTTGCGGTACTTGGTCACCGTATGGCCCAGGCCAGTCTTCTGTGCCATGCCAGCCTTCACAAGCCTGGCAGAAAGAGCCAGGTACAGGTTGTTCTGCAGTGGATTTGACCCCTCACGAGTTCACCAGTTGCCTTGTTTTAAGAAGTACAGAACTGCTTGTGCAATGTTGTTTCGGTGAAGAAATAGTTTATTATTTATGGGATGTTTTTCCAGGGAAATATATATTCAGGCTTGAGTATAACCTTAAAAGTAGGCTGAGAGTACATCAGGGAGTAAGAATGAGTTGAGCTAATGACTTGCTCGGATTCAGCCTCTGCTTTTTGTGCTGTTTATTGAGGGAATAAGCTGCTCCTACAGCACAACTCGGTATCAGAGCATTTAACCTGTACACATCCTCTCCTCCCTGCAGTACACACACAAGTATTCTGGGATCTGCACATGTCTATAACAGGAGGTAATTCATCAATAACCTCTCCTTCCCAGGTCCTCAAGGAGTATTTACCCAACTCTCAGGTAAATGAGGCAAGACAGAGCACGTCTTGTTCCCAGAACCAGCCCCTCTCTATCAAGTGTTAGACGTTTGCTGAAAAACAAATTAGAGCATGTTAAAACACTTCACTTAATTAAAAATAATCCTAACAGTATCACAAAGGTAAAAGTAATTCAATGTTTTGGTTAAACACTGAAAACAGAACCTAAGTCTGTGAGATCACTCTGTGCATACTAAGTAGTGCTTTATTTTTAAAGCATACTAATGGAGCAAAAAGAAGAGTGATTTGAATTGGCTTCTTAATCACACAACTTATCCTGTAAATAACTGTCAAAAAGCATCTGGACACAGGTGATGATCGTGATAGAAAGAGGTGGGCTTTTTTCAGTGTTAAAAATTGGTAAGATACATCACCAATACTTTGAATTTCAATTAAAAAAACACAACACAAAACCCCAGAGAAATTCAAATTTCTTCCCTCCTCCAGGGCCTGTCTTTTCTCCAGCTTTACAAACAACACCTTAAGTAGATACCTGGCTCCTTGCATTGCATGAGCAAGACAGAACAAATCCACCACCTTTTACAAAACACGGATGAACTATCAATATGAGCTCCTCTAAACTCCAATTGCAGCCCCCTCCCATGTCACAGAGGTGGTGGGGCACGTTCTCCCCCCGGTGAGCAGTAGGAACCTGCAGTTTCTCACCAAAGCCTGACCTCAGATTGTCAGTGATTTCTGTGGTTCTCCAACAGGCAGTTCATAAGAAACAGATCTCTCTGGCACACCAGCTTTTGGCTATGAAAAGCTGCAGGGGAAAAAAAAAAAAAAAAAAAAAAAAAAAAAAAAAAAAGGAAGAAAGGAAGAAAAATATGGAAGGAAACTTGCAACAAGCCTCCTTCATTGTGTGTAGAATAAGTCACCACCGTGACTTTTTTTAACTTAATTGTTGGTTTTTTTTCTTTCAATCTCCTTCACGGTGCCTTCAAAGAGAAAGCAACGTACATCTTAACTTTTCCAGCACTATGCTTTCGTTCACACTTCCTTTGGAAAATACATCAAAAGTTATTTAAAAGAATGAAAAAGCAAAAAACCCCAAATTACTCATTTCTTGGCATTCAGATAATAGGAATGCTCTAGGGAGATAAAAGCAAAGTTTCAGTTTTTGCACTAATGTCTGCTGTTTAAGAAGGTAAAGCCCATTGCTCTGGACAGCTTTTATTCATTTCATTTTTACTGTTACCGCTTGATGCCGAAATACATTTTTCCTGAAGAATTACGTACTCTGATCACTAAAGCCAACAACATTTTCACCACTGAATGCAATGAATGCAGGATCTGGGCTGCGGTGCCGAGCGTATCTATGTCCAGTTATTTTGAGAACATAAATTAACACTGAAGCATCCATCTGGCATAACAGATTGTTTGGTGCACTTCGTCCCCTGCTAATTAATCGATTAGTTCTACCGGGTAACAAGAGAGTTTTCCGCCTGGTTCTCCCGCCGGAGGCCGTGCAGACCTGAGGAGTGAGGGATCCCACTGACATCGGGCTTTCAATGAAACTACAGCAGGCAGGAAACTCCTTGGCCAAAAATTAATTTGGAGAGGAGAGGTGCTTAAGTTTATTGATTAAGAACTGCCCTTTTGTGAAGGGTTTGTAGGTGTCAGAGCTCTTCTGATTTGACAAGGTGGAGAAAAAGAAAGGAACTGACAAATTCCCATCACCTCTGCCAAAGCCAGCACGGGTCCATGGTACAGCAGAGACCTGACCCACTGGAGGCCTCAGCCCTCCTGTGCTGCAGAGATGCTTGAGGGAACTTCTCAGGGCCTTCTGCTTGTAAAGTCCACCCTTGTCCCCAGATACCAGCTCATGAGAGTAACGGCCCCCACGAGGATGGAGCCAGGCCGCAGAGGACCATGCTGAAGTACCAAGTGGCCACCACAGGGCTGCAGGACGGGGAAGGACATTCCTGTGTTAACCTCGCTCCTCATCTGAGCCACCACCCCGAGCTGTAAGAAAGCCTGCTGAAAGCTGAGAACAGACTTCCATGACTCTGAAAATGCTGAAAATTAGGGGATTTGCTTGATGTATCTACGTATGCAACATGCCCCAGGAAGCACTTTGGTGGGAAACTGCCTGTACAGCTCTCGGGGCAGGAACAAACCAGAAGTTAGGCTGTGTTTAAGCTCCCTTACCAGTGGATTTCCTGCAGTTTTGCTGGGTTTAACCAGCCGTTTATCTGCAGTTTTTTCCAGCTGCAGACTCATGCTGCTGAAGGAGCAGACACAGCCCCTGGGAAGGCACTGGAGAGCAGAACGTGGCTCTGCTGCCCTGACTCACCGGGTGCCCGTACCTGCCCGAACAAACCCAGGGAGTCAGAAGTGCTTCTGTCAGCCAGCGTTGAGCAGAACGTGGCTCTGCTGCCCTGACTCACCGGGTGCCCGTACCTGCCCGAACAAACCCAGGGAGTCAGAAGTGCTTCTGTCAGGAACCGAGGGCTTAGCTGACTTGAGACATTAAGAACAAGAAAATTATTGCACACGAAAATGCTCTTTAAGCTCCTTTTTGTAGCTCAGCTCAGCAAGGTAAAGGGCAACGATGATTTTATTCCTCTCTCTGCGCTGGCCTGTTTGCATAAGCCAACGAGTGAAAACTCAGAACAAGCTTGAGGAATAAAAAAATTTTCCTCAAAATCTGCCCATGCCACAAAACCAGTCCAAATACACTTTCTGGGAATTACTACTTTCTTGGAAACTGCCTTTCCAAATAACATTTATCTCCACATCAGAACTGCAGGCTGAGACAGGTCTCAGTGATCTGTGTAAGCACCTTGGGGCTGGGACCACCTCTCCCAATGCAGGTCTGTGAAGTTCCTTATCACACTTGAGGGCGGTACAAGAAAAACACACAAGTGCAAATGTCTGGAAAGAAGGCATCTTGTGAGCCAATGAGATATACTCATCAAAACAGAAAGCTGATTCAGTAAACAGCCCAGTTCTTTGCTACAGGGCCACCCCTTCAGTGCATAGGGCTTGACTGCTAAGAGGGCAGGCACACCACAGTCTGTTTTTGAGAAATGAGAGCTGCTCTCTGTACCTATGCAGACTTTTTTAAAATATCTGACGTCAGAAAACAAGGACTTTCAGTCCCTGGCATCACCACAAAGCTGCCTCAGACAGGTCAACAAGAAGTTTGTACAGTGCAGGATATGGGAAAGAAGAAATACTTGGCTTATATGCTCACAAATAACATAGTAAAAATTCAAATAAATTTCAAATCTCTCCCACAGGGTGTGAAATTGTGGCAGGCAGCCATTCTAATATCCAAACTATGTTTCAGCTAGGCATCACATGGAAAACGTGGGACCTACAGTCATACTGGGGCAGGGTCTTGAGCTTCCCACCTGTACCAGGAACCAAACCACCCCGAGGTACCAGGGAGAGGAGTCAGGTCCTGCCTGCTGGCTGGCCAGCAAGTCTGGGCTGTGACGCCAAAGCTGCCAGAAGGATTGAGTGCGACTTTAAAATAAACACCCGTCACAAGGAAAACAACTGCAAAACAAAATGCCTTCATCAACCAGCCATCCTGCCTGCCCTGGCCGTGCTGCCATCCATCAGCCACCCTCAGGCTGAGATACACCCCACGCTTTCCTCAGCCACAGGGGGTCTGCTCAAGTCCTACTTGGCCATGAAGTGAAGCCCCATGAGTGATCAAACACTACCGGCACACAAGGATGGCCCACGTTCCCCCCCACAAGTATTAAGTTAGGTAACATGGCTTATTTTATCTCAGTACCACCCTGACTCCTGCAGCTCTTCGGTGCTATTTTTTCCCCCCTGCTCACTATTTCCTCACTATTTCCTTCCCTGGCAAACGCTGAGCCAACACGAGCTCGGTAGCGCTGTAAGGCAGCGGCACCGCAGCTCGGAGGAGGAAGGCATGGTGGAAAGATCAGTCACTCCGCTACAAAGAGATGCAAATTACGGCTCTGCTGATGCCGAGGCAGGACAAGCCTCCCGTGACTGCAGCACGAAACCTCCTGGAAGAAGGAAATGTAAAGATCAAGGTCAGGAAGAAGAAAGTAAGCGTTAGAGAAGGGAGAAGGTTCCCCCAGCAGCTCCAAAGGCCCCATGAAAAAAAACCTGCACGCGTACCACGGATGCACGTGCCCACTGGCTGGGCAAGACCCTGGTGTTGGCCAGAAGAGCAGAGGAGCCAGCCCAGCACATGGCTCTTACACAACGGGAGCCATTGGCAGCCCTGTCCACCACGCTTAAAGTTCATCTGCAAGGCTCTGCTTGGGAGCTCCTCAAACAGGGACTTCATGGAAGTTACTGGTCAAGAACACTGTTCATGGCTTACAATCCAGAGGTGTGCAGCCACTTATCCCTGCAAGCACCAACCAATACAATGGGAACGATTACTGTCCTTTAACCACACAGGCCCAAAACTTGCAAGGATGGCAATTTCAAAGGCGAAAGAGGAAAAAGGAACCTCCTCTCTCCTCCATTTACTTCCTTGTTTTAGTTACTTCTGCTCATCAACCAGGGTCTGGCACTGTTCTTCCAGGAAGAGTTTCCAATAGATGCCCTTCATTACTGGATCTCATTATTGCTCAACATGTTGACCCCATACCAAGAAGCCACATCCCTGCAGTCTTCCATGCAGGAAATTCCAGGCTTTGTCAAAACTTGGCTTGAGACAAGAAATAAAAGCTACTCATGTTCAGATGTCACATAAGTCTTCCGAGCACTATCATTTATACAGCCATGAGTATTCAGTTCAAACCCCTATCACATGAGGGCCACGTGTTCATTATTCCTATCTCCAAGTCAATTAATCAATCCTCCTCTGGGATCCAAAGCCTCCCTATCAGTTTTCTTTGGAAATGTGTTCCCACCCAGAGTTTATATCAAGGTCTTTGGGGCAGCGGGGAAAGGAGTGGGACACAGCTTGAGACAAGGGAGACCTTTGCTCAGCAAAGACATGGGCTCACGTTCAGATGAATGATCTCCACAAACCTAGAGAGGTCGGGAACTCTGCGCTACTGCAGCTTCAGAGCAAACTGCTCCCCTTCTTCAGCCTCCTGCATAACACTGGGCCATCATTTATTGCAACACAGTGAAGAAAGCAGGTATCTTTTCTCCAAATCTCTGCCTAGAATGATGTGATTACGCAAGACCAAACATTAAAAAAATAAATAAATAGATTCGGGTTTGTTTGCAGAAAAAACTGAACTGAAAGCCTGGATACTAATCAGAGGAAGAAATACACATTACAGACTTTTAAATAAAACTCAGCTTTTAAAGCCAGTGTTTCAATTTCTTGGGGCCCAACCTCCTGGGGTTTTTGGATATCTGAGTATGTCAGTGCTGAAAATGGAATGTCCAGCCCACACCTACCTCACGCAGGTGTTCTGTGGCTTAACCACTCCTAATGAAACGCTGCTGGTCCTTTGACAGCTATTTCTATTCAGAGTTTGTGGTAATGCCACTCCTAAAATAGCTGGCCAGCTACGAGAGGTCTCCGAGCAGTGTTTTCTCTGATTTTGCCCGGCTGCTGTGCAGCATCTCACCTTGCACACCCAGGCTAGAAGCAACTGAGCAGAAGGCAGCAGGGCCCAGCCAGCAGAGTCAGCTTTCTGCACATCTCTTGTGCTCCTGTTCCACACAGCAATAATCAAAAAAAGATCCTTTACCGTAGCAACCTGGAGAAGCAACTCCAACAAGCCCACTACATCACATTCTTTCCATTTGGCCTCTGGCAAGTCTCTGCCTGTTTGAACAGATGCCATCAGCTCTTGTCCACGTTGTGCTGTGCTGTTTTTTTTTTCTACTTATTCCACCCTTCTTCTGCTTAAAAGAACAAACCAGCTTTTACAACCTGAACGCTCACCTGGTGGCAAACAATGGCTGAAGGTTAAACTAGAGCAGTTTCCCATCCACATTCCTAAGCACAAGCCTACATTTAAATGTTGTCTCCAACACCACTGACACCACACAATTTTATGCGTGAAGTCAGTCTCACTGTTAGAACGGTGCTAAGGGGCAATGTTGAACAAAGCTGCCCTTTACTGGCAATGTGTGTACAGACTCGCTCTTCTGAACTACAACTCAACCCCAAAACCTTGGCTGAGAGTCACCTGAGAAGTCCTAAACAGGCTCAACCAATCCAAGTCAGACCTGAGCCTATTTTTCAGCTGAGGATACAATCGGACACTCATCAAGCTTTAAAAAAATAATAATTTCTGTATCTGTTCTTTAGTTTTGCAACTTTCAACTGTCAAACATTTATGACACTATTTGGGATTCCACTTGGAATAAAATTCAGCATTGCTGAACTGTTTTACTGTCACAGATCCCATGATATGAGCTTTTCTTAAAACTCCAGCTTATAAAAATAAATCATGTGAAGCTCGAGGGTATGTATTTTAGGCACCTGAACTGAAAAAGAAAGGTAAACATGATGCATGTGTAGCTAAAGAGGCTCAAAGTGGAGCATAAATAAGAACAGCTCTATTTTTATTAAAAAGAAATAAAAATCAAGATTCTGAAATTAATTCCATTGTTTTGACAATGTATGTATAGTTGATCTGAGAGAAAAAGGTTTAAAGCCATCTATCAGGCTTTTTTTTAAACTCTATAATCCAACAATGAAAACAGCCAGAGGCATCAGCAAGTTGTAAAAACTCCTTGCTACAAAGCTTGCAGGCAGACAGTATTACTGGTTTTATTATTTTTAAAATAATTTTTAAATAATGTTTTTCTTTATGTATCTTGTTAAAAAATCTTGAGGACTATCATAAGCACTTACAGAAAGTTAGTATCTCCTGTAAAGCATTTAAGGAACTGTAATCCCTCTATATCAAATGTTTAAAATGGTTCAGACAGCCACGGACAAAAAGTTATTCGTAATGATATTCTACAGAACTTAGTTGCTTTTAAAATAAGTTTTCTGGGTTTATCACCTTTGAATCCCACAAGCCTGTCTTCAAAAGAACCACTTGACTTTTCTCCTGCCAAACTTTGAAAAAAGTTCATTAGTAAATCTTGGAAGCAAATAAACCTTGCAATTACACCACCACAGGAGGGGTTACAGCCAAACGAGAGTTGGGGAGCAGTCCCCCAACCCCTACTTACAACTTGAATTCCCAATTTATCAAGTTACTTAATCACATACCTAGCTAATAAATTTTAAACGGAGTGATTCATGCACTTGAAGTTTGGCATGCCCTAAGGCAGCCTGATGAACCTGGGACACTGGGTACCACGCATTCTGACCCCGGAGAAAAAACAACCCATCTGATATAAAACAAGTTTTTATAAAAGCACACCTTCCAATTAAGGCCACCGCTTTCAGAGAGGCACCCCCGAACTATCTGGTATTTATGGTGCACTGTGGAGCACTGCATTTTCACAGAATCACAGAATGACATGGGGTTGGAAGGGACCTCTGGAGATCATCCAGTCCAACCCCCTGCCAGAGCAGGTCCACCCAGAGCAGGTTGCACAGGAACATGTCCAGGTGGGTTTGAATGTCTCCAGAGGAGGCCCCCTCGCCTTCCTGGGCAGCCTCTTCCAGGGCTCTGCCACCCTCAAAGTAAAGAAGTTGCTCCTCATGTTTAGGTGGAACTTCTTACATTCAAGTTTGTGCCTGTTTCCTCTTGTCCTGTCCCTGGGCACCACTGAAAAAACGACCAGCCCCATCCTCTTGACACCCTCTCTTTAAGTATTTATAAGCATTTTCTAACGAACGCCTTCAGTCATTACTAGTGGCTAGTCCATTAACAGAAATTTTAGATAAGTTTAACAACAACTACTTTGATCAGAAGTGAAATATGATTCCTGTCAGCTTTTGTTGATCGTGCGTTACATGAGCAATCCCAAGAGCTGATGGTCCCTTGCTTGTATCAAAGTAACACCTGAAGAGGAAAGCAATAACCTTTTTCTTCCCAAAAAGCCCAGAGAGCAGGTTGCCCTCCTGTTGGCATCTCTCACACGCATCCCAACTCAAACAATTTACTGATGCTCTCAAGTTTCCCCATGAAGTTTCCCCCTCTCTTATCAAATTAAGGCAAGAGAGAATATGAAGAAAGAGACAGTGAGAAAAACACACAGTTTAATTACCTAGAAGACTATGGATAATCAAAGCAAGTCACAGGGCTGAAACAGGACAAATACATACTGACTTTTATATAAACAATAAATATCCACAGTGTACCTCTAATTACTAAAAGTATTCAGCTGCAGGCTCCATTGTAACTGCATAATTAGACCCAGTGAAGACAAACAACCAAACCAAAAACTGTGTCCACACAGATAGAGCTATGGAGTTTGGGGCTTAGCTCCAAATTTTTTGTTGTCATTACACTATGGAAAATAAATTTATATCCAGGGATTTACCAACGACTTCCAAGCACTTAAAATTTTTTCCTCTCTTTTCTCTTTTGTGAAAGATGAAGTCCCCTGTTTTCTTACTGAGAGGATGCAAGAAGGAAGTAATTAGCCTTCATATCAAGCTTGAAAACAAAGCCCTAAATCATATGATGCTCTAGTGTCAGCAAAAGGAAATGAACATAAAATGAAAAAAAAAAAATTACTTTATGGCTGAAAACACAGTAGAAATCATGGGAAAAAAAAAATTATCAGTGCACAAAGGAGCCCAAGAGCCTCTGTTAGTTCTTGGGCAGGCTTTAGTCACAACACTAAAAGCATCAAAGGCACAACTTAGTCAAAACTGAGCTACATTTAAGTGCATCTTAAGGTGCTTGTCTAGTGCAGCACTTGGAGAAGGAAAGGGTTTCTTCTTGGCCCTTTTTCTGATGCCCATTTTGTTGGGGATGATTCCTCCTGCTTTTCTGGGGTGAGAAGCACTCAGGGCTGCCACACTCTCTACAAAGGAGGGAGGAAGAAGATTGGAAGCTCACATCTACTTCCGAGTCCTCTTGAGACAGACAAACCAGCCAGCTTACCCCAAAACATCCCATGCTTTACCCGCAGGGGCTACTGGTGCCCTCAGGCAGAACAGCAGCAAACAGGCTCCTTCTCAGAGCCTTCTCCTTCAAGGCAGGAGGGATCTAGCAACTGATAGAGGGAGAGAGAGCAGCCAGGAAAGTAAGAGACTCCAGCACCTTGAGGATGAGAAAATACGTTCAAGATAAGCATTAGAACAAAATGAGGGGAACCTCATTAAAGAACGGGAGCTGCTGCACACACAAGGGCTCCAAAGCACAACTGCAAGGTGACTGCCAGGAGCAGTATGACATAAATTATTATCATCATTATTATTTGGGGGGGACATATCCAGCCCTAGTGCATCATTGCTAGATGCCCTCTGTAGATATGAACTGCTTCCCCAGCACTGGGGTGGGACATGGGCACTGGGACATGGTAGGAGCTGCACCCAGGGACACACCATGAGGACCAGGAGTCACCAGCTCTGGTGGCAGCTCCAATCCATGGTTTCATATGCAGTCAGAGACAAATTAAATAAACTGTAAAGCTGAAGAGACACCAATAGATTTATATGTGTAATTAAAGGTATAGACATGTAGCTCCCAACAAACTAACAGTCATCTTCAAGCTTCTGACTATGGGCTACCAGTGCTTTTTGCACCATTGCCCCCCCAGGCTCCCAGAAATGACTGGCCATACAAGTCAGGACAATGTTTTCATTCACTGGGGAGAGAAGAAGGGAAGATGCTGTCCCAGCCCAAGGCACGCAGGAGGTAATAATTCTGCTCTCTGCCTCTTTTTTTACTTAAATAATTTATTCAGCAAGGCTTTCTCACTTTAAAGCCCTGTTAGTCAAATATATGTAAGCACTGGGACAGACCTGCTTCTTCGCAGGCAAGAGCATGAAGTGCCACCACTACACTAACAAACACTTCCTAAAAGAAAAAAAAAATAATATTAAAAATCCACTATCAGGCTCTGTGTTCTCAGAACTAAGTTTCTAATGAGACCATACTTTCTCCACCACTTATCAAAAACTCAACTGACACAAAAATCACGTGTTTTTCCAGCTGATCTCCCACTGAAAAGCCTGCTAACAGATTTTTGCCAGCAGGTCTGTAGATTAATCCACCTCTGTCCCCGCACCAGGAAAATAAAGCCTCAAACAAACCAGCAGAGCAAGATGCTGTGCTCGGCAGATACCAGAACTGCACATGCTACAAAATACAGCACAGCCACATGTAAAAGTAAGGGGTCTGCATATTATAGTATCCTTTTTGTTGTGCCCTTTTACCTTACAAGATACTCCAGAAATTAACTCCTAGTCCAGAATGTTTTTAACTCCATTTCATTTTAAGATTGCAGCTCAGATTATCTTAAAGCAAAAGGACCATACAAAAAACGAGCGTTCCCACTCACCTTTGCAAAAGGGTGGGAAATTAATTTAAGGCCAATAAAAGCCAAATTCACTGCAGGTATTAATTTCCAACTCTCTGAATTTATTGACAGCCATAGAACTCCTCAATTTCTAGCTGAGCCAGTAGCATGAAGAGTGAAAGCAGCAGCAGCAGCAGTTATCCTGGCACACAAAGCAATTGAGCAAGGTCCACACTACATTGACCTTGCCATCTGGACATGTGGCAAGCCCAGTGCAGAGGCATTTCCAGCGTCATGCTCTGTAATGATGTAAAATTGTATTCTGATGAGAGAGGCCAAAAATCCCATGCTCCAAAGATCCAGCTGATAACAGCCACCCATCAATCCCCCTTTATGGATGCCAAGCCACACACGTCACACGGCGATGCCCACGTTACTGCTTCGCAAACATTAACAAATTACCACACGTTCTGCTGAAAGATGTTGGTTTTTATTCCCCCGGTCCTACTGTCTGCGAGAAAAACAGCAGTGAAGAAGCTGAGCCTACGTCCCCAGTGAGAAACTGAAAAGGACTTCAGTGGGGGCTGCTGTATGTGCAGGATTAGGCCTGAATGATTGGCAAAAGGCTTTGAGATGAATTGGTTTCTGAGCTAAGAATAGAAACTGGGAATCCTGGTCCGTAGGTCTGGACTTGCCACACAAGTGCTGCCTGCTGGGCCTCTATAACCCCTGCCTTCTCCCAAACTGGGCACCCGGAATCATAGAACCATAGAAATGTCAAGGCAGGAAGGGACCTCCAAAGGCCATCTAGTCCGACACCCCCGCAGTCAGCAGGGACACCCCCAACTAGACCAGGTTGCCCGGGGCCTCGTCGAGCCTCTCCTTGAATATCTCCAGGGATGGGGCCTCAACCACCTCCCTGGGCAACCTGTTCCAGTGCTCCACCACCCTCACAGTGAAGAACCCTCTCCTAATCTCCTGTCTACTTGAAGCCATTTGCCCTCATCCTGTCACTGCAGGCCTTTGTAAACAGGCTCTCCCCAGCCTTCCTGTTGGCCCCCCTCAGGTACTGGAAGGCCGCTATTAGGTCTCCCCGGAGCCTCCTCTTCTCCAGGCTGAACAACCCCAGCTCCCTCAGCCTGTCCTCGTAGCAGAGGTGCTCCATCCCCCTGATCATCCTTGTGGCCCTTGGGGCTTTGGTGTAGCAAGAGGACACAGTGCCCTTGCGAGGTGTCACTTGGGAATCTCCCACCAGCTCCATTGCCAGAGCCCCACGCTGGGGACTACGAAACAGCTGGAGCTTCAGCTCCTACTTCAGTATTACACACCACCAGGGTTATCTGTCTCCGGCATCTTTACGCCAGGAATTCTGCAGGAATTTGCTTTCTGCAGACTCCGGAGAAAGAAGGATGAAAAACATAAAGGGAAAAGATGGTTTTGTGTGTGTGTGTGAGGGAGAGAGAGAGGATGAAAGGCTCTGTAATTATATAGCTTAACCTTCTGAAAGACATAGGCTGAAAAAGCCTGATTCAGTAATTCCTGTATCAAGCCCGTAACTTCTGTCTAAGCCTTCTGTGTAGCATCCATCCTGCCCACGATGTATTGGAACAGCCTCCACCTCATTCAAGCCTCTTGCTCGTACAGTCCCTGCCCCAAAAAACCCACTTGGCTGCATCAAACCAACCCCTCTGATCCAGCAGCAATGGCTTTAGCAAGCAGCTTTTCTTCCAAATAGCACATTTTGGGCAGAACCAAACACCTCTCTCAGGCCTGAGATATGGAAGATAAAGGACTCCAAAGGAGATCCCCCACCAACAAAACTATATACAACCCTCTCCCACACCCCCTGACATAACAAGACTTTACAGGACTTGAGGGAACAAGCACAACAGTTATGATATGTTGGAACAAGCAATGTCACTCATTCCTTGTCTCGCGTGACAGATTGACGGATTGTCAGCGCGGAATTTGTAGACAGTTTGAAAAGGCAGCAAGCTGGAGACAAACTGTCAGCGAGGGGACCAGGATCCTTCTCTGAAAATGAATAAACACAGTCCCTGAATCCCCAAGCACTCCGGACTCTTATTAAGACACAAGCACAATCCAAGAGAACAAATCCTGATATGCGCCCACGGAGAATAAAAGTCTCTGCATCTTTTCTAAAGCAGAAGAAACTGTCTTCGTGAAGGATGTCATTATTTAAGAACCAACAATCCAGACCAAGAAAAACAGGTTAATTACGGAAGAAAACGACCAGGGAACATATTATGGGGTTTTGAGAAAGCCAACAATGAAGCAACTAACCAGAACGCCAGATAATTCCACACAAGCCAGTCTCCCGCAGTGATACTTCCCAACTCTGGACACAGCCATGACATTCATTAGCTTGGTGACACATAACTATATGATGCTGATTTCCTACACGGCATCAAGAAGGAAACATGCTCCCAGAATGGGAAGGCTCCTCCATAGATTCAAAGCTTTCAGGAGGAGAGTCCATGTGGCCATACAAATGCATGGGAAAATAGACTAAAAATGGCTTTAAAGAGCTTGTTGGTTCAAATCTGCCCGTGTGGAAACCCCTACTGAAGTCTACTGCTACTTCAATAGCAATGGCACAGGTAGTGGTGGTACACAGGACAAGGTGAAGCAGTTTTGATAGATTTCCTGGGAAGCTACAGTGCCAGGTCACTCCCTCTGCAGGGAAGGGAGTTATCTTCATGGGAATCAGCTCACACAATGTCAAAGTAATAATTTTGTGCTCAGATGAATAAACGAGGGACAGGGGGAAATCTTTTAGATCAGATCATGGACAAGCTTTCTGCACAACAGAAACCCAACAGCAGGGCTTCCGAGCCAGTCACTGCTCACCTGTCCAAAGAAAAGCTGAAGCGTAATTCAGTGGATTTCTGTAAAATAAGCCTCAGTTTCATCTGAGGCTGCAATAAACAAAGCTACAACTGCTCTGGAGTTTTAGTTGGCATATAAGGCCTCATTCTAGAGCTGTGTGAGCAGTGGGCAGCATTTCTGACTTAAGAACCACAAAAAACTGAACTTAAGTGTGCTGGAAAAAGAAAGTAACGCTCGAATGTATCCACAGATAGGGACAAAGTCATCCCCTTCCAATTACATTTATGTCAATATGGCCACTGCTTCAAACAAATACAGATTTCTCCTGTTACACAGGCTTAGCTTGCTCATTGTCTACCAAAAACCAGTCAATGTTGAGCCATGTTCCTGTTAACTTCTTCCTCGAATGAGAGTATTGCCCTCACTGAAACGAGCCTGTGTCACTGCCAGCTGTAACACAGCCATACAAGGCACCTGAAAAAAAAAGGACAAAACGAGGCTCCAAAATTATACAGAGAAAGACTTGGCAAAGCTAAAATGATTGGATGTTCTTACTGCAATTATTTGAGCACTAGCAAACTTCAGTCTTTCCTGGTCTCAACAAAGGTGGTGTAAAGATGTCAGTGCTACTGTGACCTGTACCCAATGGATGAATCTCTGTATAGGGCTATAGAGAAGATGTTCCCCTCAATTTCAAAACCAAAGCTCAACACAGAACCCCAAAACTTACACGCAAGTTTTCCTAGCCCCTTGATTAAGTCTAACAGCCTTTTTTCCCTGCATCCTCCCTCTCCCAGCACGGCAGCCCACGACTGCCTAGCAGTTTGAGAGATGTTCTGAGGCATCATGGGCTATTCTCAGTGTGAAGCATCACATCTTGCTCCACAGCAGCACTGACAGCTGTAAACAAAACATCTACGAAAAAGACTACTGAGGGTGCAGACCCATGTCTTAAGTGGAAATAAAAAATATCTATCTGGCCAGACTCCCAGGAAAAGGTTGTCCTGTGCCAGTTACACTCTTAACCAGCATTTCCATGCCCAAGGAGCAAAATAATTTCTTCTTAAACCTCTCCATCAAGATCCTGGTGAATAGCCATTCTTTGAGATGATGGCACAGAGCCACCCTGCATTTTTTTCTTCAACAAACTAGCATTGAACAGGATCTTACAGCCACAAAGGCAGCAATAAAAGGGGAAGAGATAAAAAGAGTGAGGCTTAGGCAACCATCACACAGAGGATCTGCGTCTTCACGCTCACCACAACACACAATGGCTTCAAACCATGGTGGAGCTGCTGAGCAACAGGATGGGAGCACTGTAAACATCAGTTATCCAGGAGAACAAAGGGATGGGAGAGCCTTGGCAAAATAAAACTTTAAGTAGCAGAAATCATACAAATGAGGCTGGAATGGGATGCTGGGGAAAGAACGGTCAGCAACCCTGTCACCTGCTGAGTTTGCCCGAGCTGGGAAATCAACAACAAAAAGCCATGCTGCCTGCAGCCTGCTCAGCCAGATCCAGACAGGACGTTTTGTCTCCTTAGTACAGGAGCTTCACCATTTACACAATTCGTCCAGAGATACTCAAGAGCTGGCTTTAATATAACATGAATAAATCCAAGGATCCCGATCCATGCTGGATCCAGCAAAAAGGGTTATTTTCCCAGAACCCTCAAGTGTACTGATGTCCAATTTGCATGAATGGGATTTTGCTGTAACATTCCCTCTCACGTGAATTTTTCAGACTGGGCTCCAACTCGCTGACATCAACGAAGAGAAACTTGGTGACTTTGCTGGGTGTAGAACTGGGCTATCAGGGCATCCCAAGCACATTTGTAACAAAATCAGTGGCTTGAATATTGACATTTCCACTCTTGTATCTGTAGGCACGGTAAAGAAAGAAGTACTTCTCAAAAGAAAAAGCTCTGGTCAACCATTAACTACCAAGTCAGCTGGATTTCAATACAAACAGTGAGATAAATCATTACACAGCAGTTATGATGTATTAAAGTACACGTTGGCATTATTTCATACCAAGTTTGATGCTTTCCAATTCAATTCTATTCCTTTTTTTTTTTTTTTTTTCACCTGGCAATGCTTTTTAACTTAGTACAATGCAAAATACAGCGAATTGGTACAACGTTGGAGTTGGGGCTGAATGCCATGTGTTGGCCCTACAGCAACTGGGGCCAGTAAAACAGGGCTTATTTGCAGCAGGAAACCACCTGAACAATTGTTTTCAAAGGAAGACAGTAAAATCCTGGAAAATGGGAAACATCCCCAAGGAAAAGATAAAGACACACCTGTAAGCTTCAGGTATTTCCTTACTATGAAACTTGATCTTGGGGACAAGATACACTTACTCAGCATTTTTTTCACTTCTTCCTGCCAGAAATAGGTGACGTATTTGACGCATACACAAAGCTCGGTCTCTGTAGAGACCACAATTTTGCAACAACCTGATTTTTTCTGTTTATTAGCAGAGGCTGAACTTAAATTTTTCAATACTATACACAAAAGCCTGTATAATTTGAGCTAGAAGAATACTGCCATAATTGACAAGAATAGGTGCGGCCAAATGTTTTCTCTTGCGGTTCAGAGATATCACAGTCAGGCAGCATCTTCTCAAAACATAACGCAAGATGACACTTCATCAGACAATGTAGATGTGCCAGGCAATAAATCTTGCAGCAGAAGGCTCCTTCCTATTTTAATTTAAGTCGTCACTGATCGAGAGATACAATTGTTTTTCTCAAGACACACAGGAGAGGTGGAACCAAAACAAACACCTCTAACAACTGAAAAAACACAGAAATGCTCAGGTTTTCATTTAAATCCTGGCATACTCAATTCTGGTCTAATAAAAATAGCCCACCCCACTGTTTGCACAATTCCTAAGATCAGTAGATACTATCCTGCAGCTGCCTGCACTATTCAGAAGAGCAAGGGGGCTTGTTTCAGTTGGGCACATCCATCTGTTTCCCCCTCCCCTTTTAACAGACGCAGCATTTCAGCCCCAAGCACGGAACAGGCTGGAGATCTCCCCACTGTGACTTGGGTGTCTCTGTGCTACTGGCCAGGAAAAGGTGTTCCCACAGCTTTGGTACTTTGCACTATTCTGGGAACTTTGATCTAAACATCAGCAAACGAAGCTGCTTTCACAGTACTCAACAAGAATGGTTTTTATTTGGATCCTGACTATTGTTGCTGTCGAGACATGAACGGTCTCTCATGTATGTAGCAGCACAGACTATATAAAAATCCATCTAAAGACAGAATAAACACTTGGTCACTTAGTCCACGCCAAGTTCTGAGTTTTACTGGTTACAGCACGCTAGCTAGTTTAAAGCTATAGATATGTTCCTGCTGTGTGGACTGGTCTTAAGGTAGGAAGTTTTAGCTTTCCAGCCACAGCCACAAAATTAGGCACCTACAAAGCTCAACATAAGATCCCGATGCCTGGTCCCCAGCTTCTCCAGCTGGTAAGGAAAAACTAAGCAGTGGCAGCAGCAAGAGTCCAAAGAGTTTAAAATGTCACCTCTTAATGAACAGATCCAGATATATTATCTAGTAAAATATATTTGAGTATCAGTGGCCATTTTTTCCCTTCAGAAGAAATGCTCCAAGGCTGCTTCGGTGCTAGCAGCTCAGAGCTCACAAATAACCCTTTGACAAGAAGCCAGCACACGTTCAGCAAGGATATACAGCCTACCAGGATCAGGACTCAAACCGGCTTGCTGCTCCTCCTCGTCCTTCCACAGCTCCCTGCCTGCCTGTGGGTAAATCACTCAATCTTCCTGTGCCTAAATTCCACGTTTGTGTAAGAGGGATAATCACTCTTCCCCACTACAGAGGGCCACTGTCAGGCGACATTAACTAGTGACTGACAGGAGCCACAAAAAAATCACCCCTCTCCCCCAAAATGCCTTACGAATAACAAATGTTCCTTAAAAAGCAGGTTTCAGATTCAGTTCCCTAGTAGTGATCACAAAGAACAGCAACGTAACAATAATTCTACAAATGTAAAAAAAAAAAAAAAATAATCTCAACACAATTTGACAATGTCCTTTCAACCTGACATTTAAAACAACTACATGCACAATTATATATGATAAAGATAATGACAAAACAAGAGAACAGAAAAGGTGGGCAATATTGTTCCTTCTAGCTTAAAAAAAAAATAAATTATAGTGCACTCAGTTTGCCAGTTTAATAGGTGATGTGACAGGTCCTTAGTTCATCTCGGGACAATTTGAGAGCAGAATGATTAGCAGTGTATGATGACAGTGATCACTAGCTGGTTCCTGGAGAGCTGATAAGTTATTAAGCTAAACAATGCATCACTATTATGAGCAAGTCAGTGCACCAACTGTAATTTCCTTGAAAGCTGAGCGGTGCATGATTATACTTGTCCACTCAGACTCCCTGCTGGCAGCTCCGTATTCTGCTATTGTTCTGAGCTCTGGAGTCTTCCCCGTGCCCAGGATACAGCCGCCTGAAAATGTATTCTTCATATTCAGCCTCCGTTGTGGCAGCTGTCATCTGAAGGATACTGGGAAGAGAGACATTCTCTGTCCTGAAGCACAGCTATTAGAGCCCCTAAAAAACATCTGGGTTTGTTTGTCAGCACGAGCTACCTCTCATTTCTAGCCGAGGCAATTTCTATTTCAAGAGTGCTCTGACTTTGGAATGACACATATATACCTACATATATATATATACACACATATATATATATACACACATATATATATATACACACATATATATATATACACACATATATATATATACACACATATATATATATACACACATATATATATATACACACATATATATATATACACACATATATATATATACACACATATATATATATGTGTGTATAATATATATGTGTGTTGATGTGTATTAAAAAGCCACACATACATACAAGTATATTCCTGGTTGCTCTCTTTATGACCCTCAGAAAGATGAATGTTATTACTGGAAGCTCAAATGGACATCTTTCAACTCACATTTCTCTCTCAAGGTATAAGCAAAGGCGACAGAGCACACCTCCACCAACAAACCTACGAGAACTACAAACAGAAAAGGCAAAAGAAAAAGAAGGCAGCAGCTGGATGACAAGGATTTCAAGCGGCTGATACAGACACAACTGAAAACAGGGCCCTCATCTGTCCTACTGAAAAGAGGCACTTGTAGCGGTGGAGAGATGCAGGGCCTGAAAATAACACAGCCAGGTCCCACTGCAGACCTGTGGGATGGAGAACCCTCTCACCCTCCTACGTGCCTCAGTTTCTCCCTCTGCAAAGCAAGTTGGCAGCATCTCCCCAGCCCTCAGGGCAGCCAGCTCCTCCTGTACCGGGTGATGCCCGGGGCTGGCGAGTGCAGGGATGGGGATGCACAGCCGGAGAAACAGCATAAAGCCCTGACCCACCTGGTTATGTGGAGAGAGCACAAAGAGACCCCCATTCTGATTCCCTAAACTAATTATCAGAAATATCTCTTCACTCTCGCCTGCATCAGCAGTCAGGATAAGCCTCCCGTCCCTTTGGTGCATTTTTACTACGCTCTTGTCCTGACTGCTGTCAGCTCATCTGGCCACGAGGGAAAATTTTAAAAACCCCTACGTGTCTTCCCCTCTGGGAGCACCAGACATTTCAGAGTGTAAGCCCCATTGGCTTCCAATGAGCCTTGGGGTGCCAAGTGCTTAAGTCGTTTTTTTTTTTTTAAATGGGACTTAGGTGATTCTGAAAATATTATCATGTACCTCACATTAGATTTGATATAAAGTGAACATTAAGTGGGAAGAAAACCTGACACTGAGAACATTTGACAAGTGCTTAAAAGCTAGGTCCTAATTCATTTTAAACTTTGTTTTATATAAGACTCATTTAAGGAGCACGATGAAATTCTTTCATTGTCCTTTTCTCTGTGCTGATCCTGCAAGGAATATATAATCAGTAATATGTTTAAACAAGCCAAGGAAAAAGTACTACTCTATTTTGAATCCAGGAACTGTTCTATTACCGTCACTGAGATTTTTCAAAACAAAGTAAAAGGGAAAGCCCATTACTGTTGGAATTAAAAACACAAAACATGGAATTAAATACTCAAAATGTGATACTAGTAATACAGAGAGGATAAGCCTGCCCTGTAAATTTGAAAAAAAAAAAGTTAACACCATTGCTGGTCACACACACCTCATACCTTTACATATAAATTATTTCTATCCCTACATAAGATGTGATCATCTGACCATTCTCCTGGGCAGTAAAGAAAGGTTAAGAAGTCAAACATTTCTATTCCAACTCTGAAATTACCATCCCGCAGCTGCACTACTGCAACTTTCTGCCAGCCCGTGCCGTAAACATAACCAAAAGGATTGGGCTTCAAAGTCTTGAGGTTTTGGGGCTGGGGTTTTGTCTGGTTCCCCTCTGCCCCCAAGTGTGGATTGGGGCTGGGAATTCCATCAGCTGCTTTGCTACAACCCCCCCACTGCACCCTCAGTCACCCAGCCAATGGAGACTGCACCTAAAGACAGAGCTGCTGTCTGTCCTAAGTACTCTGGCCACCTACAAATCCCAAAAAGCAACGTGTGGTTACGTTCCAGTCAGTGGGAACTCAAAAGGAGATAAACAGCACTAACGTGCCATGGAAGGCTATCAGACATGGATTAACAGCCAAGGACGTACCAGTGTAAAACTACAGTGATATACTACAAACACAGAGGAAAATGTATTTAAAGCATATGCTCATGTACATCTCAGAAGGACACAAATCTTACATGCAGCATTTTACACATACACGCACATACTATTTATCATTTCTGACTGTTTTCCTGTTTTATTTTTTTCCCCCACCAATAACTAGGTCATTATCACATTTACAATGAGACACCCATTCAAAATACACCGCTTCACAAGATCATTAAAAGCTAATAGATAAGCATATTGTTTTGGGACTATTTCATATTTAAATCATTGCCCAAGATTACAATTCAACCACCATCTGAATGAACAAAGCCATTCAAACGGGTACAGGACACACAAAATCCTTTTACATTAGTCATTCCGGGCTGATTTCACACTCCTGTGCAAATGAAAAGTATTTCTGGCCTGTCAGAGCAGAAGAGCTACCAGGGGACAGCCCAGTGATTCAGCACCAGCCCTTCCCTTGGAGACTTCCTGGGACACAAGGCTTTCTCCACGCACCAACACAGAGCTCTTGTCCTTGGGGTCAAACCTCAGCAGCCCCCGATGGCAGCGCTGCCCATGGGCAACGTGACAAGGCACAAAGCCAAGGGAATGACTGTACCTACAGGAATGATGAGAACCACCCAGAAACGCAGGGCCTTGGGAGCAGCTCGATACCAACATGGGGACGACAGAGAGAGGTCTCTCCGGCAGCGTGGTTTCACCCCATGACCACTATCACACGAGGGTTTCAGAAGCTGTACAACAACCAAAGCACAACTTGTACCGCGGGGCATCCGCCACACAATACTCTACATTAAAGTCAAACCAAGTAACATTTGGACTTCATGCCATTCTAATAGTTTCCCTTACTTACGTCAAGGACATAAATAGAGCTCCTGTGTAGAGGGTAGAAGTAGCTTCGTTAGTCTTGTACATCCATCAAACTCCGTTACAAATTGTAACTCAGCTGTCTGCACTGGTACAGAAGTGAGTACATGCCCTTTCCCAAGGCAAGCTTTGCTCTTACCCAGCTACAGATTTTTTTGGCTTCTAATTTGTCTAAGTTAAAGTAGCCTTGAGGCTGCTCTAACTTCAGCTAGTTTCTCACAGTTTACAGCCAACAAGCAGTTTCACATGAATTGCCCACAAAGAACCATAAAGGATCAATAGATTATTGCAGCAGACAGCTTCTCCTCCACACCAACGGCTCCCTCCAAAACCAAGAGGTTGTACAACCTCACTCTTAAATTCAAAAAACACTTTGTCCTGTTTAAATGAGACATTAAATCACACATTACAACGCCACGCGGAAAGTAACGCCAAATGGAGCAAAGCGTTACAATGTCAAGGTCAACAACATGTTAACACAGAAGAAAGCAAAGCTCCATGCAGGGCTTTAAGTACAAGATCCAACTGGACAAAATCCTGAGCAACCCGCTCTAGTTGACTCTGCGGTCAACTAGAGCTGGGCAGTTGGGCTACATGGTCTTCAGAGATCATTCTCAACCTCAACTGTTCTCTGAGCATTGGCCGTTTTCTAATTTTGTGAGGACAGCACAAATGGTATGGTACCCAGCTTAAACTGAAACCACCACAAACAGGTTAAGGCTCCACTATGGCATTAACTGTCCAAGTCCTGTGCGAGGTTCCCACATCGTTATGAGATGTCCACACTCATTCACCACACCAACCCTCTGCTTCATCATCTTCTGCTTCTCTTCCTCTCCCCCTCCTATCGCTCCCCTCCAGAAAACCATAAAGCCTGCTTTGGTCAAGCTGAATTCTTGCTAACCTCCTCTGTGCTTAGCCAAAATTAGACTGGTCTAGCAAAGTGGTTCCTGGCAGTCATCAAAATACAGTTACACCTGTATGCCAGAAACACTGAAAAGAAAGCAACCATTCAAAAAAATTTTCTGTGTCAAAAATTATGTTCTTTAGGAATCTAGTCATTTTGTATGTTTGTAACTACCATTACGTCGCCTCCAATGCAGGTAACTCAAATCCATTTCATTTTCCAGAATAACGTATTAATTTCATTTACACAGAAATTGCTATAGACTGGCTACACTGCTGAGTTTTGCCTGAATAAAGGACCTCGTAGCAAAAACAACAATCTATCTACATTTGTGTCCCCTCAGTCTGTAAAAGGGAAATATTGCAAAGCACACATCCCCTCATTCACCGCAGAAAATCCTTCACCAACTGGTCTGAACCCCGCGGTACGCTCCGCAGAGAAGGAGCCACAAGCGTCTGGTTTCACACCTCGCAAGCTCAGCAGATGCAAACAAGCCACGCGCATTAAAACTCTGCTCGGCTTATGAAAATGCCAAATGGGCAATAACACACATCTGAAAACACATAATCTCAGTACATCAGAAGCTGTCCTACATCTAATCCCACAGCGGTGAGAGACAGGGTAATTCCAACATTCCCCTTTTGCAACCAAGTAGCGTGAACGTGAAAACAATTAAAAGCACAATTTTATTTTAACATTAGCTAATCTCATTTAAAGATATCTGAAATCATTTTCGGACTGATGGCATCCTAGGTGTAAATAAGATGATTTGAACAACAACTATCAAAAGAAGTACATTCACTGCTGAAACTCCAAAGCAAATTAAACAAGTCAATTGAGGAGGAATCGGTGACAAAGCAACTGGAACCAGTCCATTTGCGCAATAAGCCAGATTTTGACAGCAACAGCATCTTCTGCAAGAAGGGAGAATATTTTCCTCATTTCAAATTACTCAGTTTAGTTCCAGGTTGAGAAACAAATTAGGAACTGAAAAAGCAAGTGAACTTGTCTTTTTTTTTTTCCCTTCCAGTCTGCAAACAAGAAGTAGGTGTGGGAGGCTGAGATCTACTGGCTCCGATGGCTTGACAAGCACAGGCTCAACTCACCATCACTTTCATTTGTTTAACACAGGTCACATTACACCACTCGGTTATAAGCACAAAATAGGCTGAGATTTTCTTTTTTTTCCTAAATGCTCAGCACATTTAATATTGCTTATTAGTGTAAAAACAGCAAATGAAAACGTTTGTTTTCCATGTTACAATCAAACTCCAATTTCCACCCAAAAGCAGCTTGAAAAAGATCACAACTGAAAGATTAATCACGTAATAAGTCATCCATCATTTTCGAAAAAAAGCATAAAAATAAAGGCTAAGTAAATCTATGTAAATGTATACAGCTGCTTAGATGCATACAGAGTATATCCTTCTCATTATTAAGAACAACCTTTTTTCATTTTGCCAAGACTACATTTATTTGCAAGCGAGTGCCTTAGAGGTTATCGAGAGAGGAGTCAATCTTTCTTTAGGAAAAGAAATAAAAGCTACAAATGTTAAACAAGATTAACATGGGCCATTTCAATCAAGGTCTCCGACTTGTCAACTTCAACCAACTCACCCTGTAAAACAGGATACATGTGTGGCATAATAAAAGACTGAATACTGACTTTTTAACCGCAGAACTAGGATAAATATTCAGGTATCACTAAAACCAGTGCATATCATTACCTGGATTCTCTGACACATAACATCTCTAAAAAGCCTGAACACAAAAAGACAGCGAGAGTCACACCTACATTTTAACTGTTCTACCCATGTCAAAATGTGTAAATTTTCCCCTCCCAGCTTCAGAAATTTCACCAGTATCCTTTATTTTTTTAAAATTCACCTAGTTGAATACTTTATGTAAGACTTATAGTTTGCATTTTACTCTAAACTTAAGAGGTGTAACTTGCAACACCTCATGACATCTCTATTATCCTCTGTAACCAGGACACTAAAACTTTGCAGGCAAAGAAAATCAACTTTTCCTTTACAGTTACATCCCGATCAAATACATTCACACTTACAGGAAGGCTGGGTTTCTACCTTATAAACAATTTATATTGAACAAATTTGGGTCAAGGACAGCCTACAGAATCACAGAATGATATGGGGTTGGAAGGGACCTCTGGAGATCATCTAGTCCAAGCCCCTGCCAGAGCAGGTCCACCCAGAGCAGGTACCACAGGAACGTGTCCAGGCGGGGTTTGAATGTCTCCAGAGAAGGAGACTCCACCACCTCCCTGGGCAGCCTCTGCCAGGGCTCTGCCACCCTCACAGGAAAGAAGTTCCTCCTCATGTTTAGGTGGAACTTCCTATGTTCAAGTTTGTGCCTGTTTCCTCTTGTCCTGTCCCTGGGCACCACTGAAAAAAGACTGGCCTCATCCTCCTGACGCCCTCCCTTTAAGTATTTGTAAGCACTGATCAGATCCCCCCTCAGCCTTCTCTTCTCCAGACTAAAAAGACCCAAGTCCCTCAGCCTCTCCTCCTAAGGTAAATGCTCCAGGCCCCTCATCATCTTTGTAGCCTCTGCTGTCCCCTCTCCAGCAGTTCCCTGTCCTTCTTGAACTGAGGAGCCTGGGACCCAGTGCTTCAGATGGGGCCTCCCCAGGGCAGAGCAGAGGGGCAGGATGACCTCCCTCCACCTGCTGCTCACACTCTTCCTGATGCCCCCCAGGATGCCATTGGCCTTCTTGGCCACAAGGGCCCATTGCTGGCTCATGGCCATCCTGTTGTCCACCAGGACTCCCAGGTCTTTCTCCTCAGAGCTGCTCTCCAGCAGGTCAGCCCCAACCTGTCCTGGTGCAGGGGGTTACTCCTGCCTATTCCTCCCTCCTACCACCAACAGCAGCCAACATCTCCCTACAATTATTGGCCAATAAGCACCTCAGAAGTCCTGAAAAGATTAATAAAACGTTTGCTGCCACAGAGCAAACTCCCCACTTCTCTTTCCCACGTGCCAAGTCCGTGCTCAACAGCAGCTCTGGTACCTCAGCATTTCTGCTGTGAGCCTTCTAAAGCAGGCTGCAGTTCAGGAGGAGGCCTTTTATTTTAATCTCTAGTAATTTAACAGACCAAAGTAAGGAAGTCAGTTCTGGCTGGTGAGGAAGTTTAGGCATTCACTGCTTTTCTTTGGATGTGAAAATAAAACTTTATCAACCAGTACAAAATGTTTATTATACATCGGACCACAAAAATGAGATCAGATTCTCTGTTTCCATGGTCAGCACAGTAAAACTTTGTGCAGTACGTCTGAAACCAACAAGGCCACATAGTCACGAAACAGGCTTCATCCATCTTTATTTCTTTTGAGCTAATAAAACATTTTTGTCTGTTGTTTTCTCTCTTAACAACTACATCTTCTAGTTAGCTACACAAAACCAAGCTGAGCTCGGGGGGAGGAGGGAGCTTTTTACTTTGAAATGATAACTGCAACTTACAGGCTTTGCTCTGTTGATTCTGAACTGCAATGAATGGAGTTATTTCCTCACGTTCCTGTTGTATAATTCTTCCTTTACCAGCCTTCAGCTATCAGCAGATCAGAGCCGGAGTTTACTCTGGAGTTGGCAGTAAACAAAAGAACAAATCTGCACTGTTTCCTCCGAAAAAAAGAAATTGCAGCCCTTACCCAAATCTATTAAAACATCGAAACATGCAGGACGATTACAGAGTTGTGTATTCGATAAATGAGGTAGTGTGCTCAACAGATTAAAAAAAAAAGAGAAGAATTAAGTGGAAAGATTTACATATTTATGGAGCACAAACAAGGCATTGTCAAATAGTTGCAGCAATCAAATGGAGCCTAATTTAAGTTATAACTGGGTGGAAGGAGTAGCCTGTGGATTCAAACTATTGTGTTAATGAACAACTAAGCTGTTACTTCTTGATGACGAAGGCACAATAGTCATACTTTTCCTTACCAGACCTGCAATACATGTGCTCTACTGCAAAGCGTGAGAGCAGCCAGCTTGCGGGAGGAGCCATCTAGGAACTAACAAAAGCCACGTTTTTCATTTAAATATTGACTTTCATCTGAAAGTAATAAACAAATATTCAGCTGAAGGCATCTTTAATGAATGACCCGGCAAAAGATAAATATTTTTCCTCTCTTATTTCTCAGCTCAACACCACTGGGCAACAGTGTTGTTTCCTTTACATCACTGATGTTGTACCCTATCCCCAGACGACGCATCGCCTCTATGCAACAGCTCTGCCAATGGATGGAAGCACTTTAGCACAGGAAATCAGGAAAAACAACCAGCCCGCTACAAACTACAGCCAGGTATTTATTTATTTAAAAGGCAAACGTCCAAGTTCAGACAAGAGGAAGGAAAAACAAATCTTAAAAGAAAATGAACAGCCCTGTTAAAACGTCCAATATCTAAACCAACGTTTCTCCAGCACGTACTGCTCCCCAGCATTACACAGTGGGTTTGATCTCATACTTCTGTTCCACTTTTTGAATCTCATTTAGTTTCTAAGCACTCCTGTCAGCATCTGACTTGGCATCGGCCTTAGCCTGATGGGACACCATGGTAGGTTGAGGGCTGCATGGCAGGACTGCCAGGCAAAGATGGAAAATAAGACAGTGCCCCACTGGTCAGCCCCTGTGCCAGAAGCAGAAAAGAAAGGGAAATAATAACAACGTTTGTAGATAAACAAGAGACCATCAGGAAGGAAACCTGCCCTTTCCAAGGTTTAATGTATTAAAACACTGCAGAATGTTCTCACAGCTCAGCAGCAGCTGAAACACCCAGCAGCCCTGAACTCAAATTGATGACATTCACAATTAAAGAGCTGATGTCCTTCGTTTGCCCAAACAAGTAACTTCTATTCACTCTCCTCCTCATTTCTTTGATTCTCCCTAGCTCTTACTCATCCTGAATATCCACCAGCGAGTTCAGTACCATACATGCACATGGTGATGGAAACCAGAAGGCAAAGTGCTTTGGGGAAGGGCAGGCAGGAGGCTTTAGCTATGAGGCTTCCCATCACTCCAGCCTCCTGTGGCGTCTGGACACCAGCACTTGGTCCTTCTGTAACAGATGGTCACCAAGTCAGACCGAAAAAGGAGTCCCCAAACCTCAGGTATCACACACACATACATCCCCAGGAAAAAAAAAAAAAATTAAAAATAAAATAAGACCTTTGTGAGTCTTTGCCACACCAAAAGAAAACACAAGCAACCTGGCAAGTGGTTGTAGATGAGGAAACACTGGCTTATTACTTGCAAAAGCCTTTTATTCCATGATCTTCCCAGGACATAGAGGATGGCAGAAGCCAAGACGGGCAGGGGGGGAGGTTTTAACAACAGGAGTAAGTCGCCTTTGCCAGATGATCACCCAATGTTGCAGAGCAATCTGTATTTCGTGGAAAGGCACAAACGACATTTGTTTGTCTGAGCTCATACCAAAGGAAACAGACTACTGAACTCCTGAACGTCCTCAAATGATGCAGAGAAAACATTTTAAGCCCTTGTTTGCCCTATTATGCTCTGAAATCCAAAATAAACCTTTTATTACAGTATCTCCAGTTTCAGGACACCTAGACAGTAAACAAGTGATCAGGGAATGAAAAACACTTATATTAATAGCAACACCACACTGTTCCTGAGCAGAGGTGTCAATTATTACTAAGCAAAATGGATAGATTACCAAAAATACCACCATGAACTTAACAAAGACAACAAGCCTAGTTCCACTGGTTGCTCACAGACCAAAGTAAAACCCACCTTATTCCGTACAGTTTATCATTGTTTACTTCTTGCTACATTTTTATCAGAGTGAGTATTTTTAAGTACCTCCCCACCCTAAGAATACCTCCTGCCCCCGAGTATCCCATGGTAGAGGCTCATGGCAGAGCCCAGCCTGGCTCTTCCCCCCAACCCGGTGTCCCCGGGAAGCACCGCACTCGCACGGCCGGCTCTGCTGTATTTAGTGCCAGATCTGCAAGCTTGCAAAGTGCCTGCAATTCTGCTTCAAGTCACCAGCACACACAAACTGCACCTCTAGAAGAAGACCTCAGCGTTTTGGAAGAGAAACTAGACCGAAAGATGCTTCTGAAATGGCTGCTTTAAACACTTCAGTGAGCAAGGCCTCATCCTTTACACACGCAGAACTTGCTCCTTCTCTTCAGCACTCTAGAATAGTGACCACCTCAAACTAAATAGTATCAGAAACTCTCAGAGATTTTAAAATTTGTGATGCTAGACACACGTTCTACAATTATTTTAACCACCCAGTCCTGTGAACAAACTAACCTCTCAACTTCATCCTGGTCATAACTTCACAGCACTAGAATTTAAATAATACCTTTGTCCCTCAACTACTTTATTTCACTGTTTCCCACCAAATCTTTATATTAGGTACCGGAACAGAGAGAGGAAAGGCTACTTGTTAACTCATTGACTCCAGATGTTCAAGGGTCCACCAAAGCATTCCCCAGAAATCAGGCTAATTACATTATACAGATACAGTGCTTGGAAGAACCCTGACCCCACTTTATTCTCCAGGACTTAAACTCTCCATATATTTTTATATACACTCAAAAGACAAGGTCAGGCTCACCTTCCTTCTCCCTATTGCACGCACTGGTGGCTCAGCGCAAGCGTTATTCAAGCTTGTCCTTCCTCCCCCTCTATTCAGATTTAATTCCTATGCAGTAAAAGGAGATGCAGTTAAAAAATATTTTGCAATTAGGAAGAAAAAAAAAAAAAAAATCAAGCCAGGGATGTAGCAGCCCATTGGTATGTCTGTCAAGACCTCAAGCAGGTTACCTGTGGTAGGGCACCCGATAGCATGAGGGGTTTAACTCTGACCAAGGAAGCAGAGACACTTCATTTGGGTGGGAGGGAAGCTGTTCTTTTCGCAGCACAAAGGGAGCTGAAGGTGGGAGTTTACAGATAAGCGCCGTTCTCTGCCCCACAGAACTAACATTTACAGAGGCACGTACAAAAGAAAAAGGACGCAATGTTAAAACCAGGCACAGTTGTTATATTTACATACATAGAAACTCAGCACACCTCCTGAACAGGTGAAGATCCTTGGCACCAAGGAGCTCTCAAGCCAAACGCGGACACACCACAGTCAGTAAAACATGGGGATGAGGATGACAGCAATAGCTAAAAGATTAGACACGTGCAAATCTTCAGCATGCAACTAAAAATGACACGGATCTGCTCCTCCAGTAGGGTGCCTGGCCCAGCTCAGCTGAAATCAATAGCTCTGCACTTACACAAGCAGAGCATCAAGCACACATTGGTCAGTGTGACTGCTCAGGAGTTTCACTATTTATTTCTGGATTACCTGTCCTAATGCAACTTTATGTAAAATACCTCATGCCTAACTTAAAGTTATGATTAATAGCGTTTTTCTTTCAGCTCAGTTCAGCCCACTGTTTTATTCACTATTGGTCTCACCTCTTCACCTCCTTAACTGCTTTCTTGCTTCTGGCCATCGGAATAGTTCCAAAATTGCTGTTCTTTGTTCAAAAAAATACTGCTATTGTAACAGAAGCTAAATTAAAAGACTCATGTCATGAACAAGGGCAGACTGAAAGTGGCGAAAGGCCAAATAAAAAGAGGGAGATTTGTTACTTTTCCTTCCCAAGAGGATTAAGAAAAGCATACAAGATTTTAAAAAAAAATTGTTCCAGCCCTTTTCCCCGGTGTATGAGAAGACAAAAGAAACTCCAGCACTCCCTCCAGATCACTTCTCAGAAAAGCTTGTGTAAAAACTAGAGTTTCTTGTATGACTAACATAAGGATACTGATGATGTCATTGCCACCTCTATGGATCACATCTGTCCCACAAATCATTATTTCTTACTGGCAGCCTTGCAGCACAGGTAGAAACTCTGCTTAAGGTCTCACTGGTAAAAATGTAGGTGGTATAAGTAACTGGCATCTATAGATCTATATCTATCTATATATAGATCTATCTCTATCTATTAGTAACTGGATTCCGCTATCTCCTCAGAAAAGATGAGCAGGGATGGAGGCCACCTTCCCCTTTCATCCCCCAAGTGGTGCTTTTCAGTTGGAGTGGTTGGGAGGGGAGATTTGTCTTGCACCCATAGAACAAGCTGTCGTCTCCAGGGCACACTCACTTCTTAAAGGAGGAGGAAAAAGAAACACCGCTATCTCCTCAGAAAAGATGAGCAGGGATGGAGGCCACCTTCCCCTTTCATCCCCCAAGTGGTGCTTTTCAGTTGGAGTGGTTGGGAGGGGAGATTTGTCTTGCACCCATAGAACAAGCTGTCGTCTCCAGGGCACACTCACTTCTTAAAGGAGGAGGAAAAAGAAACAGCGGGATCAAGAATTTATGGAGCTAGATCTCCCCAAGACCCTCACCTTCCTCATACACATGGTGTTCATCAGAGCAGAAGGTCGGTGGGGCAGGGACCCTGTTTGCCTCAGGGCATGTGAAAAACACACAGGAGAAAGCAATGTTTTAGTACTGTCAGTTGCCTTAAGAATGACACAAACAAGCTCCCCCTTCTCTCCCCTGCATCTCTACTGTCTGCAAAAACAACAAAACAAACAAAAGGGAAATAAATAGAAGTTCCCCATGCCAACAAACCTTTCCACAAACAGTTTTTTTGTTCCTGACCACTGAGATGCCATGAAAGCTAAGGAAAGATGATTGACACTCACTGTGCACAGGAAGGGCCAGACAGCCCAGGAACCAGGGGCAACAGCCAACTGTCAAGTGCTACACCCAAACATGGGACAAGGTATCACACCCCAAAGGGCTCATCTGACCGTCCTAACCCTTTCCCAGGTCTCTAATGCTGAAGATATGAAGTGTAGTGGGAAACAAAAAGGCAACAAGACCATCCCTGAACTTAAAAAGAAGAAAAATAAAAATAAACAAACCCCACCAAAACCCAGCCTATGCATTAGGAGTGACAGATTTAAAGATTTCATTGTTGACGTTAACAGTGACATTTTAAACATGGGAGGGGGAGCAACAACTCCTTCAAAAAAAAAAAAAATCAGCAACCACTTTCAACTATAATGAAACAACACGTTAAAAACAGAAATTTAAGACTGAAGAGCCTTTAATGCCCTGTTGAGTATTGAGGGAGGGCAGTAAACAAGGTGCTGATACACTTTGCACTGCAAACAACGTTAGCGGTGAGCCAAATGGGATGAGCCCCAAATCAGAGTGAAATTTCAATGCATGAAGTTTAACTGTAAGATAAGGGACTGTAATCAAATTACACCACAAATAGGTCCATTCATCCGTAAGCATTATCGCAGAGAGAGGATTGAATTACAGCTTGGAATAAAAACAATTTAAGAAATAAAATGCAGATTTATTATCTATTTATTGTTTTCCTACTGCCAAAGAAAATTTCCCACCTTCACACAAGAACGCTATCCGAGATTAATCTGGAGAGAAAACTGAAATACTAATTATCAGGCTGGAAAAACAAGAAGAGTTTGAGTTGTGTTATTTACATTCCCATTCCTCTTTCTGAATAGAGCAACAAAGTCAACAAGCGAAGTGAAGACACAAGAATATGCAATTGCAATTCAAGTTGTTTTGCTGCGAAAGGCCTAGGCAGCTTACATACATTCCACAAACCGGCCAGAGGATTTTTTTCCCTCTCCCTAAAAATTGAAAAAAAAAAAATAATCTCACAGGGCTTTCCACTATGGGTTGTTTTTTTTCCTCCTTTTTCCCCGAAAGCTATCACAATCCATATTACTCAATACCACAGTTTTTAAAAGAGAGAGCCAAGTGCGAGGCATGCACTGCCCCCCTCACCCTCCTCCTCCAATTTGGCAGGGCTGGAAAAAAAAAAAAAAAAAGCACCTTTTAAAACAAACAGGCGTGTGGAGGATTCGCTCTCCCAGTAAGTGCTGCAAGGAACAACAACCGGGGGGGGGGGGGGGGTGGAAAAAAAAAGAGCTAGAGGGGGAAAAAAAAAAAAAAAAAAAGAAAGAACCACTCCTCCTCCTCCTCCTCTGGTTGCTGTTGTTGCCTTTGTTGTCCGGCGGTCGCCCCGAGCCCGCAGCCGGGCCCCCCCCGGCCCCCACCTGTTTTCATTCATCCGCCCGGCGCGGAGCGCGGCTCCGGCCCGGGAAGGGCAGCGGGAGGCGGGCGCCGCACGGGGGGGGCTGCCCTGGAGCCGCACGGGGGGGACACCCCACACACCCCCCTCCCCAAACTCCAGCGCTGAACCCCATCACCGCCTCCCAGGCTTGGGATTGGGGGGTGGGTGTAGGGAAGACCCAGGTGTCCCCTCTCACCCCCCCAAAAAGCCCCTCGTCCTCTGGTGAAGAGGGTGCCCCCCTCGCTCCGGCACCCTGACTTCTTGCCGGGAGGGTGCCCCCCCCCGACCCCAGCACCCTGACCCTTTACAAGGAGGGTGTGTGTGTCCCCCCAACAGCACCCTGCCCCTCCGTAGGAAGGGGGGTACCCTACCCCCTTGGCAAAGAGGGTGCCCTCCACCCCAACACCCTGCCCCCTGGCAAGGAGGGTGCCCCTCACCCCGGGACCCTCCCCCCTCGCCAGGAGAGGTGTCCTCCATCCCAGGACCCTGCTTTTTTCCCCAAGGAGGGCGCCCCCCTCTTACCCCCCCTTGCAAAAAGGAGGCTGCCCTGCCCCCTT
>NW_015090977.1:6812446-6842863 GCF_001431845.1 Calidris pugnax
CTTGCCACTCAACCCCGGCCCCGAGCGCATGCGCGGAGCCCCGCCGCATGCCGGGCCTTGGAGTCCGCGGGACGGGACGGGGCGGGACGGAGCCCCCGGGGGGAGAGAGAGAGAGAGAGAGAGGGGGAGCGGGCCCCGGGGGAGAGGGAGAGGGCCCCGGGGGAGGGGGAGAGGGCTCGCCACCCACCCCCCCTCCACCCCCCAGGTGGGATTGGGACCACTTAAAAAACGGACAAGGCAATTTATTGGAAATATTTGTAAGGAAGTTTTTTTCCTCCTCACGTTTGAATGGAATTTCCTCTGCTCCAGCTTGTGCCCGTTGCCCCTCGTCCTGGTGCTGGGAGCCACGGAAAAGTCACAGAATAACGAATTGTCACAGTTGGAGGGGCTTTCTAGAGATCATCCAACTTCAACCCCCCTGCCAAAGCAGGGTTGCTCAGAGCACATCACTCAGGGCTGCATCCAGGTGGGGCTTGAAGGTCTCCAGAGAAGGGGACTCCACACCCTCTCTGGGCAGCCTCTGCCAGGGCTCTGCCACCCTCACCCCAAACAAGTTCTTCCTCACATTGGAGTGGAACTTCCCATGGTCCAGCTTGTGCCCGTTGCCCCTCGTCCTGTCCCTGGGAACTACTGGAAAGAGTCCGGCTCCATCCTCCTTCAGCCCACCCTTTAGAGACTTGTCAGCATTAATAAGGTCTCCCCTCAGCCTTCTCTTCTCCAGGCTAAAGACCCCCAGCTCTTTGAGTGTTTCCTTGTAAGGGAGATGCTCCAATCCCTTATCATCTTAGTTGCCCCACGTTGGACTCTCTCCAGTAGTTTCCTGTCTCTCTTGAACCGGGGAGCCCAGAACTGGACACAGTATTCCAGTTGTGGCCTCACCAGTGCAGAGCAGAGGGGGAGAGACCCCTCTTGCTGGTAAGCAACCAGCCTTTTTTGTTGTTGTGTTTGAGGAAATTATTGGTTCAACTCTTTACTTTATACAAAACTCTTGGTTTCATCTCAAGACAGTCTGACTAAACGTTGCATCGGTGATCAGAAAGTCCTCAGAAAGACCAAAATGGGGTGAATGTCTGGGTACAGACCTTGTTCTCACCAGTCCTAATGAATACATTCCACTTCCAGCATGGATTCAGCCTCATTGACTTTAGCAGGAACTCTTTCAACACAAGTAACATTTGTACATATGCAGAGGTGTTTGTAGGATCGCGGCCACACAATTAATATAGAACTAACTTTAATAAGCCTAATTAGGGTCATTCCCCAACAGTGTGAAAAGTAGCGCTGGTACTTATTGGCTGGGGAGGGAGAAATCACAAGTCTGATCGACTACGTGTTACTTTCCCACAAGTTGGTGACCTCAGGGTAGGACTTCAGAAATCTCTGCTATAAAACTGGAGCTACAGAAAATGGAGTTGGCTGCATTTAGATGGAGCCATGGAAAATACTTTTTTTTTTTTTTTTTTCTTTCATACAGATTAAGGGCAGCCCTACCCAAAAGCACTTCTGAGAAGAAGGATCTGGGGGTCCTGGTAAATAATAAACTCTCCATGAGCCAGCAAATTGCCCTTGTGGCCAAGAGGCCAATGGGATCCTGGGCTATGTAGGGAAGAGTGTGGCCAGGAGGTGGAGGGAGGTCATTCTCCCCCTCTACTCTGCACTGATGAGGCCACAACTGGAATCCTGCCTCCAGTTCTGGGCTCCCCAGTTCAAGAGAGACAAGGAACTGCTGGAGAGAGTCCAGCGTAGGGCAACAGAGATGATGGAGGGATTGGAGCATCTCCCTTATGAGGAAAGGCCGAGAGAGCTGGGACTCTTTAGTCTGGAGAAGAGAAGGCCGAGACCTTATTAATCCTTGTAGGGGAGACCTTATTAATCCTTTTAAGTATCTAAAGGGTGGGTTGAAGGAGGATGGAACCAGATTCTTTTCAGTGGTTCCCAGTGACAGGACGAGGGACAACGGGCACAAGCTGGACCATGGGAAGTTCCACTCCAATCTGAGGAAGAACTTCTTTGGGGTGAGGGTGGCAGAGCCCTGGCAGAGGCTGCCCAGGGAGGGTGTGGAGTCCCCTTCTCTGGAGATCTTCAAGACCCACCTGGATGCAGCCCTGAGTGATGTGCTCTGAGCAACCCTGCTTTGGCAGGGGGCTTGGACTAGATGATTTCTACAGGTCCTTTCCAACTGTGACAATTCCATGATTCCATGATTCTCATTGCACCTATTGTTGGACTCGTTCCGGGGAATCACACAGGGCGCTTGCAAATCTTTCCACCCCCAAAAAAACAGCAGAAAGGAGAACTTCAGAAGTTGTCATTAACAATAGGGAAATATTCAAACCCTACCCTATGTGGCAGATGGGAGTCCTTGTTTATTTCCTTGTGCAGCAAAAAGAAAGTAGAAAAAAATTCAATTCGCATGAAAGTATTACAGAAGTAAAGTCACAGTTGTTACAAACATAAAAAAAGCCTCACACATATGATGGTTAATGTCTGAAGGGTGAAGAAGGTTCACAGAAGGGTGAAGGGTTCACAGACTGGTTTGGGTTGGAAGAACCTTAAAGACCATCTGGTTCCAAGGCCCTGCCATGGGCAGGGAAACCTCCCACTAGACCAGTTTGCTCAAAGTCCCAGTCCTCAACCCCCCTCCTCAAAAGGAGGTTGATGGGAGGTGGAACGGACAGACCTTTAAACCAGCACCCCAGAAATGGGGGCTGCTCTGGCTCCCAGGGTGCCACTGGGCTGGCACCAAGACACTGACCCCAGCCACGCTGTTTGTGAGCACCAGCTCCTCTGCACAGAGCCCCACTGACACCACACAGACTGAGACAGGAATTCAGTTCAGGCTTGGGGTATTCTTAAAACAGGACTCGAGGCATAAACCTGATTTTAGCTTCTGTGCAGGGCTCTCTCTGACTTCAGATCACACTGCTTCTGCCATCAACAACAACAACAATATGACCTAGATCACTGTGGCACTTCCCATTAATAGATCTCAAATAGGCTTTATAAAGACCATCAATAGCAGACCTTCTGTTCTATACGCGGGGAAACTGAGGCACAGGATGTGTCCAAGGGCGCAAGATCCGAGCTCGGTTAGCCAACCCCCACTCCAGGCCATTCCTCTTCCTCACAGAGAAGGAAGAGCTCCTGCAGCTGTAAATTAAGCTTTTAAGGCCTGTGTTCTTGTGGCAGAAAACCTTGAACCCAGCTCTGGAGACAAGCTTCCAAAACAATGATTTCCAAACCCTTTCTATCCCGTTAGTTCCCACTGGATGGCTGTATGTCTCCCCTGGACGTGTCTGTTCTTCCTCTGCCTGTGGCCATACTTCTGAAAGGCTGCCTTATTTTTGTTATATCCCAAAAGGAAAAACTTGAAATTAGAGGCATTCATATCCATAGTTAGGCAAAATCATTCAGAAGAAGGGAACAAAGGTAAAATGCCAATTCTCTACTTAATGTTTTAAAAGCCTTTAAAAAACCGAGGAGTTGTTTTCCTTCGTTGCCTCACACAGAAGTTCAGACGACTGTAGGCGTTGCATTCTAGGAAGCTGAAGAGAGTTTTTAATCTCCTTCCACTGCCAGTTCAAGGTCTTGGTCTTCAAAGCTCTGAACGTATCTGCGCCCAGCTACAAAAAGTGCCTGCACCTGCATCTACAAATCACAGAGATATCTGTGTTCCTCTGGGACAATGCAGGCCGCAGAGTCCAGAAGGAAGCAGCCAGGGACAAAACATGCACCGTCAAGGTTGCTGTGAGCTTCCAGAGGAAATCAGACAAATGTAGCCTGAATCACTTCTAGGAAATGCTGCAAAACTTTCCTCTTTTAAAAGATTTTCCCATCATAATCATGGCAACGTTCACAACATCAACTCTTCCCCTTCCCACTTAGAGGAAAAATGTGCTGCCCCCAAGCAGAGCTTTCTCAACCCAGAGAGGGCAGGCACTCCAGGAAGGCCACCAGGGATTATGCTATTACCAGTCTAATTACCACAGAAAATGCTTACATGAAACAATGAGAGATGGTAGAACAGACCCAAAGGTAAAATCAGCGGGGACCTTTTGAAGCAAGCAAATCATCAGAGACTTTGTTCTGCCTGCAGGGAAGGAGAAAAGAGGCCCTGAGTTAGTCATCTGGATTTACTAAAAAAAGAAGAATCGAGCAAACAAGCAAAAAAAAAAAATCCCCCCAAACCCACAAAACACAAAAATACTTCTTAGTTTTGTAAGTTTATATCTAGTGCTCTCCAAAAATGCAATTTTTTTCCTGAGTCTGATCAGCTGCTATGGTTTTCCAAGACTTTCAAAGAAGGCCCAAAGGCCTCTCTGAGCTGGAAACGCAGACCTCATGGCTACATGAATCTTCACAGAGTTGACTGTAGGAAGCACTAGGAAAATATAAAGCCCTACCAACACCCGACCAATTTTCTGCACGTGAAAAATATGCCTAGCTCAGCACAGGCAAATTTTTCAAGAGCAGGCAACCTGGCAATTAGCCAAAATACTATTAAGTGCCCCCTCCTCCAGCTGTCATTAGTATTCACATCTCTCTCTCTCCCTTGTTGCCAGGTATACCTGGGAGATTCCACGCAGACAACAGCCTGGAATGTGTTGGTATTATATATGACATGCTATAATATCTTTTGACTATTGCAATTCCAAGTTTTCCATATTTTTGCAGCTCTAAAGGACTCGCTTGGCCCAGCCACAGAGCAGGGACCTGTTGTGCAAGATGATGTAACCCCACTTTTTTATTAAAACCAAAAGCCATTCCCTGCCCACACAGCTTCCAGTGTCAGTTACCACAGCACATGCTGGGCAGACAACAAAGAAACGGGGAGAACCGACAAGAACACAGGAAGATGAGATAGCAGCAAAACAAATCTCAGTGAGAGGACCAGGCACCATGAGTCATCTCCTGCCTGGACGGAGAGCAGAGCACTTATGAGCCATCACAAGTAGACAAGATTTCTAAGTGCTGTGGGTCAGATACCACCCGTAACACGAAGCAGAACTTGTGTTTTGAAGCCTTGAGGCCTGGGGTCGTGGGGTATCCCCAGTAGAAGAACCCAGACTTGGACTGATGGGCAGTTTTCAGCTCTGTTCGTGATCACAAGGATCTTCATACTGGCTGAGCAGGGCAAGAGCCATCTCCCATTTGCCCTGGGGCAATGAGGTTTACCCTTTGGAGGCAATGCCCTTTGGAAATGAGGTCCTCAGAAGGAATGCAGTGGTTTACGAAAAAACCCCGAGTTCAAGAAGATGGTCTGTATTTTTGCCTTGAACATTTATCTCAGAAGCAACTACGGTAGAGCCAAGTCCAGGTCACCAGCAGTCCTTCGGGAAACTCTAGCTCTTCTGAGTCTGAATTTTGTCTGAACGCAAAATTTCTCATAAAGCACACAACATCCAAGTCTCTGCCTACAGATTACTTCCAAACCAAACCAAAAAACTCAACAACAACCAGAATTTCAGGAAAAAGAAATTTAAAAAAAAATGTGGAAACAGTTTAAGTGAAAGGAATGTAATTACGCACCGTGACAAACAGTTCATGAAGATCAGCATTGTACACAGAGGAAAAATAAAGGAGAATTTCTAATCACGTGAGTCATCATGTTTTATGCAGTCCAAACTACAGCAGGATATTTTTTAGCAGCATTATTTTATTTAGATGGTGGAAGGAAATTCTTAAATCGTTTGTGGTCTCTTCTGACACCATAAAAAAAGCCCCAAATTACCCTATTTAGTTCTCAAAGATGAAGCTATGGTAGCCTTATACTGATGGATTTTAACATGCAGTATCTAAATTTTTGGCAATAAAACCTAATTTAAAAAAAAAAAAATTAGATTAAATTCTCTCACGTGATCTGTATGATATTGCACTGCTGCAAATTTAACACTGCTCTGCTTTGGGCAGAACCACGCTCCTCTTTCAGAAACATCTGAAGTTCAACAGCGTCTTGACCTCTGACCAGGGCTCATAGCAACTTCTGAGATTTAAAAAAGCAGATAATACAAGTCCTAATGTGAATGATGTAATGGCAATACCCTGGATAAATATGCCCAAGGCAAGATGAATCCAGTGTCGCAGTTGTTTATACTAGCATTTGCTTTCCTGCAGTAGACAGAGCATATGAAGTTCTTAGCACGTCTATAGCTCTGGTGTGAAACCAGGGTCAGTGTGTGTTTCTGGGGTCTCTTTCAGACTCCGTACACGAGGGACACAGCAATCTGTTCCAGCTTCTAAGCTCAGAGAGTACTTTTTGAATGCAGACTGTGTTTAAAGCTTTGAGGACTGGAGGTATCTTCAGGTCAGTCACTGGTTTTGACCAAAAGTGAGGCCATCACATTTCTTAACAGCCTTAACCAGTTTATTCCGAGATGAAAGTTACTAAGTAACTATAATTATCCTGGAACTCCTTGCTTAAGTTAAACAGGCCTTTTTGACCCAGGGAGGGTAATGCTTCTTTAGACAAACAGGTAAACAAAGGCACAGAAAGGCAGGCAATGAACCAAGGTCACAGCATCAGTTATTATCATTTTTGGAAGTACAATTCACAGGCCACTGCTTGATCATGAGACCTCTATGAAGTTGACTGAGGCAGACAGACAGGATGGGTTTACAAGCTGCTATCTTAACACTTCAGTGACAATTAAGTCTCTTCTAAAAAAACAGTTCTTTAAGAACAATCATGTGTAAAATACATTAAAAAAAGGAAAAAAAAAAGAAAAAAAAGCTACGCAAATGATAGCTTTGGGCTTGCTTGTGAAAAATTACCCATTTGTTTAATTGAAAAGAACGATTTATCAGGCTAATTTCCTTCTAGCAACCAGAGACCTTTCAAAACTTGATTGCAGTTAATGTGCCAGTGTTTCAAAGCATTTTATTCAACTATCAAATAAGCTAATGAAGACCTTTAATTTAGTGTTGAAGTACAGAGTGGGCTGAGCAGGTTGGACATCTCATGCTCCCAGGGCAGCAGAGGTGCTGATGAGACTCTGCTGTTGCATCAGCTCCTCGGAGAGGCCCAGATGTCCTGCAGGAGAGCTGCTACGCAAATGATAGCTTTGGGCTTGCTTGTGAAAAATTACCCATTTGTTTAATTGAAAAGAACGATTTATCAGGCTAATTTCCTTCTAGCAACCAGAGACCTTTCAAAACTTGATTGCAGTTAATGTGCCAGTGTTTCAAAGCATTTTATTCAACTATCAAATAAGCTAATGAAGACCTTTAATTTAGTGTTGAAGTACAGAGTGGGCTGAGCAGGTTGGACATCTCATGCTCCCAGGGCAGCAGAGGTGCTGATGAGACTCTGCTGTTGCATCAGCTCCTCGGAGAGGCCCAGATGTCCTGCAGGAGAGCTGGGGAGGGGGAGGCAAACCAGTAAAAGAACATGCAGAGGCAGCTCCCACTCCGGGTACAGGCCCTGTTACCCCTAAGAGCTTCAATTAAACATTCACAAACGAGCTTGTAAATGGAGATGGTACAACTAAATACCTTGGTCAGGAAGGACAAAGCCTCAGTGGGTACAGGCCATATTACCCCTAATGTGAATAGCAGCAAAGAGCTTCAATTAAACATTCACAAACCAGCTTGTAAATGGAGATGGTACAATACCTTGGTCAGGAAGGACAAAGCCTCAGTGCTTGGTTCCCCACGTTCTATACTTTGGTGACACCGAAGAGCTGCTATTCTAGAAAAACAGAAAACAATGGGACTCTCAGGGCTGGGATGAGGAAAGGAAGCTTTAGCACTTGTTATCAATGTTACAGAGCCTCTGGACAGAAGAGATGAAATATCATGTACCTGTCATGTACAGTTGGACATAACAACTACCAACTGCAGTGCCAGCCATCTGCAAGTAACCCACCAAACCTCAGGACACCACAGAGTGGCAGGCTAATACTGTCCCCATCTAAGGTGAGCAAAATTTGCTCAACCTTGGCCTGTCAGGAGCCAAGGATAAACATTTGGTCTTGGTATTTTGCTCCAATTCCTTGTTCTCTGAGCTAGTGGCTGGCAAAGCTTGTCCACATCCTTGGAGATCCAAAGGCCATGGCCACTCCTGTGAATCCCTCATTCTCAGTAACACCTAGATGCATTAATAAGTTGCACTTATGACTTCAAAGTCTGGGAGGGAAAATGATTATTAACAAGAAGAGGAAAAGTAGTGCATGTGTTGCTGAATCAAAACACCACATGAGATAGAAGGTGAAAATTTCCTGGCCAAGATGCTGATGGCACTGGTTTACTGACCAAGTGAGGTACTTGGACTGTTTCAATAATGCTTATTGCAACGAAAAGGTTCCAGTTCATCCCATGAGCTCTACACAAAGCCAGGTGGAATAATTAAAGTCATATCCACTTCATGAAGGCTCAAAACTATTGTTGGTGCAAACCGGAGGCAGTGTGGCTCAGGATGTGGGAAGGATGTCTTCACAGCTTCTAGGAGGTGTTAAAGATGACCTCATCTTCTCATTTATTCCTCATACTGAAATAGGCAATTAAAGAAAGTATTGCCCCTCCTCCCACCAGCCACCTAAAGATCAACACATCTGCAAACACATTCTGCAAACCTAAGGGAAGAAAGCCAGATTGTAGCCTGCCTTATCTCTTCTGACTTGCTAAATGTATTTCAGGCCTCAAGCATCACATGACTGTACATAACGTGGGGATACAATAACTAATGTGGCTTTTATAACGGATCAGCGAGGATCAGCAGTGTTGAACAAACACCCTTATTTGCAAAAGCACCTTCCCAGCCCGTGAAGCAGATGACCTTGTCTCCCAAAGGTTACAGCACAAAGTTAATGATCCGCAAATTAAGGATTACAAACTCAGGTGAAATTTATCCACAGTTCCCCCTCAACCTCACCATTTTGCACTGAATCAAACAAAGTAGAATGAAACAAACTAGAAACCTAGTGCAATAAAAGAGGCTGGTTCCTGATGGTGCAGGAGGCAGCAGACAGTGTGTTTTCTGCATGAAGGCACCTGCTGGCGGGGACAAGATTTCATGAGAAAGCATAGATCAGTATTTTGTTGAATGTCCTTTGTTACACCTCCAACTGCAGAATGTAACACATCTCTCACACAGTCCTTCCTGGACACATGGTATACTAGGTAGGACTACAGCAATCCAGGGACACCTAAAGACCAGGTCAAAGTATAAGCTATTCACATTTTCCAGAACAGTCTTCTACACGCTGGAAAGTTCCACCTGTACAGGACGAACACCTGTATGCTCTGCTGGACCACAGGATTCAGGTAGTCACAAGATTTAACTGGAGATGAAATGAATAAACACCCTCTCATGTTCTCAATAAACGACATCCTGTATCTTGACGGTGAGAAGGCCTTCTTTGTCCATGTATTTATAGAGTAACCTTACACACACGGAAGGCAGTACACTTCTGACCACACTGCACTTCTCTTACAACTGGTGGAGCTAAGTTGGGCTCACAGGGCTTTGTCATTTCCACTGGAGGACCCCTTGAATCTCTTGGTCAGTACAACTTCTGGATAAGTCCTGGGCCTTTTTTTGACTTTGTGGGCCTGTGAACGCCATGCTTTTCCCATGCTAGGGAGTTTTTGGCTGTGGCAAGGCATTTATTGCTGCTGAAGCTGCAGCCTGCCCTAAGGGACTAATTCCTACACATTTGCTGTGCTAGTCAAAGCTTTTGTCTGGCTACAGGACTGACAGGGAGCTCCTCTGACAGAAATTCAGCAAAGAGGAGGAAACAGTGAATATTTTAAATCCACTCTAACGCCTGCTCCCTTTAAGAGAAGCTGAGGCAAGCTGGCAGGAATCCCAGCTCGGCAAGGCGGCTCTGCGGAGACAAAGCAGGGCCTGTTGGTCATTTGTCTGTGAGAGGTGGAGGGCCTGAGCCGGCATGTCCAGGTCTCTCTTGGCAGGAGTTCCAACAAGGAAGCAGCCTGGTCTCTCTGACAGCCTCCGTTTCCTCCAGCACATTGTCAGCATCCATTCCCTCCTGTTTGTCTTCTTCAGAAGGGTCTTTTTTTACATGATTACTTTGATAGAAATGAGCCCCCCTGGAGTGATTTAGAAGCTAAAGCCCAGTTGTTTCCATAGTCTCTAACGTGGGGTCTTCCTTCAAGTATCTCAGCCCTTTTGATTCCAGACAGCACATTCCAGCAAATACTTGAAAATACTCTCCTCCTCCTGCCTCTCATACCAGGATAAGACTTTTAACCCATTGTTATCCCTTGAAAACAGGATACAGTAGCATGTACAACAGCTACTCTCATGCACTCCACAGAGTTTAATGCTAGAGATAGAGCAAAACCAAAATGAAGGACGTACTAAAGAGACACAAAAATAACTGCACGTTAGGAAATGTACACACATTTGCCTACATAAGGCCTGTTTCTCTAACACTTGGGAGTCATGTATAATTGCTTCAGGCTCCAGTTTGCAAGTGCAAAAATCATGGAAATGTTGTATCTATCAGCAGTACATGTCTGCAGAGAACTAGAAATGTGTTTTCACATCTTCAGATTGTGTGTTCCACCATGGTGACCAGGGAATACTTTTTACTTGGTTTATACATTGTATTTGTAGATTCACAGAGGCTGCAAGGGAGGAGTTGCTGAAACAAATTCAGTGATGAACATAACGAGCTGCAGAACTGGACCATCTTGCCTTGAATCCTGTTCCTGACAGCAGCAAATGCTGACGGCAGAATGTAAGAATAAGACATTTTTTGTAGCCTCTTCTGCTGCACCCTGTGCAGTGTCTAACAGGTACGGAAACTCACATTTTTCTAAGCCACTCTGTAAACCTTGAGCCTTTATTTTAAGAGCAAAATTTTAGTAGTAATAATCCGAGTGCCCCGAGGAACTAAAGCTGAATCGAGGAACAAAGAGTCTTTAAGACAGCAGGGGAAAAAGCACTGAGATATTTTAAAATGGAACATTACAAACAGTGAAAACAAGCAGACTAAAGAAATGGGACAGCAAGACACACAGGGGAGCAAGTGGAAGGAGGGAGAGTCAACTGCATTTAACCGCACAGAAAGTTTGCTTTATATAAAACATTTCCACTTCTAGGCTTAAATCATAGCTTTCCTCTGCCACTGGTCCCAATAAAAACAAACAAACAACAGCAACAACAACATGAACAATGTTCCAGCTTTAGGGATTAAGGGAGAAATTCAGGCACCAAGTTCTATAATATGGTCACACATATCCCCCTCCCAACCACTTTCTCCCCCCCTGTTACAACCACCCATGTCTGTGTCTGGAGAGCTGACAGGTTTAAATAGAGCATATAAAACTGGCTGTTTTCAGGACCCCATTTCTGCCTGTATCAGACAGCATGTAACAGACTTCTTTACACTCAGAGTCACTTTTTCAAATTTCAGTTTTGATTACTGCAGGGCTGTGTTTCACACTATGCTGTTATTTATTTTAATGAACTCTGCCTACTCTATCATTTGGTTCAAACTAGGAGATCTTCGGAGCTGTTATGCTACACACAAATTCAGGATGATACAGCAAAGTAACCTAAATGGAATGAGGCCAAACAACATGTAATCATGTCTAACAAGGAGGGAGGGTAGAGAGTGCAGAGGGGGATGGGTGGGGAGAAGTGGAGATGCAGGAAACTCCACGCACAGAAAACCAATGCTTCTTACTATACATGAGGCCTGACAAGCAAATGGGAGGACAGCTCTGGCTGAAAGGGGAGAGCAAGCTCTGGTAATCAGGTGGACAAAGAGTGAAAGCCTTTTTCTGAACTGCCAGCTGATATTTTTTAAGTGGCCCGTTTCTACAAGGGGGGAAATGTAGTCCTAGAGAAAGAATCCTGCAGTAAATTGCTCCTAGATTTTTGGGATTCCTGTTCATGACTAGCAAAAAACAGAAAAGGGAAAAAAAAAATATGGAGTTACACCAAGGAGAGAGACTCCAGACCTGCTTCCTAATCTTGTTACTTAAAGACTAAGCCTTCTCAGTTCTTGGCTTTAACTGGAGTCTACTTTACCTCACTTCCCATATAACTCAAATTCATTTTTGCTCTTCTTACTCTGAGTGAGTAGGCAGTGCTTTTGTGATCTGCTTCTTGGGCAGAGCTACAAATGGGATCAAATTCTGAGGCAGAGATAACACTAAATGTGTCCACATGTTTGCAGAACAAATAGATGAGTTGAAGGTAAGCCAATATATTCACCAAGATGTTTCACTGCTTTTGCTCCAGTAGGTTGAATGACAGAAAGGTGTCTGCAATGGAATAATTTGTCCCAAGGGAAAATGATAATGGAATAAAATAGTATACAGTATCTGTTTAACTTAGGAACGTGCCAAAAAAAACAAAACCCCAACAAAAAAAAAGGCAGGAGATAATGAAGCCTAAGGAAGAGCAGAAGTCCTCAAGGCTTTTATTCCTTCCTCATATACCAACCACACTCATGGAAGCACTTAACGTTGTTCTCCAAATTCTTGGACATGAACCTATAACTAAGCATACCAGAACTCCCCCTACTGAGGAGCTACCACAACCACAACTTAGTATTTGGGGAATTTCTTTGGCAAAAGACTTCTCTGTTGGAAAGTGCTGATTTGTTGAAACCAAAGCTTTCTGTGGAAAAACATCAGCTTCAATGAAATATTATCTGGGACGAGGCTCTTGTGCTCACAGTGCATTTGCTTGGCAAGACCAGGCAGATACAGCATTCCTTCTGGGGCTCTTCTGCCCTGTCCACGTACTGCAGGGTCAGACAGACGAGCAGACAGACATACAAACAAACCAGAAAGGGCAAGCTCTTCAGTGTGAAAGGCCAGATTTAGAAGAGAGGTTTGAACCTGGCCTTTCCCGCTGGGCTACTAACATATGGGAAGGGGGCTGGTTCCTGTCTCAGTATCTTTCTTTAAAAGACAGGCTTAGGCCCTTTGGTTTTCATTTTCAAGAGAACAAACAAAAAGACAAACCCATCAGACTTTCCATGAAACAGCACTCTGTTCCCACTCTCTAGCTTTAACATAAATGATATCATTGCACTCACACTAGGGACTTGATAATTATTTTGGCTGGAGAAAACTAAACAAACAAGAACAAAACCTTGTAACTCTGTGTGATAGCACTACATTTAGAAAGATTAAGCATAAAACTTAAAGAAACCCTGCCTTGCTCTCAGCCTGATGATGTTTAAGAGCCCGAAAAATCTGTCCAAAAATGCCAGATCCTCTGTTTAAATGATGTGGCTGCAGCAACATTTTGTTTGAAAGAATCGAAATGCAGGAAGTTGGGGTTTTTTAGCCCAGATGGAAAACAGAAAGGCTCTTTCTGGTTCTTAAATCTTAAAAATCTGTCCAAAAAGGCCAGATCTTCTGTTTAAATGATGTGGCTGCAGCAAGATTTTGTTTGAAAGAATCGAAATGCAGGAAGTTGGGGTTTTTTAGCCCAGATGGAAAACAGAAAGGCTCTTTCTGGTTCTTAAATCTCATTCTATGCTATCAAGAGCAACTGCATTGTTTAACTCCCTTCCCAAACACTTCAGGCCCCATATATGCCAAGGGCTTTTAAAACAGCTCCCCTGCTTGGCAAATTCTTAGTTAGCTCGACCTGGCTGTGCGTCTGTCCCTGCTGGTGGCTGCACGAGGACTGTTGCTGCGTGTGCTCAGGGTTGAGGAGCTTGGTGTGTGCTGCTCTGGGGTGTCTCTGCAGGTGATGCATGTTTCTCTGAAGATGTCCAAAGAGAACTGTGCCTCCTCCTGATTCAGTGTTTCCAAGGCAGCATCATCAACTAGCTGCAAGTCACTATTGAACCTGGACAAAAACAAATGAAAGAATTACCTTCTGGAAATATTTATATACCATTTAAAATTTTTTTGAGGTTGTTTTTTTTTTTTTTGAGGCCACAAGCCATGAAAACAGGATGAAGACAAAATCTTGCAGATACTACTTGCTGGAAGGCAGTTGAGTAAATTAATTCATGTTCCAAGCAACAATGAAGACCAGTCAACAAACAAGCTGTGAATCCACAGCCACCTTGACACAAGTCTGCTGTTAGGATTAAAAGTTGAACCACAGCTGTTTCAAAAACCATGGCATTATCACATCTTAAGTCTCTTTGCTGGTCCAAAATAAACTTTATTTGTGGATCAGTATTAGCGACTGACATTTGTATGTCCCTCATTTGCTGTAGGCAATCACTGTTGTTCAACAAGTGATAGTGCCTTGCAATTCAGGGTTTGCTGATCCATAAGCTGCTCCAGAGGCCACTGCCCAGGGAGAAGGCAACAGTGCCATGCATTAGCTGCATGGAGAGGGTTGAGAAGAGCTAAAGCATGCTGCTGTGCCATCAAACCTTCCCAAGCAATCATCAAAAGAAACAGTAGCAGACATACTTTGGTCCCAGGCTGTGTTTGCCCATCAGGTTTTTGAGCTGTAAAACTAAAGTGTTACAAAAGGCCAAGAAAATTCAAGAGAAACTTGGTGAGAGGGAGCCAAAGCATGGGTCAATGGAAATCTGCAGTGACCAAACCAGTAACACAAAGATTGTCCCCATGTCACAGCTTCTGTTAGGATATTGACTCCTAGCACTCACATAACTGCATCTGACCGACACGGCAGCCACGATTCAATTAGCAATCTTTAGAGACATACCTTTAGTACTATCATGGACATAAGCTACATCGAGATAAGGAATAACAAATCTATCACCCCAAATACCATAAAAATGTTATGGTCCTAAAATGTAGACATTGAATATCTGATTGATCTAATCACTGATTTATTACTTTAATTTTCATTTTGTTTCATAAACGTGTCTCACTTGCTTAGATAACCCAGTCTAAATACTTCCAAGCTTTGTAGGAAGTTATGGCTTGGCTATAGCTTGTTGACTAATGGTAGGAGAAATATACAATACATAATCCTGTAATGCTCTATTCAGTCACACTTCAAAATCAGGTTTTGGTACACTTTTCATCTCTGTATTTAGAAACATTTACACATATTTACCACCTTTTAAGTCTGTTTCTTCCCAACCTTCAGTGTAAATATCTCCTTGAAAACACAGAAATATCCACGACAAATTAAAAGACACGCATCAAATGGCTGATCACAAAATGCTTCATCTAATAGGCAAGAAGGGTATTACACCATTGTTCAACACTGAGGTATGCAGAATTCACTTGTAAAGGTTGTACATGAAAAGAAATGCAGTGAGGGCAAATGCTAGTAGGGACTCTAGTGATCCTCAGCGTACTCCAGGAATGGTAAACTATAACATCATACACTAACATTAGGATACCAGAAGTTAAATGTCCTTCTACAAAAAGCAGAAATTACTGTTGCTTTTTGCTGTTCACTTATTCTCAACTAGATATTTTCCCATCCCTTAATTTTCTAGAATAGAATGAGAACCACTCTTCCAGCCAATATGAATGTGATATTTTTAAAATATTATCCTCATTTAAATTAGAATGAAAAAGTCAGCTTCATTTTCTTCATTGAAACTATTCATTTTGTCTTATCTTTTTCAATTTAAACTTCCATTTATGTGTTTCAAACAGAACAGTTTATGAAAGAAATTGTTCAAAACAGATGTTTCAACAATGTCAAAACCTTTCCTGTAAAAATGATTTTAAAAGACAAAATGTGACGGGATAGTCTCAGAACAAGCCCTCTCCTGAAAAAAAAAAAATTGATTTTAATGAATAATCGTTTTACACCACAGACATTTTCAATAAGAAATTCATGATTAATTCCATCCAATAACCTCTCAAGAAGGAACATCCTTTTACTATCTATGAGCCTTGAATTACTGTGCAAGTGTGCTGAAGAGTGCTAGAGGCAGGTATGTGCTCAAAGCCACCTGGGTACTTCTCCTTCCTGACTCACTCTGGTACCCTCAGAGGAAGCAGAGAGAAAGCCTTCCTCTCCAAACAGCCACAGAACAATGCCATCGCCGTGCCCTTGACGAATCAGGCCAAAGTAGGTTGCTTTATTTTCACTTGTCACTCCAATATCCTTTTGCACGCTCTTCAACAAGGAAGACAAGAAGAGTGCATTAAGTGGCTTCACACATTCCACATTATCCTGTTCTGCATCTGTATTGACAATATATGCTGAGTGAGTTAAATTCATTCTTTAGAGCATGGCTGTATCTGAAATTATGTTCTCTTCCCAAGGATGTGAGCAGGGAGCATGTTCTGAATCTTGAGATTCCACTCATCACTGGAGTACGCTGCCATTAGAACACTAAGCTGCCATGAGAACGATAGCTTCAATTACATTTTCATGATGAGAAGTTTCCACTAAAGCTGATTTAACAATACATTATACTCTCTATTTTCCATGCTTATGCCAATGACTTGGAAAATTGTAAAATAGTAAAATTTTGTACAAGAGAATAAGCCAGACCTAATTGCAACCTCCAAGTGTCAGCACTCCAGTTTAGTTTCTTCCCTCCCCACCCCTGCAAATTTCAAGTCCACAAGAAACAATTCTGCAACCAGGACCCAATTACAGAACTTGTTACTCACTCCTGCACTCAGATGTTCCTTCTCCAACAGGTGGACAGAAGTCTCTCTACGTGGCTTAAACTCTCTCTCAATACAGACTTGCTGACTTCTATAATTTTTTATTATCCAGCAGCAAATAATATTGAAAAATCTTCACAGAATACAGATGCCATTAAAATATGAATAAAGGAGGGAAAGAAAAACATGTTGATAACAATTATATGATTATCAAATTCCAAAACATTGCTAGATGAACATAGGTTCCAAAGGGCCACTTCCGCAGCTCATTGTTGAACAGAAGTTTGTACAGTCAGATGACAATGAGTTGACCACATTTAAAAGTTTCTCTGATATAATTCAGTCAAAAAGTATCATCAAGGATACCTTTCAAACGTTGTATTTATAACCTTCATTCATCTCTGAAGAGGCATCTTTCTCCTCTCTTCCTCAGACAGCGCACCTTGTTAACAAGATTCTTTTCAGCTCTATACCTCAGAACAGACAAGGGGCTACACATTATATTCTGCTGTGCCACTGTTCATTAAAAAGATAAGGGCAGGAAAGGAGGCATGCATGAGTGCATGCAATGGACAGATTAGACACCTAAGGCCACAGACAACAGCAGGAATACATTTGCTTCCGTGATCTGCTTATGTTTTGTCCTAGAAAACACATTAGGAATACACTATTAAGAAAATGTCACTTGCCTACTCACATCGAATGTAGAAGTTTAGCATTCCTTAGGGTCAGGGCTTGAAGAAAATATAATTTATAAAGCAGCAATGGAAAAATCAGCTATTTACTTTCTCCAACCACAGTAAAAGAAACTAGTGTTTCTAAGACCACTCAAATGGGAGCATATCAGATTCCTTCTTTCTCCCCCTCTCAAAAAAATATTATTGGGCAAAACACAACAAAACTCCACACAAAACTCAACTTTGTGGGGATTTCTAAAACACACTAACAGTACAAGATGCTGTTAAAAGTTAAAAGCAGGTGTTTTCCTGCATAACCATGCATGGTTTTTTTTCTCTTCATGCAGATCACTATTGTGCGTCCAAACATACCACTCCATGAAGTGGATCCCTTTTGGAAAGTTGTGAGTAGAGATGTAGAAGGGTCAGCAGAGATGCCACGCAAAGCAAACACTCAGCCTTGTTCTAAGAGATGTTAGCAGCCTTGGAGGACTTTGCCAAGACTAAGAACCACAGGTTAGGTGTTTTTTGGTATTAAAAGTCATGCATAAACATCTCTCTTCCAAGACAGATGCCAGCATTTGCCCACAGAGAGTCACTGCAGTTTTCTCCAAGCTCAGTAGGAGCTGCTGAACACTTGCAAGAAAGATAAAGCAAGATTGGACCAAATAAATCCACGACTACCTACTAATTACTCATCCAGTGCTTCCAATCTTGCCTCTTCTCTCATTTGCCTGGGGCCTGAGGCTCCTTTCATCAAACACAGAAGAGCAATAATCTAGATCAAGACAAAGGGAGTGAATTCTACTGTTGAAAAGACCATGGGGGTAACACACACACACGAGATAAAAATCACACACAAAGAAACACAGCTAATTGGAAAGCTCAGTCCAAATACCCTTCCTTTTCCTTGCTGCAGAAAGCACATACCCCCTCATACACTCCTATCAGCAGAAAACCAGTGTTGACCACAGCCAATATTCATAAGGAAACACTCTGCTCAGTGAAGAGCCAGCCAGGTCACATCCTTATCTCTGTACTCAACTTCAGCTGGCTGCAAAGGGCAATACTATCTTTATAAATGATGTACACAAGATCTGTGTAAATGCAGTATCTGGTTTTAAAAAACCCTCTGTCAAGATTATAGAAATCTAAGAAATGTAAAACCAAATGCATGTCACACCAACTAATCCTCACAAGAGTCACGTTTAGAAGGAAATACAGAGCTCTGCCGTGGTATTTATGTTGCTGGCTAAATCTACCGGGTACTATCAAGGCCAAGTTGCAATCTTCCTCAGAGAGGTTACCCCTCCCTTGCAGGGCAGAGCTCACTTAATTTCCCTGGGACCAATATTTGGCTCTCAGAGAATAAACTACAAAGCAGGAGCCAGGCCACACTGCTGCAGCTCCCACGGCCAACAGCAAAAAAGGAAATGGAAGAGGTTAGTACTGCCAGTACTTTGGAGGGGGAATGAAAAGGTCAGCATTTCACAGATATGTTCTGCATATACACACGTGTGTGTATACATTTGCAAGAAATTTGTTCCCTCCTCCTGGTGTGCTACATGTTGTTTTGTACATGCAGCCCTCTCTTTTCTAATGGAGGAAGTACTATTGGAACAACCATCCTGAACATGGATATAATTGTTTGACTTGTCCATATTCTACCATATCAAGCTTTGACACACACATTTCACGCCCAGAAAAAAGAGGCCTCAGAAACAGGGAGCTGACGACATGAATATAATTGTTTGACTTGTCCACATTCTACCGTATCAAGCTTTGACACACACATTTCACACCCAGAAAAAAAGAGGCCTCAGAAACAGGGAGCTGACTTGGACCCCTGCTTTAGCGTTGGCACACGGTTTGTCCTAAGCCTTATGCTGCACACACTTATTTCTGTCACTTTCTACACCAGCAATAGTTAAATTGGCATGAGGTTCCCTACTGTATGTCATTGACATTTTGATAGTACTGGAATCAGGTGGACTTATGCTGTTTCATCTCTATTCACTTGTTTGTTTTGTAATAACCAGCCTATTTTTAAAAACAGAATCATCTGTCCTGGATATTTGGCTGTGTCTGAGTGCAGTACATGAATTAACCTTCAAATGTGCAAATTTAACAGCCTGCAATTATTGCAGTCATCTTTCATCACAGCCCCTGTTAAACAAATGTTTTTTTTCCATGTAGGATGAGCTTCCCCAAAAGTAGCAAAACCAACACTGCAGGCATCAAGCTTCACCCCATGCTCTCTTGCAGGCAATAGAAAGGAGACGCCAGAGGCACAAGCCAAGAAGTGCAAAGAGCTTTGGAAGAGCACTGCTCCTCAGGCCAAGGCCAGGGAAGATGGGAATGACCCTGCTGTCCTCCCTCAGCTTTGCCAGGGGTATTGCCCCTGTGCTGGCTCTGGAGGAGCTGCACATCTCAGCTCAAACCGGTGTTACAAACTGCTCAGTTCCTTGCTATGGTTTCAGGACTGAGCACACAAGTGGTTTTTCTGCCATTCCAATGGATTTAGCAGAAGCTTCTGGCCAAGAATCACAGAATCTTCTAGGTTGGAAGGGACCTTAAAGATCATCTTGTCCAACCATCAACCTAATTTTGACAAAAATAAACACCCGCACAACAAACAAGAAGCAACACCATCACTAAACCAGACCTCCCAGCACTACATCAATCCGTCTTTTGAACACCTCCAGGGATGGTGCCTCAACCACCTCCCTGGGCAGCCCAGTCCAATGGCTGAGAACCCTTTCAGTGAAAAAATTTTTCCTAATATCCAGCCTGAACCTCCCCTAGCACAACTTGAGGCCATTTCCTCTCGTCCTGTCGCCTGTGACTTGGGAGAAGAGACCGATCCCCACCTCTCTACACCCTCCTTTCAGGGAGTTGGAGAGAGCAATCCCCTCAACCTCCTCTTCTCCAGGCTGAACACCCCCAGCTCCCTCAGCCTCTCCTCACAAGCCTTGTGCTCCAGACCCCTCACCATCTTTGTTGCTCTTCTCTGGACCCGCTCCAGCACCTCGAAGTCTTTTTTATGGTAGGGAGCCCAAAACTGGACACAGCACTCAAGGATTTCCTAATATCCAGCCTGAACCTCCCCTGGCATAACTTGAGGCCATTTCCTCTCGTCCATACAGAAGTGGTCCATACAGCTAAGGGAGGTGTTCTCCCAAACTGTGACAGCAAGAGTCATCCGCACTCACCAACCAGAGTGCTTAAGCATATACTTACCATTAACCCCTTTCTTAAAGTCTCCCTGATATTAGAGGGGCTTGGCGTGTGCTTGAAGGCTCTGCTGAACACATGAACTGAAGCACGTGCTTAAAAGCGGTCAGATGAAATGCAGCCTCGATAGATTGAAAAGTTATTTCTGAAGGCAGCAAGAAAGACAACAAATACCTTCCAGAAGGCTTAACATAAAGCCCTCAAAAATGGGATGCTTGGGGTCACTGTCAACATACCATAAACCCAGGATTTACTGGGATCATATTTCATTAGAAATCAGTGTGTGTATATGCTGGGAAGGAAAGATGGCAAAGGGGTTTGTAGAACTTAAAGAATATTTTCTGGTATCTAATACAAAATATTTCTAGATTGCACGCTTCATCCCTGTTTGGCTTTTTATTTTTGTTCAATGTTTGCTTATAATTTCCCCTGCGTTAATGTTTTTTTAATATGTCTTTTCTTAATTTAATAAAAAAATTCCTTAAAGGTGGAAAATACTTCTTACATACATAGCCCAGCTGGATTTTCAAATTCAGTTTTTCAGAATTTCAAGAATTAAATATGTTGATTTATTTAAAGAGCTCCTCGGACGCTGAAGGCACTAAGGCCCTTCTATACCTCAGGGAAACTGAGCTACATAATAGTTACTACAAAATAACTATTTCACAACACTCCTTTCAGCGCTCAGTTATTCAGAGCAGCTCCAGACATACTCCTGCAAAAATAAAAGTCACTTAAATTTTAGATTAAGGAGTGAAAATGGGAGAGCTATGCTACAACAGTTAGTTCTGCAGCAGCTAAGCCACAAAGAATTTTCCCTGGCAGAGAAATATACCCATTTTTGTAACTTCACTTTTTAAGGGAACAGTTGTGAAATGGCCATAAAAATCAATGTTTGGGAAGAGCAAAGATGTATCTTGCACTTTTTCTCTTCCAAGGATTTCATTGCACGAACCATATTGGGACTGAAGAATCAGGCTTCAGCAAAGCAGTAACAATAATCTTTTCCACAATGCCCAGAAAATTTGGGATTATCAGTTTTATTTGAGTGTTTTTGTAATTCTTAGAAATTAGACTTTGTATGATCATTCAGTAATGAACATTTTTTTAAAAGATTTTCACCTTGTGATCTCATTGGTTTCTGTTATTTGGAACCCCCAAATTTCTTTATAACGGACATTCAAGAGATTAAAAATGGAATAAATTAGAAGTTAAAGATAGTTAAAGCTAAAAATAGGCACAGAAACTACCCTAATTGTTTCCTATTGCACAGAAGCTAAGCTAGTCGTTATGTTTGTTTTTGAAGGTGTTAGCTTGGTTTTCAAAATTTATCAGATACATCTAGCGTATGTCAGCTTCAATGGCACTTGTGGTTTCCCAGTCTGGCTGGCTGTGAAAATGTAGCACACACGGCCAACGGATCAGAAGATTTGCACCCAGTCTGATGCTGCTGGTTTAGTCTGAAAGACTTTTTATCCTTTTTGTGCCCTGTACCATTCAGCATTGCTGAAAGATACCATGAAAGGACACTGCTAAACCTTCTGTTGAGAAAAGCTCACCTGACCCTTCTTCCCTCTCACTTTCCTGCTCCCAAATAGTGCCCACTAATTGTCTCATGCAGCAATTCCCTGCCCGTTACTATGGGGAAAACATCTATTATCCAAGCAGTTTTCAGTGGCCTTGGCGTCACTGTGGCTGTTCAGCAGGCCTCCAAAAGACAGATGACTCCAACTACGTGGTCAGAACTTGGGCACTGCAGCAAACATCCTCTTTCCAACCGACCAAGTCACCCATTTTCCAGCCAGCACTCCTGCCTGACCTTGAACCTGCCAATCTGCTCTTGGCTTTGGGGACAAAACGGTGATTACTTCTTTCCTTCATTGTTTTCTGTACCATTTGATAGATATAACTATTTATCTTCGACACTAGTGTTGCACTTTCTTCCCCAAGTAAACTCAGAGAGCATAAGGCATTTACAGAGCAGTTTCCAGTTACTTCTGTCTCAACATGAGGAAAAACTTCTTTACTTTGAGGGTGCTGGAGCACTGGAACAGGCTGTCCAGAGAGGGTGTGGAGTCTCCTTCTCTGGAGATATTCCAAACACGCCTGGAAATAGTCCTGTCAACCTGCTCAGTGACCCTGCTTGGTAGGGGGTTGGACTAGATGATCTTCAAAGGTCCCTTCGAACCCCTACCCTTCTGTGATTCACTAGTGCCAGTCGTAGGCAGGTGTTCAGCCATCCCTGGAAAGCTGGGCTCCATTACGTGGTAACAGTTACTTGGGAAGACAAAAATGCCATCACTACAAACAGTGACCCTGCTTTGGTAGGGGGTTGGAGTAGATGATCTTCAAAGGTCCCATCCAATCCCTACTCTTCTGTGATTCACTACTGCCCATCACAGGCAGATGTTCAGCCATCCCCGGAAAGCTGGGCTCCATCATGTGTACCAGTTAATTGGGAAGACAAAAATGCCATCACTACAAACATCCTGTCTTCCCCTCCCTTCTTCCCTCAGCTTTATACATCAGCTGTGACATCATACGGTGTGGAATATCCCTTTGGTCAGCTGGCTTCAGCTGCGTCCTGTCCTCCCCTCCCTTCTTCCCCCAGCTTTATACACCAACTGTGAGGTTAGATGGTATAGAATATTCCTTTGCTCAGCTGACTTCAGCTGCCCCAGCCATGTCTCCTCCCAACCTATCCTGTCTTCCCCTCCCTTCTTCCCTCAGCTTTATACATCAGCTGTGACATCATACGGTGTGGAATATCCCTTTGGTCAGCAGCTTGTCTGCTTAGCAAGAACCTAAAACATTAGTGTGCCATCAACAGTATTCCCATCCCAAACCCAAAACACAGCATTATACCAGCTGCTAGTAAAAAAGTCAACTCCATCCCAGCCTGGCTTCAGCTGCCCCAGCTGTGTCTCCTTGCCTACTCACCGGTGGGGTGGTGTGAGGAGCTTTTGTATACTCTCTGCCTACTCACCGGTGGGGTGGTGTGAGGAGCAGAAAAGAGCTTGACTGCTTAGCAAGAACCTAAAAACGTTAGTGTGCCATCAACAGTATTCCCATCCCAAACCCAAAACACAGCATTATACCAGCTGCTAGTAAAAAAGTCAACTCCATCCCAGCCAAAACCACAACACTGTCCAAAATGAGGGGAAGGAGAAGTCCTGTTCTCACACTTCAAGGCAATAAAGCCATGGAACGCTACTATCTCAGCTTCTAGACACAAATAGCATCAACATCTTCTGATGGGCCTGGCCCCAATTTATTTTTAATTTGTTTAATTTAAAAACAGTAAATGGGCACTCGCACCAGTTTAAGTGAACTGCAGCAGAACCTCAGATAAATGTTCTCTTCATGACATGAGTAAAAAAATCAGTGTATTGATGAAAATTTATTCAGCTCAGAGACTATCCCAGAAGTACCAGCCAGACACATCACTGTCTGTCCACACCGATCAGGGCCCAGGCATAGCTCCAGAAGCCTGAGACTATTTTTGCCATCTGCAATGCTTGTCTGACACTGGCAGTGCTTGGGCCAAGCTGAGAAAGGCCTACACTTTTACCACCTCCACTGGAGGGTTGGAGACAACACAGTGGAAACAGAAGGAAGAACTAAGAATGTTCAATATCTTGTATTTGCACTATGCAGTAGAACAACCTGTTTGATGGTCCATTTCAGGCACGTGGAGAACCCCTGAGCTGGTACAGATCATAACTGTATCTGGACTAGATCATATGCACATTGATAGACTGATAGTAAGTGCTGGCAGCAAAAAAAAAAAAATCAGGCTATACAACCAACATCTGCTGACCTAACAAATTTTTTGAAGCTTATAAATAAGAACAACAGCAGACATTTCTGAAAAGGTTCACAGTCCTCACTGATATTAAAATATTTTGTTATACTGAACTTGGATCTTGTAGCTTCCACCAAGTTTAATTGGATATCCCTTAATAGACTGAATGTAAAAGAAAAACAAACAATTAATTTCTCCTGAATGTGGCAAACAGTAAGAGGACCGATTGCTTATTGACTCTCCTTTGCTCTTTGTCTTTCAATAAACAGGAGCACTGTGTGTGTGTATGTCCCATGGCACTGGACCTTGTTTAACCAGGGTCTGCCCTGACACCCCCTTTCTGGTGGTGAGGAAGAGCTAACAGCTCTCAGAGCCCAAATCTGCTATTCCTGACTATACACAGCAAAACTTTATGGGGGAACTGTCCATTTGCTCTCCACTTGGCCAAGTGCTCTCTTATTCTAAAAATAATTTTAACAAGCTAAATACTCAGACAATCTCATCTCTTAGGAAATTATATGAAACTATATTGTGTTCAGTCCATAAACTGGTTCATAAGAGGCCTAAGTATAACATTTAACAAGGCTCAAGACTTTAACTTTAGAAATTTGTACTGAAGAGTAGAGAAGCATTATGTTCCGAAGGCTCTCCCTCTCCAAAAGGATATTACAAGAAAATAGCACTCAATTTTCAGCCTGCCCCTTCAAATGCTCAAGGCTGAAAACTGTGGCAGCTTCCATCTTCTTATCTGCTAGTGCTTCCTCCTCCTTATCAGGTGCTTACAGACAGCAATAGGATGATAGGGAAGCTGCTGCTGGTGCTGCATCAGAAAGCAAAAAGCAGCACGGATGCGTATAAACATGTAATTCAACCAAGCCAAGCTCCAGTTCCCCACCTGCTTGTATGAGGCCAACAAATCAAGAACCAGTTGAGAACAAACTTGCCTAAACCCTCACATGTAAATTGTTCTCCTGTCAGAATACACAGATACAGGAAATTGGATTAATTCATGCCCCCAAAAAAGGGCAATACAGTCCTTCAATACCTTTTCACTTAATGGAAAGGACAGGCTACAAAAATGCTTTAAACAATATTCAACCCCGAGATAGTGCTTCCCTTTCTCTGATTGGTATAACATGTTTGTCAAAAAAGAGCTCATACATCGCTTGGAAATAGATAAAAGTCACCACAGTGGTCGTTATTGAAAAAAAACATACCCTGCGCATGCACCATCGACCATGTTCAACCTGTGACCATTTAAAATCCTCAGTAAACAACATGCACAGAAAGTCAATTGAATTTAAGCTCTAACTCTGAAAGGGAAATAAACTTCCAAGAAACATGATGTATGAAACTTCACATGGATCTCATGGTCCTGGACAACAATGGGTTGCAGGAAAAAACCCCAAACAAAACCCAAACCCTATTTTCTTTTTCACTTTTTTCCCCCACTCTGAATTCTGTCACACAAAGCGTGTATTTTATGGAATGCCAGTGCACTAACAAATATAAACTCAAAATCAGGCTTTTTCCTTAGAGAATAGCTGAAGTCATCCTTCCGTCATTCCTGGTCTTAAATTAATCAGGAATATAAACATCATGTGTCCAAGCAAAATGGATCAATAGATACTATGACAACACAACTTACAAACAGAGCCCAGTCACTGAACAGCTCACCACTTAAGTTTTGCACCAAATTGAGATTTTTCTCTTTTATTTAAAAACCTCAGAGATGACTAATTAGGCAAAGCAACAACAAAAAAAGCTGTATCTGCAGAAAGACAGGAGCGTGCAAAGAACAGTTTCACATAGACATGCTTCTTTATTGAGAAAATGAATTTTCTGTTGATGAGGTAAAGTGGAATCTAGATCAAGATCTACCCCCATGCATGATAACAGTGAAAAAAATAACCTACCTTGGCCATGTGTCTTGAGCACACAGACATTTGCTGCAGATGCAAATATTTTTTGCTAAGTTTCGTGAAAAAAAAGAGGTAGGTATAGTTTTTCTCCATAGAACAAAGTTTCCATTGGAAGCTCATGCCAATCCTTGCACATTTGCCAATCAAGCAAGTACTTTCTTGTATGTCTCTTCTAAGCACTAAAGCCTGTGTTAAGCTTTGGAATTGAGGATAGATCTTACAAAATGGTGTGTGCAGAGAGGAGCCCCGCAAAGCAGAGAGGTCAGGGGGTGCTCACCCCACATCCACGTGTCAGGGAGGGTTTCACACTATCCCAAGCTGCAAGGCTGGCTGAAAGAGAAGGTAAGTTTCCTGTGCTTCTATGTCAATTCTGCAGGAGTGTGTAAATTACTGCCATGCTACCATGGCAGGCAGGAAGAAATCCTGGACTGGCATCCTGGAGTCCTGACAACCATCCTGACACTGAGATTCTGATGATGTGCAAAGATTATGGCTATTACCCATTAATTTTACTGCTGACATGCAAAACATCATGATTCATTAAGCACACCTATGCAGATTTTATGCGTTTCCTGTGTGCCATGCAAACTACCCTGAAAAGGAACCCCTTGAACTTTCTCTAGGAATGTGCTGTTTGGGTGAAAGAACACATTTCATAGGGATTATGTGGAATAATCTCTTTGCCTTCAAATCAATGAGACTCTTGACAAAATAAGGTAGAGTTCAAGGGATCTGGAAAATATCCAAACCTAGTCCATAATCCTTCTTAACTGAGCAGAAAAAAGAGTTCTACATCCACTCTGATTTTATATTAAGATTGCCAGGGCAGCCTCTGATACCATTTTGATTTGGGGTACGTGCATAATCTCACGGGTGAGGGGAAAATTGTTTTCTAACCGCATTGGTTTGCTGAATTGAGGTGCTGTGTATTTGTCAGCACTTCTCCCTTGGATATACACCTGGTTCCCACTACTTTGGTTCTACTTCAGTGAGATCCTCAGGTAAATTCAGATGAAAACTCCCATGGCAAATCAGCTTGCCAAAGCTTGTGCAGACATCAAGAAATATACAGAGCAGAAGGTAAAAACCAATTGCCTCTCTGCCCGGGCAGTGACGGTTCTGTGAGTCTCTCCAGCTCAGAGCTAGGTTTTGTTTGGCACTAACAGAAAGGAAAGAGGCTGCGTAATGATTAGTGTTTAGCAAGACCCACCTCAGAATCTTAGAAAAACACTGTTGTGGGTTCAGAAAACAACCGTTAAGATTAACTATGAGATCACCATCATTTTTTTAAAACTGAAGTAATTTTATTATAATTTTTAGACCTAAGATTCAAATCCTACAAATTCTTGGTACTCGCATGAAAATCTTTTTCCTCTAAATGTAGTTAAGATACTAAGTTTTCCCAGAGGATCATAAAGCAACTATTAAAAATAATCAGTCACACAGGGCATCTCATTAAGAACTAAATTGACATAGATTTCAATTAGTCTCATTTCTAAATAACATAACAATAGACCTATTGGGGCAGACAGCAAGATGTGAAGCTTCCTTTGGCTCTTTTACAGATTCTGAAAGAACTGAGAAAAAAAATGCACCTGGACAAGAAGTTACCCAACTCATAAAACACACTGGCATGTTCTGACAACAAGGGAAAGACACAAGCTTGTATAGGTTGAGGTAAAGCTAGGTAATATAGGCCAGACTATATTTTGAGTAGAGGTTTTACATCTACCTGTCATACCTCTGCTGAAAACCTCTATGACTGTCCTGGGACCCTGACACAGACAGGAGCCTGGGAAACATAGGAAGAGGGAAAACATAAGTGTTTATCCCCAGTATCATTCCAGCCTCCAGGGACCTGCAGCTGAGGGAACTTCCTAAACTAACATTTTGAATAACTCTTGATTAGTGTTTCTCACCAAGTTTTTCTTGGTAAGCAGTGTAAATGTTATTCTGTCCACAACATTTTGGCTGCTTGCTTTAAGGTTTATTAAGTTAAAAAATTCAGAGCAGGACTTGCCTCATTTCCTGTTGAGGAACAATTCCTGTAAATAATTTGTTTTGTAAAGTTTTTGTTCACTGCTTCCTGGAACCTGAAGAAGATCTCTTTGCCTAAGCATGATGCACTGATATTTGTCCTGAATCCCAGAACCAAGCCCAGCAGACTCTCTCTGTAGAGGGGGGAAGATGAAGTCCAGTGGTACTAATGAAGCAAAATGTTGGTTCACAAAGGTAGACAAACAGACATGAAGGTCTTCTATTTAAATTGCCAGGCTCACTCATGAGTCCCTTCCTGCCACTGATTAACCTTTTTTTTCCCCTCTTCTCTACAACCTTGATGTGAGGAGGTGATGCCAATCCCAGCAAATACCAAAGGACAGGTAAATTCCAGCCTTAAACGTCAAATTCACTTCTGTTACCCAGCCAGGAGCAAAGTCCAGAAAGTGGTTGTAATGCCCTATTATTACCATTATTTTTATTATTATGAGACGCATTACAAACTTTTAAAGTATGTTTTAGATGCAAATTACCATAAAACAGCAATGGCCCAAATAGTACCTATAGCAGATAAATTCTCAGTTTATCTGAAGGGACTTTCTCAGAATAATCAATGTGTAGTAGTTTTGTAAGCAAGCTAATAAGCAAATTAATCAAATACAAACGCAGCATTATCTAGAAAATTTGCAATAGGCACATGGTGCTTTCTTTAGCCTAAATGTCTACTTTCTCAACGCTTTAAAGAGAGGGCAGCGATACAACCCATGATTCAGGATGCACTGCTGCTTCCCTCTGTGCTTGATTCACAGACAGTGTGAATGCATGTTAACTTCCAGCTAGGAAACATGTTGTTTCATTTTAAACTATAAAGGCTCTTGCTCTTAATTCTACAGATCTTTCAGTGACAAAGATCATGACCACGGCACAGATGAGTGGTGCAGTAGGAAAGAGAGCCCTGTGCAGTCAGAGTAGTGTCAGAAGATGCAAAACGAAAGGTTACTAACCTAGAAATTTTAAGGAAGCCTGCTTAATGTTGGGTATGCAATTTGCAAGCTTCTGTGATACATCCTTCACAAGAGCTAAGCAGTCCTTTAATTTATCAGAACATGTGCTTTCCTTTTGGATGAGAGACAGAACCAGCGGCTATTAAAAAGACTATTCATTATAAGATTATTCGCATTAGCAGCATTTTCCCTCATTGCATTAGCGATAATGGTCATGGTATTGACCCCGTGTTTGGTACAAGTTAGCTGGCTTACATTAGCAGGCACGTAGTTCACATTAATATGAATCATGAACTCCTGCTAGTGAACTAAAACACAACGTAGCAGGAACAAATGGCTGTAAACAACTGCTTGACCAGAGATCCCAATCCCTCGACAGTATTCTAGAGCAGCAGGAAGAAGTTTGGCACATAGATAAAGGTCTGTTCAGTGACAAGTCCTGCGGTTTTCGTGCCTAAAACATTGGCTGGTAGGTCAGTCCAGAACACGGTTGTGTGTTTTCAAAGGTACAACCTGAATCCTCCCCCGAGTTGTGCATCAAGTGATTTAACAACCGACTTTGAGAAACGCTCAACTCTCATTGTATAAAAGACAAAGATTTTCCTGAAATCTCTAATGTTTACATCTAGCTGTGTCAATCTGCATCTGGGATCCAATTAGTGGGGTCAGCTAGTGTTTCTTACAGGGAGGATGACTTAATTGCCTTTCTACCTTTTGCCCGCTTGCCAGGTTCCTTGCATACATTAAGGCCTCGTACTCCTCACCTGAAAATCACACCCCAAGCCTTAAAACACACCACCACTACAATCCACAACAAGTCATCATTTTTAATGTTTGAGCTGAGCTGTCCCGACAGACTTCTCAGCCAGGATTAAGTACACTTCTAAAGTGTGCTTTTGTCATGCATCAGATTGCCATATCAGCTGTCAGCGCAGCAGAACATCACTGCAAGTTACAGAATCACAGAATTGTAGTGGTTGGAAGGGACCTCAGAGATCATCGAGTCCAACCACAAAAAAAAAAAAAAACCAAAAAAAACAAAAAAAACCCACCAAAAAAAAAAAAACACCACGCAAAAAAAGCGGACGCGCCCCGGGAAGGGGGCCCGGCCACCGCCTAAGTAAATAAATAAATAAATAAATTAAAAAAAATAAATAAATAAATAGAAAAAAAAAAACACCACCAAAAAATAAAAATAAAAAATAATAATTAAAAAAAAAAGAAAACAACAAACAAACAAACAAAAAAAAAAAACCAAAAAAACAACCATCTGGGCA
>NW_015090977.1:6843376-6868979 GCF_001431845.1 Calidris pugnax
GGGTCCGTCCCTCCAGCCAGTTTTTAACCCAGCAGAGGGTATTCCCATCCAAGCCATGGGCAGACAGTTTCTCCAGGAAAAACTTACCTTAACTGCTCGCTCACCATCACTTGGATGGCAGCACTACAGCTACGTGTTGTGCCAGGTAAAGCATTTCAGGAGCTTTAACTCCGAAGGAAGAGAACTCGGGGCTAGATTGAGACACGATGAACAGGGAAGGTGGTGTAGAGCTGCATCTGATACCCCCCACCATGTGTAATACACGTGCAGAGTGGGAGGATGTTACAGCCACCACGGACAATGCAGAACAGTTAACACTTTCCTCTTGTCTTGGTCATAAAACCTCAGCACTTTATCCCCTTTTTTCCCCCCATGCCTGCATTTTGTTTATATACATGCATCTATATGCACACATACAACACACTATTAAATAGGTATTTTATCATGTGATTTAACTCTTTGCAGTTGCCCTGAGTATTTTGGAGGCGAGAAAGCCTCACATGCAACTGCCACTCGTCTTGGTCATAAAACCTCAGCACTTTATCCCCTTTTTTCCCCCATGCCTGCATTTTGTTTATATACATGCATCTATATGCAGACATACAACTGTTAAATAGGTATTTTATCATGTGATTTAACTCTTTGCAGTTGCCCTGAGTATTTTGGAGGCGAGAAAGCCTCACATGCAACTGCCACTCCGTGCTCTAAGAAGTGTTGGTCAGGAAAAATGCAGGGAGATAAATTAATTTTTGGAAAGAGGTTATGCAGTTATGTCCACACACTGTGCCCTTTATTAATCTAGGCAATTTCACATGATACTCTGAAACCAGCATTATTTTGGAGAAGCTGGTTTAGAACAAGAAACACTGTAGAATCACACACAATGAAGAGAATACAGCCATCCTATTGGGTATCACTAGAAGACAAACAAAACCCTTTATCTCTGTCTATATCCAGTTCCACAGTGTGAGGGGAAATGCAATAAAGGGATCTGACACTATTGACCTGGCAAGGCAAAATCTTACCTATTAGTTCTTTAGGTAAACGTTAGTGCCCAAAGTGCAAAGGAACAGAAAACAGGACTACTGATTTTAAGTACAAACCACCCATATGCTGCATGGAGCCTAAACATGGGACACCACTAGGTTTCCATTAAGTGATTTTTGGATATTGTTGAAAGCAGAATAACAAACTAAAAGCTAGAACAGATAAGGATTTTATTTGCTGGCAACCTTCTCTCCCTGCCCCTCCTCCCCCCTTCCCCCCCAGCTGCATCTGATACCCCCCACCATGTGTCATATATGTGCAGAGTGGGAGGATGTTACAGCCACCGGGGACAATGCAGAACAGTTAACACTTTCCTCGTCTTGGTCATACAGAGTTTAAATAAGCTGGGTTTAATTTATTTTTCGTATTTCAGAGTTTTTAAAACCAGACATACAGATAAAACATTTTTTCTCCCATCTCTTTGCAAAAAACTTCCATATTGAACTATGCCAGTTTTTAAGTGAAAAATATCAGGCAAGCTTAGACATATTTTGATGTATAATCAAAACTATCACTGTAGAATTTAAATAAGCTGGGTTTTAATTTATTTTTCATATTTTAGAGTTTTTAAAAACAGACATAGAGATAAGACATTTTTTCTCCCATCTCTTTGCAAAAAACTTCCATATTGAACTATGCCAGTTTTTAAGTGAAAAATATCAGGCAAGCTTAGACATATTGTGATGTATAATCAAAACTATCACTGTGTTTATCTTCATGTTGCAGAGCATCTTATACACAGCACTGTGGGAAACCTAGACTGGAAAGCATCTGTGCTTTCAGAATGAGCATTTCATTTGTTAAGGCTCACACTCCTTCAATTTACAGAGGAAACATTCACCTAAAGAAAACATCTCTGCCATTGAAAGCCACCTCTGAATTTTAAAACAGTTATCAGTTCATGGCAAAGGATTCCCACGGAATAAGAACTTAAAGAGTGTCCATAACATCTCCCCCAAAACCCTCACATCCTTTCATATTTATAAATAGCAGATTGTATATTTATTAACATTTATCTATAATTATATAATTTTATATATAATGTATTATTATCTGTACCTTGCTTTCTGACCTTGTTAAGTTATCAGCTCATGGGAAAGGATTCCCATGGAATAAGAACTTAAAGAGTGTCCATAACATCCCCCAAAAACCCTTCACATCCCTTCATATTTATAAATAGCAGATTGTATATTTATTAACATTTATCTATAATTATATAATTTTATATATAATGTATTATTATCTGTACCTTGCTTTCTGACCTTGTTACAGCCCAAACTTAATTCTTTCAGGGTGATTAGGGTGTAATTTTCCATTTCAATAATGTAGGATGCATACAACACATACAACTTTAACATCCTATACCCCTCGATGCACCAAGCTTTGCCCAGAACTGGAAGAGCTGCACCAGACTAACACTATTTTAGATGACCACAGTCAGATGCCACAGGGCAGCCAAAAGCACAGCAGTGGAACGAAGAGCCACGAACCCCCCTTGTGCAAACCCCCACTTACAGATCCTCTGCACAGACATACAGCCAGTGTGAAAGGAAGTTGGCCAAAGCACAATCTAGTTAATTGCATTCACTGAATACACGTATTGAAAACCCTCCTCTGAAAGACACTTCAATGACATATTTGGTCCTTGCCTTCTCCCATTTTAAAAAAAAAAAAAAAAAAAAGGCATTTAGCTGTAATCAGTTCTTTGTTTTACAGAGTTCGGAGAACATTTTTTTCTTTCCTTTGAAGGCTACTTGTTTGAAAGATCAGGTGAGACTTTGCCAGATAGTGAAGATGACTTCTAGTGCAAAGCAGAACTTTTCAATTTTGCTCATAGATTTTTTTCTTGTATGCAGGCACCTACTTTAGAAGACACATTGATTTGGGAAGCAGTAAGTACCATTTGCTTATAATTAAAGACTGCCTACATTGATTAATGTGCATGTATATAGAACACACAAAACAGAACACAGGGAGGAATGAAGAAAAAATGCCTGACCTATTGGCAGAACAAACAACTCACTTTCCCCATTTTCTCTGATGACACACTGTTTGCCTGGAACATACCCGTCATGTACATTGCAATTCAATACAAGTTCTTGTAATCAACAAAATCATTAACAGAAGAGACCATCTCCTCCTGTGCCCTGGGTTGTGGATGGTAGGTTTTAATTTACTAAATGAAGACAACCTCACTGAGAGGAAGATCCTCATTTTGAGAGAGGCATGCTCTTGGGCACCTGTGTTATCAGCCAGCTTCTCTTGCCAAATGCAGCTGAAATCAAGAAGGTCAAAAAAGCATCTCTCTCCCTCCCAGAGAACAGCTTGACCTCTCCCACCTGTAAGTTTTAATCAGTCCAAATGAACTGACCTCCAGTCTTCTCCAGTTTGTTTGTACAAGGCTGAACAGCTACAAAATAACCACCTCCCATAAAAAGACTGCAATGTTAAAGCAGAGAGAGGTGAAGCCACTTAAGAGCTTACCCCTCTTTGCTTTGGTATTCTTGAGTTAAATGATTACATTGAAGTCTACCTGTCAGCAGCCCAGCCAGAAACACAAAGCCGAACTCTAGCTCCCAATTTTATCCTCCCACTTCCACATTTGGAATAACACCTCACACTATCACCACTGCAAGGAGTAACAAGGCTTAATGCAGGGGCCATGGGCAGAAGAGCTGTGCAAAGTAAGTGAAACAGGGGACAGAAGAGCATACACTTCAGTGAGATGTGAACAGGGAAGTGTTTAAAGTGGGATAAGGAAAGGGATGACAAAACCATAAAGGGAACACTAACGCGGCTCTAAATATTTTAAGGATTACTCACATGTGTTCAGAAGGTAAGATTTATGAGTAGAAAAAAGCAGACAAGGGATTCGATGCAACATACTGATCAGCTGGATAAGAAATGCAATACCTTGGTTTCACGGACACAATTCCCCTGAAGCAGCAGAGCTGTGAGCCTTGGAACCAATCGTGCACAGTACGGCATCCTTCTTCTGCAGTCTTTGCAAAACTCACACAGTTTGGCTCCTTCTTTCAGGTCCTCTTTGAAAGCTTCGGGCTATTTTACCATACACCAACCCTGAAATAAAAGTTATGAAGGTCTTTAACCCAGCTATTAATTTTTCATTCTTAACAGTACCATTAAATCAGCCAACCCCCTCTGTCTCCTAGCTTTCAGGTTGAAAAAATTTGAGAGTTACACCAGGTTACAACACTAAAAATACCGCAAAGCCCAGGAATTACTGTTATATTTCCTTCCCCTACTCTTTCTGGAGAAGAGTCATGGGTGACCTGTAACACTGCACACACAGAGATATTTAACCTTGAGGCCTTATGTGCATCTCTGACTCCTTGTCATAAGCTTTTCTCTTCTACTTCCTGTTGGAGGATCCTGTGGAGCAAGTGGGGAGAGCATTTTGCAGCTCCAGGTTCTTCTCGCATTAATATTTTCTCCCCAAACTACTGCTTCTGCATGAGCAGTAACCAGAGGTGCACCCGAGAACATGAAAGCTGGCAGCAACACCAACACTCAGCAAGGCTGCTCTTCCAGAATGTATAGTTACTTTGAAGAGAATCACTGCTGTTTAATTCTTCACATGAGAACGGGGCTGGAGCTGGGTATTTGCTGTATTCCTCCTTAAAAACAGATGCAAACCCAAAGTATCATAAATATATCCTGCCACTGACAACCCTTTTCTAAGGCAAGATAACCCATCTAAGTGACAGATCCACATCTCCATCATTGGCTGTGATTCACAAGGCTGTATTCTGACGGGTGAGCCATTTGCTCAGCTGCTGTTAGGCTACAGCTGATAATTCAAGTGCATTCAGAACAGAACATTTGCTGAATTCACCTCTGTGCTTTTCATGACTCTGAGATACAGGCTTTGCCATTCATCAGGTTTGTCAGCTTATTTGGGCACAGCAGAGGCCAGGAGACTTATCTTTGCTCTAAGCAGGGAAGCAAAGATCCATACTGCAGTGCACCAAGCCAATTCTCCTCTTTAGCTATCTGTGCAGAAAATACACCACCTTCTGCACTGCCCTGAGCTGCTGAGCCCCTACCAACTGCCCTTCTTGAAAGCAACCTGTCACTCTCATTACACAAGACACTTGCAAACATATTATTCCCTGGCAAAAGATGCATTACAGGGAGCATACATTTACTCTAAACGGAATGGTCTTTTGTCTATTAAAAATGATAGAAAGTATCCATCAACCAGAATTTGGCCCCAAGTTTGACCTGCACAAACTCAAGTAGCACAGTTCACTGCTGCCCTCAAAGATTAAAATGATCAGATCAAAACAGCATCCAGGAAAGAAAGTTGCTCATCCTCATTGTAAACACAGAGAAGCCCAAATAATCATTTCTTTGAACAGTATGACTGTGACCAATCAAATTCTTTACAAATCAATTTTTATTAGGTATACTTGTCTGTATTATTTCATAAGGACACAATAAGCAACACAAATATAGAGATAATGATAACTATATTTAACCAGTATTTTGCAAAAACCAAAAAAGCATACAGGCTATATTAGTACATAAAGATTGGGTTAGGCTGCATTTTTGATCAAGATGAACCATGTAAGGATACAATAAGCAACACAAATATAGAGATAATGATAACTATATTTAACTAGTATTTTGCAAAAACCAAAAAAGCATACAGGCTATATTAGTACATAAAGATTGGGTTAGGCTGCATTTTTGATCAAGATGAACCATGACATTAGAAATCAAGTATTGAAACTATTTGCTCTATTCACCTTGATTTTTCCAAAAGAGTTCTCATATCTAAGAAACTATTAACCACTGGAAGGAAAAAAGCAGGTCAGAGCAGGACAGGAAAGGAACCTCTTAATCTCTTCTGTCCTTGAAGAGATACAGCTGTGCCCTATCGCAATAGGTAGCTGTGGGAAATAGTACTATTTCTTAAGGAGATTCTAATCTCAAAGCAAAATAAGGATCTTATCCTTTCTGGTAACCTTGAGTATATCTACTCTTGTAAAATGCATCATGGCTTATGTCAGGGGACAGATTGTTAAGAAAAAAATAATTAAGTGAAATGTATGCCTAAGAATCAGACAGGGAACAAAGTATTGATTATGTGGAGAAGCAAAGGGAGAACTTGAAATGGTGGCAACTGAAAGAAGCCCAGCACAGTATGCATGGAAAGAGTTTCTGGTCATTATGACCAGAATTACAACTCTACAAATAAACAAGGTTGGTTAGATTTCTAATTACCCAGGTTAAGATGAACAGGATTACCCTATATCCGATACACTTATTGGGGAAGCCCACAGCTATCATTTAATTAAGCATCATTTTGACTTCTGCAGAATTTGTGTTGACAGGATTCTCAACTGCATCCCAGTACTTCTCACGCAGTTAGCTCCAGCGAGGTCAGGGGAGTTAAAACAATTAAGTAGTGGGAAGGAAATTTAGATCCACTGTCTTCATAATTTTGAACAGCCATCTGACCACTCATCTATAGCTCATACCTTTACAACTTACTGAACCGAGGAGAAAGATCTTGGAAGGCATCAGGTCCTCATTTGGATCAAGATCTTCATGCTATACTTTCTTTAAACAGAGAGTTTGCTGGTGTGTGGCTGAGCAGAAAGTGGATGATCTAACGTACTGCCAGTTAATGTCCTCATGTCTTCTGCAACAGAACTCAGCTTGCGTGCTCCTTGGTTGCTTGGAGTTGTTATGGTATGTGTCACTATCATTTTCCTCCCTACATGACTTCAGAAAGTAGGATGTGTGCATGACAAGATGGTTAAAGGGAGAAAACCAACAAAGGGCAGAAAAGTGCCACTGGAAAAAGTGAGTAAGTAAAAGAACAAGTTCAGAGTCTTTCAATAAGTCTTTATTACTTTTCTTAAGACACCCAGAAACTGTGCTTCATTCAAAGTAGCAAACTATGTATTTTAAACTACTTCATGAGTTAGCTGAGTCTGGTATTTGAAGAATGAGTCTGCTCAGCATAAGGAAATTACAGTGGAGAAATTAGCTACAACATACTTGTAAATTGCTGACATTAAAAAAAAAAAAACCAAACAAAAAAGAAAGGGAAAGCAAACATTGCAGACTTACTGGTATATTTCCCCATATTTCCCCACAAGAAACAAAACCACCATTTATCAAATTTGGGATCCCTGTGAAATTCTAAAGAAAGCTGCAATTAAAGAATTAATGATGAAACACCCGTATTAGCAGCTGTCATGTTCAATGTAGTAATTAAGCAACTCAAAGCTTTTGTTAGAAAGGTATAAACACAACCATCCCTGTTTTACAGGCAGGAAAGGAATATGAAAGTTAATCATTGTCATCACCTAAATATAAACTCAGATGTATATGACTCCGAGTTTCATTCTCATTCCTTTGGATTATGCTTACTAGATCAGTTCCATTAAATTTATTCTCCACTCATGACACAGAGAAGGGCAGCAAGCACACAAGCTCCTTAACTCTGTGTACAGTTAGTACACAAAGCACCCTGTGGTTACTGAAGTAAATCGGAATTCTATCAAAATACAATATGAAAGATTAAAAGCACATCTGAGAGCAGGGAAGTCTGATCAATTGACTAAATCCACCAGTTTGTCAAAAATACCTTCCCCATGTGCAAAAAGGATAACTTCTCTACTTCACCAGAGGGCCAAAAAGGGTGCAAAAGTAGTACTGCTATGGAAAATATGTAGGTATAATACATTTATGTAAATATTTTTCCTAAATTCAACAGCCAGTAGATTTTCTGCATCTAGCTGTAAGCTGTCCTGGAAGAATTCCATCTGATTTTCACCTGACTTACTGAGTAACAGTGGTGGGATAGAAGCTGTGAATTGATATATGCAAAAAAAAGATTTTACAAAAGCTTTCTTGAGAAAAAAGTGACTAAGAATGCACAGAGAAATAAGTCATAATGTGCTAAAAAGTAGATGTACAACTTTAGTTGTAGCTCCTTTAATATGTGCTCGATACGTTTCCTTCTTTATCTTGGACAAGCACCCATAAAAAGAAGAAACAATTTAAGTAATCATAAGAAATAAAAATAGAATGAATGAAGACAGATGATTTTAATTAGAATTCTAGTACTAGAACTGCCCATATTTATCTGAGCCATTGAGGGCAGAAAAAGGGATTTTATGCATGTTTATAAAAGCTATCACACCATGACTTACTTTTTTTTTTTTTAAAGTACAGTTTATGCTGCTGCCCTCTATCATACGCATAAGCAAGTCCCAAACGGGTAGCATCACTCCTAAGAATAAGTACAGATACTGGAAAATCTTCCTAAAAACCCTGTCTACAAAAGAGAAAGTTCCAGACTCTGGTTTTGTTCTTGCTGCAACACTGAGCAATCCTGACATTCAACGCTGGGGAAAAGAATGAAGTTTTTGGGTGGGCAAAAGGTTATCACTATTATCATTCTTTACACAGACATACAAACTGATTTTTGCAGTGCAACTGTTCTATCATTTAAATTGAACTTTTACAAGAGAAAAACACTCCTTTAAATAAAGGAAGGGACGTGGAGAGCTTTATTCTGGTCAAGAAGTACTGACATTACAGGTCTAGGCAAACGGCAAGTGCTTATAGTCAGCCTCCTAAATCCAAATATATCACTAAAATTAGAATCTACAGACACAAACAGAAGACTAAGTTGTGCCCTGATTTAGTCACTGATAAAAGAATTATATTTATCAACATGTGGCACATCTGGAAGAGTTACAGCCACGAACCGGATGGGGAATAAATCAGGACAGAATTAGACCTCTGGAGCACACAGCTGTATGGTAGCCAGATGTGCTCTCTGTCAACAAACATAATCCCTTTCGAGTCATTGACTCCATCACCAGCAGAAGTGTCATTATTAGCCAACGCTGTGCAGGCAGTTTCACTAATGCACTCCCTTGGTTTCAGGGATAAACACACGTATAATCCTGCGCTGCACAAATCCCCCACGCTAAACAGGAGTCAGGCAGATTGGTCAGACCACCCAAACTGAAGGTCAAACAGTGCAACTCGTAAAATGTCCAGACTGCAAACCCTCTACTCACGCTGGTAAGCCAGGCTCCTTACTTTCAGTTCATCAAGTCAGTGGGTAACTGCTTGCCAGAGGATTCACAGCTTCGCCTCAGAATAGCAGAGGCACTTTTATCTCAAGAAACATGAAGCAATTGCCATAGTATATGTGACAATAAACTGGGGCAAAACAAACCGCGAATTTATACCTAGAAATACCACAGCCATCTCAGAGAACTGTCTCCGATAGATACCCAGACTGTACAAGATAGTTGCAGAGCCTGGACCATGTTCTATGTTTTGTGATTAAAAGAGCAATGATTCTTCTCTGGAAGATGATGACAGATCAGGTAACCCTGCAAGCTCTTTCCTAGGCTTGATATATGCTACTTCTAATTTTCAATAGCTACATAATGCATGGAAAAGACAACTAAAGTTTTACTTCTCAATGTGGATGAAGAGTACAACACTCAGCTCAAACAGAAGTTCAGATTCCTCCACTGCTAATCAAGGTAATCAGCATTTCACTTAAGTTATTGATGCCATTAGGATTATTTCTGGAGAACAGTATCACCCTAGCCTGTTTAAGGATGACAAAACATGACTCACGGCAATTTTATACAAGTATCACTTGCACTCTGAAAACAAAATAACCCAATGCATAATCTTTTTAATAAAGGAAAGCAAGTTTAAAGCTTCTTGACTGGCACTGCTATGTCTATGGAAGGAAGGAGCTGGAATGCCTTCCTAATTGATGAAGGAAAAAGCAAACATCAAATCAATGAAATGAGTTAATGTTCCCTGGAAATGACACTGAGGAGGCATTCAGAAATGTTTTCAAGGTGTATTATGCTAAAGTGACCAACATTTTGTACTAGGCCACCAAAAAATTCTACCATATTCAGTTGTCTGGCTTTAGGGATGGGAGTTTCAATTCAACAATTTAAAACATGATAGCTGCTCTTAGACACATGAAGATTACCTAGAGGTATACCATCAGAGGTATATAATGTTCATAAAAGGTCACCTCAGTGGTTCATACTATGTCCGTGGGAGAAAGGTGAATTACTTTCAGACAGGTGAATTATACTGACAGTTTTATTTGGCAGAATTTATTGGAAGAGATGAACAATTTTCTCTACTGATATAGAAGAACAACAGGGGAGCAAGCTTTACCATTAAAACCGGTATACATTTGAGATTTCTTTATGGATTACATTTTTCTAGGTTTAACTCTAAACTAAAGAATTTTTACCTTATTTCTTAATGGGAGAATTGTTCTCATGCTGTGCGTTGAGGCGTGTGTCATATTAATAAGCACTATGGAACTTCTTTCTAAGGCATGCCTGAAAATGGAGTTAAACATCCTGGTCCTAGGTTGAGCAAATAATGCATGAGCCTTTCCCAACACCCTTGTGAAACAGCTGCACAGTTTAACTGGTTTACAGACAGCTAATTACAGAGACAGGCACACTGGGGATTGGCCTACTCCTGGTACAGTGTCTTCTCCCAGCTTTAAAAAGACACTTGCATGGAGCTTCACAAATACAGTGAAATATTAGTGCTTGGTTTAGAAGCAGCATTAATTCACATTGCTTCCCCAGTGAAGGCTATTATTTTAATAGCTAGTATGAAATCCCAGGACTATCTTCTAAATTCTGTAAGTTAAATACAAGTGTTTCATACGCAGACAATAAAAGTCTACCCTGCTTCATATCTTCACTGGAATATCGAGCTCTAGAACATTTTATACTGTATACATGACAACATCACTCTGCCGAACACAGAAGAAATGCAGAGGGATTATTAGTCAGGAAAATCTTTAGCAATCCAATACATTCTTTGCTGCAGCTGTTTTCAGAATGGAAGTGATCATTACTCAGACTTGCCAGAATCCCTAACGGGGCGGAAAGTCATTCACAGTTCAGCATTTTCTGCCTAGAGACTGTCGGAGTCATGGTAGGCATGGAAAAAATCAGCACATTAGAGAGATTACGTAGGAGCAGAAATCTCAACTGGAGAAATAGGTAATTTTCACAGCACCTCCTTCCCTATTACGTAAGTGTTCCTAAAATAACAGAAATATTAGGCAAACCATTTTTTTGGTGGTGTTTACGAGTGTAAACGGACGTTTTATTTTAACTTTAATTTTGTATTTTATAGCAGAAAAGTAAGTTTAATGCCTGGTGATATGACAATAGCTAAGGGGCAATGAAAAAATCCCCTCCAGGGCTGCGTAAATGGCAATAAGAATAACAGAAATTGATAGGTATGCTTTCCCTATAGAATTAGATCAGATGATTGGCACAGGACACAGCAGTGTGAGAAGATAAAAAAAAAAAAATACACGTAAGGAAATCACACCGGAGATCTGGAGTAATTCTGGGTGCTGTGCTCAATTTTGCTTCTCCCTTTTACTTACCATGGAAAAATGCCAAGAAAATACCATCACCATTTAGCATGCTTCCCTCTGTGCACAACAGAAGCACTACCAGCCATCGTGAAGGGAACAGCTGACCTTCAACTTCTAGCCTCCAGAAAACCAGTCTAATTGGTGCTACAGGATTTCTCAGCAAGCTCTAGACTAGTGCTCACTGTACAGCTCATAAGTTGTATCAGGGCTTATAGCAGTCCATGTGAAAATAAACTGTTTCACTATAAACAACAGTGTTGGTTTCATACACCGCCTGTAATATTGAATTTCTAAAAAAAGAGTTCCCAAGCTGAGAATTTTATACATAATTGGATTTCAAGTAACAAAATTAGAGAGGGGGAAAAAACCCAGTAACAGTATCAGCCCCAGTTCATTTCTTGCTTATTTACATCTAAGCAGTATCAAGCAACTGAGTTGGTTATTTTAGAAAATGCCTGTGCTATTTCATTGAAATTACTAAAAGAAAATTAAAAGTCCCTTGGGCTAGATGAATCTGGCCTGAAACGATCACAAATTAGCCTTATCCACAAACCCTTTGATTCAGGGACAGAACATTTCCAATCATGAGTGGCAAACTCAGCATCCTCTACTATCTACAGCCCCCAGAGCCCCGCTCCCAGGAGCCAGGCCTAGGCACAGGCAGGGCAGAGCCAAAGGAATTTGTTTGCCTTCGGTTTCTTATTGGAGTGAGGCTTTAATCTCTGAATGTTTGCAAAATCCTGCCTAACAACGACAGCCTTATACCTTTTCCCTCCCGACAGCCATTTTGTTTTATTGGGGTTATCGAGGCAGGATTACTTAGGAGTTTATTAACACAAAGCCACCTAGAGCATTTAAAAAAAAAAAAAAAATCAACACACTTATCTATACAGCTAACATCATCTTGGGCTAACAATGATTTTCTAGCTAGGGATTCACATTTCCTTGTTAGTGCTAAAAGCTGACTCACCTGCTGAAGCAGGCCAGGCTGGCCATTCCAGCATCTATTGCAGCATCTATTGCTCTGCTGACAGGACACAAAGAGACAATACAAACCACTTCTTTAAGGAACTTTCTGAAAGTGAGAGAAACACTGCCTTTAAGGATTTGGTGCTTTAATTAGTGGGGAGAGGAAGAGGCGGGTCCCTCAGCTGAGGCCGCTCCTCTCTCCCTTGTTCCCCCTCAGGCCATGGGGCCGATGGCCCCACCCTAATGCCCGGGGCCGCCATTTTGTTTTCCTTCCTCAGGCCAAGGTTCCAGGTCGCCTCTACAGCGGCCTAAGCAGGGTGGTGCCGGCAGGAATGACTGCTAGTTCCCACCTGCCCCGCTGAGATGCTCAATGTGCCATAGGGAGGATGTATTTGCAGTGAGTTCTCGTTAAATTACCTCATGAAGACCCAGGTACTGGGAGTTACAGGTGATTCCTGTGGGGAGGGCTGAGCTCGATGCTGTTGCTGAAAAGGCCATGAGGGAGACCAGCCTCCATGGTGTGTGAAGTTAGAGCCTGAGTTCTTTTAGCTTCATCCTGTTATGCTGCTTGTTTCTTAAATCAGAAAAATTTTTGGGCAGCCTTGTGTGCTTACACCTGTGTCAGAAGTGGCACTGCCTCCAGACACAGGTTGGCCTTGGTGCTCTCCTCAGGCTGGGAGGAGGTGGGTGGTGAGGGCTGGGGCTCAGGGCTCTTTTACCTGAGGGATGTTACCACATGCCCCTTCAGAGGGTTTGGTTCTGGAGAATATCCAGGGGAGCCTCTTTACTGACTTCTTGCTGCGTTTTAAGAGACTTCTCTGCAATCTGTTGTGCCAGTCACAGTCAGAAGGGTTTCAACCTGAGGTAAATGAGAGTGGATGGAAAAAAACACCTTTAGCAGGAGAGTGGGACTTAACAAAAAAAATAAAATTTGGGAAACAAATCCCAAATATAGCCATTTCTTTGCCACGCAGAATGAGCTAGTAGTGCTGCATTTTGCAGCATGTTATGTTACTTTTAAGGCCTAGCTCACCTTTATTTCTGTGCCTATCTGACAGATTTCCAATGCTTTATTAGGCTTTCCTGGTTGGAATTGATTTTTTTCTTTAAAAGTTTTTTTCCCTGATCAAGGATTTTTCTGCATTAATGAAGCAGTATGTTTTTGTATCTATAAATGGAATAGCATACGCTACACAGCAAGTGAATGGGGAGCAATAGAGGAACTTCTGAGAAAAAACACCTCTTCCACCAGCAGGATCAGCAAATGGATGGAGTCAAGAAATATTTTGTAAGACATCAGTGTGGCAGGAGTGCTGTGTATGGGCAGTACCTCATTAGCCTTAGGTTACCATAGTATTTGCTTTGTGAACATTGTCCTGTAATTCAAAACCAAAGCGGTATTGCTTTCTTGTGTTTTTTTGGTATTAAGTTAGAAAAATGTGATATTTAAAAACATTTTTCACTTTCTGTATATATATATATTTTAATCCTTCTCAAGTTTTCTGTTGGCAGTCCTGTAAATGTTACTGGTGGTGTGGTGTTGCTGATCCTGCTAATTGCTGTGTAGAACTCAGGTTGATTTAGTGAGCTCAGTTGTTGTTTTGCTGCTAACACAGATATCCATTCCCTCTTTCTGGCTTCCTACCAACCCGTGGTGAAAGCTTGCTGAATAAGAATGTTTGGCTGCCCAAGTTTAACTCATTGGGGTTATTTTAAAGATAAAATGCATAATGGTGTTGTGTGTGAAACATTCAGCTTTAATCCTTCAAAGAGACATTTAAAAAGAATCAAACCTAAAGCAAACCTCTTGTGCTAGATAGTTACAGCCTGAGAATCCTGAAGCCCTCTCGGAGGAACTCTGCTTCAGAGAGGTGGCAGTACAGGACAATTAGATAAGAATTTGGTCGCTAGATGAAAGGAAAAGTGAACTTCTAAACCCTTATGGGAGCAGCACAAATTGATTTACCATGAAGTGCAAATGATCAAAATGAGTAAAATGCAAGTATGGAGCAATTTTGCTGCCTTCTTTTTTGCTTCTCTTTCCTTTGTCCAGAGGCAAAAAGATAACATTGTGCACTTTAGTAATTTGTTTTTTAAATTGAAGATTTGTATATGGTTCTAAGCAGTCTGTAGCAGTTACTTCACCCACAAGTTACCATTAGGACTTCACCCTCAGGGTATTTGTATGTGAAAGCAATTCTCAGTAATGGCAAGAAGACCCATCTGGTTGACTGAGCTGTAGTTGAGCTTGGTATTTGTATTTGTTGGTAAAATATGCATACAGAATTCCTGGGCAGGTAGTCTGAGGAGAAAGGAGATGTGCTTGCAGGTCAACTCCTGACTTGAATCAATGTGGCTTTCCAAGGGTCTGGTACAGGCGGAGTTTTCCTAGGGTGATGTTAATGCCTTATGTTTTAAATACACTGACCCTGAAAACCTGGCTACATCATTGTCAGAGAAATAACGTTCAGAGTTAGGGCCATGCAGCCCAGGTGCTAAATCGTTTTGCCTAAAGCTTCAGTGAGTCTTACATCATGCGGTAGGTTTTGCAATGCCTCAGTCAGATGAAGGCCTTCAGATGTTTACGCATTTGAAAGAAGTTGGCTTCTAATTTCTGTACTGAATGAAGTGCTTGAAACTTTAAGTACCCATTCTGCTGCAGGATGAAAACAAATATGAGACTTAAGTGCAAACATTCCCTGGGAACAGTATAACAGGCCTGCTGTTTTTCAAATAGTAAAATTTTTCCTAATTGTTTCCCTTAAGAGACTAGTTAGAGCAGCATAAGCACCTTTCTAGCCCTGTTCACAGCTGTGGGAAGTGTGGCACAGCTGTGTTGTATTATATCTGAAGGTAGGACACTGGATCTTACTCAGCAGCTCAGCATGCCAATATTAACCTAAATGTTTAGGATGAGAGTTGCAGTCTCACTGTTTTAAAAGTTTTTTCCTGATGTGCTTCCTTTTTTTTTTCCTCCATTGGTCAGTGTTTTGCTAAGGATGCATGTTTCTGGCTGAAAGAATCCTGCTGGGTCTGTCTCTGTGTACAGATACACCCAGTAAACCTGGGCAGACAGTGAGCGAGTTGGGCTCTTAGTAGCTGAGGCAACGTGTGACCTGTGTCCTGCTTCCTCCGAGAGGCTCAGGTAGAACTTTTTAGGTTGAAACCACAGAGCAAGCCTGGGAATGAACTCCTCACACTGTGGGAAGTAGCAGCTGAAGCAATGGGTAGAGGAAGGACATAGTCCTGATTGGTGCTGATAGAAATCAAGGAAACTGGGTAGGTTGTGATAACAAGGGAGAATGAGGTCAAAATGATTTTTACATCTATATCTTAAAAGCAACAGAAGCTTCCAGGAAGGTAGAAATTGAAGAAACATAAAAAAGGGATAGAGAGTGGCAGGAGGATTCATTTGCTGTGTGAATTAGCGCGTAACATAACGAAGGTTAGATGATTCATCAGTGAGGCACAAGTGCTTTTCAAGGCCCAGGCTACCTACTGGGAAGCTCCCACTGATTTTTTTTTTTAACTGGTTTTGGGTCATGGAAAACTGAGACGACTTCTGATGAAGTTATGCATTTTTAAATGTGATAAGCATATACAAAAGCTCTTCTGTGTGATTCCTCCAGGAAGCAGTAGGAATACAGATGAAGTTTTTAAAACAAAGCCCTGTGCAGGTCAGGTCATGTAACATGGGAGAATTGTGTATGAGATCTTAAATAGGCATATAATTATTAAACCAATGATTACTCTTGCTGGAACAGGGATAATGTTAACAAATTTGTATTTGATTTGTATTGTATTTAACAGCAGTTAGCACAAGACTTCTTGGTCATTATACAAGACCTTATGTATGATTAATAAAAAATTAGTAAATTTACTTGGTGAAAGAACATCCTTCGAAATTTGAACTATCAGGCCATCCTTGAAGATGTGCAGAGTTTAAATTACTACCAAGCTGGGAGAAACAGAAATGCTTTTGTTGACATGCAGGTTATATGCAATCTTCTCTTTCTGTCCCCATGTTGACTGGGTAGTTCTGCTAGGAAGGTTTTGTCATAATGTTGTTATAATGGTAGCATGGCTTATCCTGCTGCTTTGATCAATGCTTTTTGTGTTCTATCCCTGCTCTGTTTTGATGTGATCCTGTTTCCTGGGATTTGTGTGTCAATTGTTTGCAAACATACGACTTGGAAGGTGTAACTGTCACCAGTTACATTAATATTTATAGTATATTTGGGGTGTGTGTGTGTGTGTCCCAATGTGTAAACGCTGCAGCAACTCAACAGCCATTATTTATATGCAGTCAAACAGGATGGTTCATAGGTCTGTGGCATCCAGTGCTGAATCTCAGAGTTTGATTACAGGAGACTCAGGAATTCGAGGTGACTACCTGACATACCGAGGAGGGGTTTATGGAGGTGAACTTAAGAGGCTGAACAGTAGCAACACATACCTTTTAAATAACTTTTATTCCCAGAGAGGTCTTAAATCTTAAAAAAGAGATGTAGTAATTTCCACCTTATTTTACAGGTGGAGAAACTGAGGCACAGAACGATGACAGGTCCTCTCTATCACTACAGTGGAGGGACAGACCTTGTAAAAGAACTTGGATTTTTTGAGTCTTAAATTGGCGGTTTCTCTAATGACATTGGAATATCAAGGTGGACAGTAGTTTTCAATCTCAGCTCTTGAAACCTCCCTTCCAAATTTCAAGGGACTTGCATGAAATTTTTTGTGGGTCCATGTGCAGGTTGCTATGTGGTGTGCACAAACCTGATTTTCTTAAATCTTTTTGTGGATCTCTCACGAATAGTTTGTGGTCCCCCTCCCTGCCCCCCAGAGGAGTGCGAACCACAGGATGAGAATTGCTGGTGTAGGAGTGTTATTAGCCCAGACTGCCAGGGCTGAAGTGTGAAGGAAAATGTGTTTGAAAGCAGGTCTGGACTTGTTAGATTAATGCTCTACTTTGCTCCTCAGATAGCTGCAGCTGAAAAGCTTAAGTGGAATTCTGTTGTACATGTCTCACTTCAGACTAGGTCAGAAATGGAAAGTTTTGAGCTTTTATTTGTGGATGCCACCTGTGTGCCCACAAGTGGTACAGGTTGGGGCAGGGATGGGGGTCTTCATGTGGGCAGCTGTGCTTGTTGCAGGAGTCAAAACTGGGAGGAACTTAGATGGTGACAGGCAGACACCCCTTTAGTGTCCTGGTATTTCAATAGTGGTTTGCAGCTTGTGTTCAGGAACAGCTTTAGCAAGCTTGGCCATTGCTGGGATTATCACCCCAGTTGGAAGTGCTGACAGAAAGCTGCCTGCCAAGTGCAATGAGTGTGGGGTTTAAAGGAAAACAGGCTGTGTGGACAGTGTGTGGGATTGGGAGCAGGGATTTAAGCCTACATATAGAGCTGTGGGGTTGTGGAATGAAGGGCTGGACAACGCTATGTAGGCTTTATTAGTGGGTTTTTAAAAAAATAAGGTTTTTGAAAGATGAAAATAGCTTTTGAGTTGAGGCTTTTAAGCTCTGGCTGAAGCAAATATATGCTGGTATTGCAAGGAGCAGCTCCAGAGTGTGTTATATTTGTTTTTTTCCTTTTGGAATGTAATTTATTTTTCTGCAGATTCTGTCCTCTTCCAGCAGATTGTTTGATAGCCTCAGTGTAGGACTAGGAGACTGCATGGAAACTGTAGCTCTCTTGCTGGCTGTTTCTGCATGTTTAGATGAGGTCGGTGGGACATTAATCCGGTTATGAAATGAAGAGGTTGTCCATGGCAGAATGGCACCTGAGTGCATGGTCTGAGTGTTTGTGTATTTGCTGTTAACTTGGGCCGGATATAAAATGGGAACAGTAAATCATTCCTTGTTATCTATCTGCAGCTGGTTCTCTTTGCTCTGAATTAAATACCAGGGGACTTGCAGTGGAGTACAGCACGGATGATGGAAGTCTGGGTCGAGCAATGCCTTAGAAAAATTTTGTGGAAAAAGCTCTCAAAAAGCTCTCATTATTCTCAACAAGCACACCATGCCCACCCAGCACAGAGCTGTTCCGTGGTGGTATCCATGCTGGTCCCAGGGCAGAAGCAGAGTGCATCAGTGTGTCCTGCATTGCATTGTAATGGCTTTAGTGGGTCTGGTGTCTGAGTGACCCGAGTACCTGTTCTAGCTCTAGGGTTCCCAGGCAATGGTGCAGAGGGTCTGGTATCTGAGTGAGACTGCCCTGACCCTAGCTCTAGGGTTCCCAGGCAATGGTGCAGTGTGGGCTAATCTCAGATCTTGGTGGCTTTTCTCCCTGAACTACAATATGCAATACCCTTGTTGAGAAAGCCATAGTTTTTTCATGATTTTTTCAGTTCCAAGTTTGATGATGGGAGAAAGTAGATCTTCTAGAAGAGCACGGTGGCCTCTTAGTTCAATGCACTTCTGTTTAAAAATCTGGACTCAGTTCTTCACTTGGGACAGGAGGATTTCCAGTGTCTAGGGCTAAGGTCCATCCTCACACTTAACTGCCTCCACACCTTCATTGCGTGAGGGTGGCTGAAACTCAAGGGAATCCAGCTTGACAGGAGCAAGTGTGACTACTCTGTAATCTCTGTGTCAACTGGTGTCACCTAAGTGGCTACAGTTTATTCATCTCTTTCTCTATGTGCTTTGGGATGAACAATTTTTCACCATTTCTCTGTGACAGAAACGGAGTTTACAGTTGCAAGGATCACAGTGTGACCCGTGTCATTTGGGGGTAATTCATACAAACAAAGGCTGTGCAGATTTGATCATCTTTCCCCAGTTGTACCTGGTAGCACCATTAGTAATACCCAGTGTGTGCTCCTGTGTCCCATGATACCACCGATCAGGAGTTAAGGACTGTATTCAAGTAGCTGTTCATAAATTTATGACAATAATTGAAAGTGGAAGTTGTCTTTCTTGCGATGAAAATCTGCATCGTGTATGTTAGAGCTTACAGCTTTGTATCCAGAATTTAATTTCTCTTCTACAGAAACAAATCGATTTTTTAAACACTGAACTATTTCAATATCTTTGTTTACCTCTGATTCATTTGTATAAACATGGCAAATTTAAATTCTAACCACCTTCAACCCTTCACCCTTCTGATAGTAATGAATTCATAGTGTGTTCCAGTACCACTCAGCGCAGGCTTAATCAGACCATCAGCTGTGGATGTTACCGCAACATCTGTGACGTTTGCAGAAAACCTGTAGGAGCCTGACGCTGTATGAAATCGCTCTCATTACACAGTTCATTTTGAGATTGTAAGTAGCCATGCTGCTCAGAAAACAGGATTAGGGTGAAGTATTCTATTAACACACTTAATCCATAACTAAAATAATATTCATTACTCCTATCCTGTTTTAGGAGACAAATGTTTTATTTAAGCTGAGAATGACCTTTCTGAATAGGACCCATGTAGTCACATTATAAAATTGAAGTCCATAATGAGAAAGATTAGCTGGAGCTTGTAATACAGCGAAATTATGTGTCAGATAGGAGGCAGCTGTGTCAGAGGTGTCACCACTTTGTTAGAGAGCTGCTCCTCTGCAGCTGGCAGGGCTAAAATTGTAATTTCTTTCTTTAAAAGTCGCACTGTGGTGTATGTTGGAGACATCCAACCGCTGTGTCTTCCCTGGGTATGTCTGAGTTAGGCATTAGTCTTTCAGACCATTGACTGTCTGCTGGTATTTCCACAATGTCTGTCGGAGCCACAGTTTTGGCTCGCGCTCCAGGACTGAGCTGGAGGACTCCAGAGCTAAAACAATGAGCGCCGACAGCTTCAGCGAAAGAGCCAAGCTCCTGTCGTGGGTGGCTGTCACAACACATATGCTTTGCGTGTTCGCTAGAGGATGGACATGAACAGTAATGCTGTGTTTTTCTTCATACACAAAGGCTGTCTGTGGGCTCTGTCAGAATGACTTCTTCTGGATTGGAAACAGCGGCGGGGTCTTTGTCGGCGAGTGTGCTGTGGGAGAGTCGTGCTGGTGGCTGCCTTTAATTGAAGGGAATGCAAAATGGCTGCCTGTCTCTCCCCCAGAGCTGCGGCGTCGTGCAGAGAAAAGAAAGGCACGACAGCTATGCACTTACCTTGCACAACTAGCTTGCCTGAACTCTAACCTTCTCCTACTGCTAGTCTCAATTAGGATTAAAAAAAAATAAATTATATATATATATATTTGTTAACAAATTAGTAAAGGTTTTCTATGACTGGAAACATTTTAACAGCCTTTGGGTACCTTGGCCATTTGAGACAAAATCTTGCTGGAGCAGAATGAAGCTTCACGTTTTTTGTGCTGCTTTGGAAAAAGATTTTGTGACAATGGATTTGCAGGGAGGGGAGGCAGAGAGGCATGAACACGTGCATCCCTTTGCTTGTAGTTTGTAGCCACAGCATGACTGACTTGGGTGTGAGATGTTCCATGTTCAGTTATTGTGCTCACTGATTCAGAGTGGAGTTTTTCTCATCCTGCATCACTTCAATTGAGGCTGAGCAGGAACTAGAATAAGAATCTCCCCAATTCATTTTGTCCAACTCAATATGCTGAAACGTTCTTTTTCTGAAGTATAGAGTCAGCATATGGGGGAGGAAAAAAGAAAAGATGGTGCTGATGCGGGACAGGAGGGAGTGGGAAGACTAGGAATAGAAAAAATAGAGGTGAACTAAAAAATCAGGTAAAAAGTTAGAAGTAAGAAAACTGAGGTAAAACTGCTGTTTTGTACAGATCTTTGTTATATACATGAAGTCTTGCTGAATGTCAGTGCCTAGCACAGAAAGAGGAAGGGGAATGGAGGGAAGGAAAACATCAAACAAGTCATTCTGTAACAGTTTCTAGATTTAGGGTTTTTTTCATATTATTATGAAAGAAGAAGTGGCAGAGCAGCCCAGTAACTGGTTTGGATAAGGAACAAATAAGGCTGGAGTCAAATAAGACAAATAGAATTTTATATGAGGACACACTCAGTTCTGTGAAGCTTCCTGAGGCAATGGGCAGAGGAGCCTTCAGGGTTTCTTTTCTGGTAGTGGAGATTTTCTGATGCCAGAACCATAGAGGATGGCCATAAAGCTGACTTTTGCAGGTGCTTTCTAGTATCTGCTTGGAGTCAAGAATATCTGGAGACCCTCCTGTGGCAGGCCTGTATGGTTGTGAGAAATGAAAGCCCATCTCTCTCTAACAGTTTACTTCAGTTTCTGGTCCACCAGTTGCCTTCCTGTCTCTATGATAGTATTTGTTTAAACTAAGATTTAAAATATATGAAAACATTTTGGCATTTTTTGGATGAAGGTGTAGTTTTTGTGTTAATGCTAAGCTGCTGGGGGAGAACAATGACAATTATGTATTTTTAAACTGATTTTTAGTTGAGATTAATCTCAGAAACAAGGGATAAAAGTAGATAACAAGAAAAACTTAAAAATTTGTCAAAAACATCAATGAGACAAATGGTTCAGTTAAAATGCATTAATGTAGTGTTCAGATATCCTTTCTTCAGGACTGTGTTCCTGTGAAAAGCTGTTGTCTCCTTCAGAATTTTCTAATCTTCCTCTATTAAGCTTTCACGGGTTGTTCAAAGATGCTGTAGAATATCTATCATTTTCTATTATCATTTTATAGGCTTTTGTATGTCATTTATGAAGAAACTATTCAATTTCATCTGTAATAGATGGTATGTGTCTGCTCCGCAAAGGATCTGTATGCAGGTGCCAAAGATCTGGGGTATCGTGCAATCCCCTTTAAACACCTTTCTGGGAAATCAAGGTAGCAAAAAGCCCTCCATAAGAATATGGCTTTATTGAAACTGTGCTTCAGCATGGGAACAAACACAAACCTTGCCAGACCAGCAGTCCTTGTTGAGTACGCTCTGGTGTTTAGTGGGTTGGTTTAGTTTGAGCCGGAATCAAAACCTCTGATTACTGTCAATGAAAAGTGATTATATGGGCTGTTTGCCTCCCGTTGGGCAGGACAGTGAATACCCTGCCACGTTTTGAGTATTTGTGAGGAGCTTCATTTCATAAATAACAGGCATGGGGGGTTTACACCATGGAATAGTGATGATAAAGGTGCCAAATCATTGGTGCCTTTTGGTTAAAGGGAGTGGGGAGAGCTGCACCTTGAGCTGCTGTGTCTGTGGCCCTGCTTGGCTGAAGAGGCCTCTGGGAGCACTGGGCCCCTCTGCTCAGGCTGGGGGGCTGTGGGGGGCTGTGCCCCAGGCCGTGGGGGAGAGCAGAGCCTGCTGCACTCTCTGGCCTGGGCACTCAGCTGGAAGGTAATGGCAGGCCCTTTGGGGGGTGACCCGGGAGGGTTCTTCTCACCCTCTGTTATGAACAGGCTGATACAAGTGTTGGTTCTGGGTTTGTGGTTTAAAAAAATAGGAAGGCAAAAAGAAAAGCCTTGGTTGTAGAGATTTGATGCAGCACGAGGTGGCAGTAATGCTCTACTATTTTGCATTCACCCTCCTGCAGTTGAACAGACATGAAGTTAGAACTGCAGAATGCAAAGCTGGGATTTTTTTTTTTCCTTGGAGATTACTTCATCTTCCCTCTGGTGCCCTACTCATTCCTCCTGGTTTTCCCTGAGCTCCGGGGGGTGGTGGGACTAAGCATTTATGCGTGAACCAAGTCTCAGTCCTGAGCCTTCTTCCTGAAAAGCCCACAAAACTGAATCCATTTGAGGTTGATGCTGTAGGAAAATGGCTGGGAGTGAGTTCCTAGGATTAGTTAAAATGTGCTTGCCAACCCTGCTGTCACTGGGAGACCTGTGCTGCCAACAGGGCCCGTAGAGCTGCACGGGAGGTCACTGTAGAGGTGGCACAGACAGATCTAGGTGCAAGGAACACTCAGTCACGCTACGGCACAGATCTGATTCTCTGTTACTCACTGAACAAAACGGGTGTTTTTCTCTGCTAAACTCTCTAGAGATCTTCACATCAGATCTGGTTATTGACCTCTTGTAGGCTTTGCTCAGCAGTGGCACTGTGCTGGCCATAAACACCATTGTTTCAGCTGACCAGCAGAAGTTTAGTTTGGTGTGTGAATGCCAGATCTGTGTCATTGTGGAGTTGCTCTCCTGACCTGGTGTCTTGCATAGACAGTCCCTGCTAATGACTCATTAATTATTTCCATTATGGCTCCCTTCCTGAATTTGCCAATACGGTAAAATACGTATTGCAAATGAGAATTTAACAGAAAATGGGCTTTCATTCATTCAAAGATACTATTTGCAGTCCTTTTGTGAGTAGGTCTGGAATTAATTACTTTAAAAATATCCTGATATTATATGCAGAAGGGAAAAAAAGTACTAGGATGATGAAACTTGTTCACAGCCATCAGACACTATGGTACAAGCACTTATCTTGGGACAATTTCATATCCTCTTGGCAAATTTGGGCAGGTAGGTGGCATACATCTGATTGCAACACACTGCCTATTGCTTTCCTTCCAAGCTGCAGTCCAATTGGTCTCAAGCCCAGCTATGAGGCATCTTTTCTTTGTCTGCGTTGGGAAGATAGCAATGTTTGAAGGTATTAGGATTTGAGGGGGTTTTGGTTTGTTTTTTTCCCTTGTGGCCATGTTTTCTGTTCCACTTCTAGGGTGGTATCACAGTCTCTGTAAGTCTTGTGGGACAGAGTTGGAAAGGATTGCAGTGAATCCTTTTGCCATTTCACGTCCCTGCTTTTTGTCTCCTTCACTGCTCTGCAGTGGACACAGTTATCCTTTCTTCCTGACACATGCACAATTGCTGCTTTTTTGCTGCACAGTTTTGATAAAGTGTGCTAGCTTTTCTAGAAGTCTCTTGAGTGTGTGTGGATTCCCCTGGCGTGTTGGTAGCTGTGTGTTTGCACAAAGGGCTGTCCAGACAGAAGCCTTGGGTGTGTTGGTGGTCAGTGTAGTGATGGGTGTTGGGCTGGGCTCACCTCATTCCTTGAGGTGAAGCAAGCCCCATGTGCAGCCGGCTGGGTCCCGGCAGATGTCACTCTTGGCTCGCGGGAGAAATCTGTGCTTGAAGGACTCCCCCATCCTGTCTGCAGAGCAGCTTTTCCCTGTGCACGCTGCTGTGACGCTGCCTTGTGTCCTGGTACAGGGGTTTGCTTCAGCTGCGTGTATCATGGGAGGAAAAGAGGATGGTGTTCCTGTGGTTGTGTGTGCAACGTGTAACTGCCCAGCGTTACCGGCTTTTGGGAACACAAATTTAGTTCAGTTTGAGACAGCTGGTTCAGAGGCATCCACACCCTGTCCGTGCAACGACATGCCGTGGCTTGAAAAGCATCTGTGATTTGCTTGTATCTGTCTGATTAATTTTCTGAGTAAGCAATTATATTTCCACAGTTATTTGTGTGTATCAGCAACAACATTAAGTTCTTGCTGTATTTCAATATGTAGCACCTTCCAAATGTGCAAATGATGCTACCCTCATCCTTCTAGGTGACAGGTATTGAGGGTTAGCCTTGGGTTTCATGCCTTGGGTCTTGTCACCAAGGGTTAGCCAAATGTGGCCAAGGTTAGTTAGTGACACTTAGTTTGCAAAATGAAACAAAACTGAAAAATTGCCCCTTGTCCTGCCGTGTCCCACAGCCTTTCAGAGCTTTGTGAAGGGTCTGGGTTGTAAGATGGTATTTTGGCCCTACTGTGGGAGGAGCCAAGGCTTATTGGACTCAGGATAATTGTGGAAGAACATCTTTCTACTGACTGACTAGAGATTTGCCTTATTTTTCAAGATTTTGCTAGGTTCTTAGAAACTGGGCCATTTCTTAGAGCAGCTTACTTCTGTGTTGCTTAATACAGCCTAAAGCACTGTTTGACCATGGACAATATGTGGTGTTGAGTAATATCAAAGTCTGTGTGGGTATTTTTGACATACATAAATGCATCCATATGTGTTTTTTTGTATACAGTAAGAAAGTCGTATCATTGCTCAAAAAAGCAGACTGTAGCTATTAAACATATGCTAAAGCTCAGAGTTTCCATTAATTTAATATACCATGCGTAGCTGGAGAATATACTGTACAAACAGGAGATTCCCGCTCGGAGCAGAATTGGGATTTGGGATCTCATATGTTTTGTATCACTTCCTTGTCCTGACTCCAGCTTAAAAGTATTGAAGTGCTTTTTGGTAAAGTTCCTCCCCACCCACCCCCCC